>NW_004955520.1:3273648-3283851 GCF_000276665.1 Chinchilla lanigera
AAAAAAAAAATATATATATATATATATATATATATATATATATATATGTATATAAACACACACACACACACAAGATAACTGGGATAATTGTACTACTAATTTCAACTAGCTCATTGAAAGAAAGAGTGTTTATATTGTTTGATCAGTTTTGCATGCCTCTATCTGGTAATGTGAGCAAGTACTTTGAAGATAACAAAATGCAACATAATAACCATTGTTAATTTCCTATCATCTTGTTTTGAAATTCTGCATCATTTTTATTGTTTATTTTTTGTTATCTTTAACATAAAAAAAAGAAAGAAAGAAATTCAAAGGGAAAAGTTCTCAGACACAAGCTGTGTAGTTGGCCTAAACCGGACCAAGACTGGAGGAGGCTAGTGTGGCCGATTACCTAGTGGGCAACTTGTACCCCCCAGCTGAACTAGTCGGTGTGTGCTGGGTGCAGAGGGACCACCTGAGGAGAGTTGAGAACACCATAAAAGGATACCTGGAGGGGAGGAGGTGTGCTGCTGGTTCTCCTGGAGAAGACTGTGACTCTGGCTTTCCTGACATGAACTCAGCTGTTCTCATCATCAGAGGAACTTGGGTCCTCGCTGTCACTGAGGATGGCTGTGTTCTCTTCAAGGGAGCTCTGCTTTTACTTTGAGCATTGCTTTGTGGCCCCAGGGCAGATCCCTCAGCCTGCTGCCACGGATCCCTCATGCTGCTGGCAGACTTTCTAGCTTCCACTACTGACCTTTGGGCCTTTCCAGCACAGATCCTTGGTACAGATTTGCACGAGACACTGTCAAGGGCTCTAGGCCTCCAGCTGGACTCATGCAGGACATTGCTGTGGGACCCAGGCCCTCAGCTGGATTCTTTGGGTGTCTGGTGTGTGGATAGATCTCCTGTACTCTTCTGCATTTGAATTTTTGGATGAATATTATAAAATAATGCTATAAATTATGTGTCCTATATTAAATCCATTCCTTTGTGAACCCTGACTACAACAGCTGGTCCTTGCAAAAGTTACTCTGGATTGGAGGTAAAGCTCGGGAAAACTTGAGATCTTCCATCATGAGAATACAAAACAGAAAATTAGCAACTCCAGGAAAAACAGAAAATCATCCAAGAAAGACATAGATCAAATATTAAGCAAACAAAAACATCTTGAGATGTTAAGTAACCAGTGTACCCTAAAAAGGAATATCCTTTTGACCTTGAAGCTAAGAACATTTTATTTTAATTAGTCCATGGATCTTTCCACTGAGCTCCCAGAAAAGAAAGTAACCCTACCCCTCAGCATAGCATAGAACAATCAAAATAACAACAAGCAGGAATTGATTTTGAACTTTTAGTCAACGATGAGCTCAGCACAAAGGAATTCATTGTTTAGAAGTGAATGTAAATGTTAATTTCAACACAATGTAAAAACAGAAACATTTTCCCAGAATGTGGGATAAAAGGGGGAGAGAAAAAAAAAAAAAACAGAAAAGATAAAGAAAATATCTGCATTTTACGAGACGGAGAATCAGATGATCCTGTGCAAAGCTGACATAACAAGAAACAGAGATCTTAGAATATTAAAGATTAAAATTTCAAGGTAAGTAATAGAGGAACTAAAAACAATCAGACATTAGACGAAAGACGGCCAGAAAAACAGCGTAATGTGATAAGATAAATGTTCAACGTTCATATCAAAAAGTCAACAAATACAACATATAGATAAATCAGATATAATGCGAACATAAATAAGGAGTGCAGTTGTCTTAGTTACTTTTCTCATTGCTGAGACAAAATACCTGACACCCAAAGTTAAAGGGGGAAAGGTTTATTTAGCTCACAGTTTGTAGAGGCTTCAGTCCATAATCAGCTGGCTCCAAGGCAGGGTGACACATGGCAGAGGGGCAACAATTCATGGTAGTGGAAGACAGCAAAAGCCGAGAGAGAGAGAGAGAGAGAGAGAGAGAGAGAACAAGCCACTTTCTGTCCCTTGAATTGTATGCATGCTACCCGCTCTAGGGTGGGTGTAGCACTCACAGCCTCAATCCCAGCACTGGACCATGAATCAATCACAAACTCTAGATTCAGTCACCTCTGCAAAACCAGCCCCCATGACTGCACGCAGCTTTGGGGGGACATCCAGAAACAAACCATAACAACAGTCATATCTCACTTAATGATCAGGATGCCTCCTGAGAAATGCATTATCAGGTGATTTCTGTCACTGTGTGAAAGTCATGGAGTGTACATATACAAACCTGAATGGTAAAGCCTGCCCCTACCTAGGCTATATGGGATGTATGTGTGTGTATACACTTGCAATATATATGTGTAGAGATGCATAGATAATATGACATGTGATTCACAGGACCATGATGAAATGGAATAAGCACAAGACTGAGCCCAAGAGAAAATGATGTACTGAATGGTGCAGTAATCATGGCACACACGAGGCTGCCAGTGTAACAGTTCACACCGTTTCACAGTAAACTTTTAAAATGTGTAAGTGGGCCAGGGATGTAGCTCAACGGCATAAGCACCTACCTGGCAAGGGCAAGGTCCTGAGTACGATTCCCGGTACCAAAAAACAAATTTTAAAAATTAAAAAATAAAATAAAATGTATGAGTAGGAGTACTCTTACATAAATAGTACAGCACAGTAAACACACGAGGCAGTAGCATAGTCACTTACTGTTAAGCATTACGTAGTGTGCATGACTGTATGCACTGCCCATTTCACCACTAACAGCGCAGGAGGTCACGCCAGCCCTTCACAAACACCTAGTGTGTTGCAGGGTAACGTTATCACGGCTATGGCATCACTTAGAATTTATAACTCCATTATATTCTTAGGGGACCACTGTCATATACTTGACCCGAGGTTGACCAAATGTCCTCATGCGATGCATGAGTGCACGAACACGCTATTTAGACCCTTGGATATACCCAGAGAACTAAGAGCGGAAACTGCTTGAGGCGCTCACTTCTGGGCAGTGGGGCGTGGCTGGGAAGGTAGGAAGTGACAGGACCACTTGTCACCAGAAGCTCCTCCACTCATTTGCTGGATCTGAGGAGTAGCCCTGGCCCTTCTAAGACCCTTGGCCCCATGTTAGAAGTCGGCTGATGCTTCACTGTCACCCCGAGACCCTTCCCTCAGGGTACTCAGCTGTCCCAGGCAGCTCAGGAAGGCCACGCTCTGCCCACGGGTGTGGCATGGCCCAAGGGGCAGGGTGTGGTGACCTGAAACACAGTGCTGACTGACCACCTCTTCTTGAGAACCCATTCTGCTTCTTCCAAACCAGTGCTCACCCTGACTTTTCCTTGCACTGAGGCTCAAGCCCCGTTCACCGGGGCTTAGTGTCTTAAAAATGACACCACGTATCAGAGCCTGCGCTACTCTCCCAGAACTTGCCCACCCAAATTGCTTGGGTCCATGAACTTGGTCTCTAGCAGTAAACCCTAGCGTTCAACCCTCCTCCACATCAACATGCATGCACGCACACACGCACGCAGACACACACACACACACACACACACACACCCCTTCCTTGGTGCCATAGCTTCCTTTCTTCTGCAGAGGACAAGTGGAAGGGCTGAGCGGTGTTGGGGAGTTCCTTTTTCAGGGTACAGTGTGGCCCCTGAGGCCCTGCCCCCTCTATCTCACTTGGGATCTGGCCCAGTTATCAGTGAGGTAATCCCTTGTCTTTTCTAGGGCCTGCCTATTTCACACTGTACCTTCAAGACACTGGATAAATTCTCTTCCTCCTTGCTGTTTTCTTTTTCAGTACCAAGAATTGAATGCAGGGCCTTTACACTGAGATACATCCCCAACACTTCATATTTTTATTTTGGGGTAAGGTCTTACTAAATTGCCCAGATTAGACTCAAACTTGCCATCCTCCTGCCTCAGCCTTCTAGAGTGCTGGGGTTGCAGGCATGAAGCACCACACCCAGCGTCTCCCTGTATCTTAAAACATAGCCTGAGTTCACCTCTGATGCCGCATTGCCAGATCCTCTGTCTGCTTTGTCACCTCTTCTAGCTTCTTCCTAGGCTCTTTCTCCCACCAGTGTCCCAGTGCTGGTCTCTGCTCTGCCTGGTCCTTAAGCATAGCCCCAACACAGGTGCAAATAGCATCTAAGCAAAGAGAAGAGGTATCAGAAGACAAGACGTGGTTAATTGCCAGAGGAACCATTTTGATAGCTGTTGCTGCGGAGGTCAGAGTGCAGGAGTGCGAATGAACCATCTCTTCTCACCAGCAGCCCTCACCCTCTGTAATTGCCCTGTAATCATCGCAGTGGTTCTCAGACTGTGGTTCCTGGGCCAGCACATCAGCATCTCCCGGATAGGATTTGTTATAAATATGAATGCTGTGAGCCGGGCTCACACCTGCTGCATCCGAAGCCCTGTATTATCGGCTCTCCAGGTGTGTCTAATAAACACTAGCGTTTGAAAACCACAGTGTAAATGGTGGCTTAAGACAAGCTGCAGTGATGTCTGGGAGCAAAATGCACTAAAGAGTTTAATACCCACAGCATAAGAGTCTGGATTTCATATATAACAGAGACCTTTCTGCCACTAAGAACCAGCCACTCCCCAGAGTTCCTCCCACTCTCACTACTTTCTGCAAGGAATTCCTTTCCCATAGCTCAAAATATCCTAAGACAAAAACAAGCCCCTATCAGATCTTTAAAGACGATAAACATCGGAGATGGAGCCTGGTCTCAGAAGCTTCCCGTGATTTCTTTGTCCGTGAGGACAGCAACAGCAGCATTTAGAGGTGGCTTGGCCCACTGAACGCCGTGCCCAGGGGTTTACATGGATGCCCACTTAATCCTCAGAGCTCCCCAGCAGGGGAAGCACTGCGATCCCTCATCCAGAGGGAGAAAGACTCAGCATGCTTGATAGCTTTCTTCAAGGGCACGTAGTTGACTAGGAACAGGTCGGACACCAACTTAATGCCAAAGCTGATGAGCTCAGGGGATAAACTGAGAGCTTGTCACCATCTGCAGAGCTCCATGCTGCTTCAGAACTCACTGCTGGCTTCTTCTAACATGCATCAATGTATTAGGACAGTGATGACAAAACTTAGAGACGAGTGGCCAGACTGCATCCCCAAACCTACTTACTTATCACGAAGTGCCAACACTGCAATTAAACCTGAATATCGTGGCTTTAGTTTAGGAAAAAAATACGCATACATGAACATCTTTTGCCTTAAAAGTAAAACACAATAACAGAGCTTTCAATGATACAAACAGCTTTTTATTGAAAGGTAAAAGCTTGCGTTTGGCATGCTTTTGAACAATTAATGTTACCTTTGCTGTTTATGCATGCTGATAATTTGTCAAAACTTGGCTAGGGCAACTTGACTCGTGCTGACAGAGAGAGCTCTGGGGGCCCGCTGTGCCATGCATGCCATAGGTTCCCTGCCATGGTATTAGGACAAAATACTCAACACCCACAATATAAAAGAGGAAGTAGTTTATTTTCCTCACAGATTCCGAGGATTCAGCTCGTAGTCAGCCGGCTTCAAGGCAGGAGCAATATGGCGGAAAAACATGGCAGGGTGAAACTGCTAAGTTCATGGAGGCCGGGAAGTAGAGCCCAAGAGGGAGGAACCAGATACAGAACCCAAGATCGCACCTCAGTGATCCCCCCGATACACCCAGGAGTGTGCTCCGACAGTCCCCTGGGTGACTCTCAAGACAAGGAGCTGACACAGTCAAGCTTAAGGGTCCCAGTAGAATGTTGGTCTGTCTCCCTTTACATAGTAAAGCAAAAGCAATGCTCATGTAGCTGTCTGACTCGGGTCTCCTCATTCGCGCAGTACCTCTGCTTCCCAACAACACGTGAGGAAAGAGACCATGGAGATGGTAGCACCGGCTTCCCCTCTGCCACTCTCTCACTCTTTCATGGGATGAGAGAGTGCTCATGGGATCCCTTATGCTTCCAGACATCGCTGGTGAATAGCAGCGACCCACTCTGCAGCCACCAGAGTGGAAGACAGTTTTGGGGTGCATACTGAATTCAGTGACTGTGTTAGGGAATTCTTTTAAGGTTCAGCAGAGAAGCAGAACCAATAGGGTGTGTGTGTGTGTGTGTGTGTGTAGGAAGAGACAGACAGACAGAAAGGAGAGACAGCAAGGAATTCATTCTAGGGAATTGGTGCACAGCATTATGGTGGCTGGAAAGTGCAAAGCCCCCAGAAAGGGTCAGCAGGCCAGAGACCCAGGAGAGCCCACTGGAGAAGCAGACTGCTTTGCAGCAGAAGAGCTGGTGTTGCGCTTCCTGTGTGAAGCGGGCTGCTGGAGGGCCTTCTCTTGCCGCGGGAAGCTGGTCTTGTTCTACCAGGCTTTCCACTGATTGGATGGGGCCCTCTGCACAACAAAGGACAGTCTGCTTTTTTCAAATTCCCACCCATTTAAACGTTAACTTCACCCACAGCACCCACACAGAAACATCACCGGTGTGATGCTGGGCTATGCTTCTGGGTCCCTGCGGCCTGGCCAAGCTGATACATCAAATTCCCGTCACAGGATCCCAGCATTGGGCTGGAATGGGCAGGCAAGCCTGGCAGGTAGGCACAACAGCAGCCTTATCCCGGAGGCCTGAGCCTACCTCCCTCACTCCGGGTCCAGAGCCCACAACAAGTGAGGAATAAACACTGGTTGGATGAATGAAATAAATATTAGTCCCCAGTAAAAAGCTCTAACAGAGATGTGAAGGTACATCCAGTGCTTCCCGTGCACTGACTCAGGCCCTGTCCAAGGAGTGGTTACTGGACCTGAGGTCCACTCGGACCTCCCTACACTCTAGAGGGTCCAGAGGACAGGGAGAAATCCAGCAGCTGGTCTCGGGTTGCTCTCTACAAAATGGAGACGAGACATTTTCTGTTCCTTCATAACCCATCCAGTCGGGCACCACCATGTCCAGCCCAACTCCATTTGGTATTTGGAGAAGACACACAATTAAGAACATCATGCTGCATACCACGGCAGCCTGGTCCTCCTCCTGGAGGACTCTGCTAGCTTCAGAGAGGTAGTGGCAGATTAATAACTGACCAAGTCCTTCTCCTGGATCGAGCTATAACAGTATTCGATAACCACGAAACCTCAAAATGAAGGAAGCTGGTTCTCAGAGGCTCCTTGTCATGGGAAGGCAGGGTCTCTGGGGAGTTGTTTCTGAGCTGTTGGTGTCCTGAGCAAAGAACTGAGCAGGACACTCAGAAGAGTAGCAAGAGTAAGAGTTATTAAAAAGATGTAACAAGAGTAAGTGAAAGAAGTGAAGGTCCACTCCACAGGGCAAGAGTAGGCCAGTGAGAGGAGCTCACGGCCCTGCTATGGGCAGGCTCTGGGTCTCTGAAAGTCCGGGTGTTATGGAAGAATCTAAAGTCCGGGGATTATGGAAGAATCTCCTATATCTGGGGCTGATGGGAATCATGGCCTCATGAAGTACCTGACCAGCCCACCCTTTGGGGAGAAATTCTGACCCTACGGGGTTTTCAGAGGAAGTGTCATGGCGTCCATAGCCCATGGCAGGAGTCAAACTGTCAAACAAATGAGGTTGAGTGCAGCAGGGTCAGGTACGTTTGGTTTTGCACAGGCCTGGGGGTCCCGGGGGACAGGGTGACCTCTATCTATTGGTTTTCTGATATTTTGACGCAGCCATCCTGACTCTGGTTTCTCGATTTTTGACCCACGGTTTCTGTTATTTACTTGGCCTTGCTCTGCCTCTTCCCTCACCTTTGCTTAAAGCTGTTAATCTCAAAAAACGGCACCTAAGAATCACTGGGAGCACCTGCTAAGACTCTGACTTTTGGGCCGCACCAGCAGAGATTCAGCAAACCTGGGATGAATCTGCATTCTTACCAGGCAGCCCCAGGAGATGCTGACATGCGAACTGTAGTTGGGAGACACACATGTGCACACGCGCACACACACACACAGACTGCTTACAAAAGAGGAGCTCTAGCTAACTTAGGGTTCCACTTAATTCACAAAGCACGTGTCCCCACATCTCGGCGCACTTGCTGTTTCCTGATACCCTGCGTCAGGCTTCATCGTGAACGCATCCTGCGTGGGGCGGGGGCTTTCCCGTTTCTGAGACTTGGAGAGCCTAAAGTGTCCAGCCGCGCGGGGTGACAAATCTTTGCGAACATCAAAGTCATTTCGGTGTGCTCTCGGCACTGAGCAGGCGCCCACCTCCGCTCCTTCCTGTCCAGGCTTATCGTCAGCATGGCGGATGCCCCACAGAGCCGGCAACGCAAACTCCCCTCTTGGAAAGGTCATCGGGGCCACTACCCTCCTCTCCTGCCCCGGCGGGATCCTGGCTCTGCACTCCGCCTGTCCTGAACGCCTCCTGCTGTCTGTCAGAACCGTTCCCCCCACCTTCCACTCCTCGCGATGGCGGTGAAGGCTTCACCGCTTCCCAGCTTGCTGTGGGCCACACCACGTACTCGGCCTCCTCCCCCACCCTCCGAGCCCTTTGTGTCCGTCACACCAGCCTCTGGGGCTCCCCGGAACCCCTCCAAAGTCCAGCCTCAACCTTGGCTCCAAGACCAGCTCCGTTCTCCCCAGAGGGCAGACTGTACTCTGAAGAAAAACTGCAAACTCTCTTAGCAGGAAATAGCACTTTTACGAGTAGAGAGCAGAACTGTCCCAACTTTTGCTCTTGTGCAGGGGCCCTTCAGTGCGGTTTGCCTGGGAAAGTCCTGTTCCGTGCCTGGTTTCCCAGTGTAATTATTAATAGCCCCCCTTCCACTCAGAATGGACAATAAATTCACTGACCTTCCTACCCATCTGACATAGCTCCCCAGGACCTTGGCTCCGGCGTTTCAGAATAGCTGTTGGCATTTGGTACTTGTTAACATTGGCCAGGCAGAAGAATCACCCAGGGATTGTGTTAAAAATAGCTTTAGATCCCTCCTCTTCTCCACCACCCCCAAAAAAATTATAGCAATGGCATTTTGGGGGTGGAACCAAAGGATTTGTATTTTGAAAAGTTCCCAAGTGATTCTGATCATGTTTTCCTACAGAGACAAGTTTGAGACCATACCTCCAGGTATCCTGGTCTACCCCATGGTAGCTGGGTGAGCTTGGGCAGATAGCCTCACTGATTGAGTGAGGGGAGGCAGGCAGCTGTGCCAAGCACCCCAAGACTTCTGTTGTCTTAGCACAACATGTTTATTCCTCGCTCCTGTCTCAAGCCTGCGCAGGTTGGAAGTGGGTTCTAACTCACGTAGATATTTGGGTCCAGACTCCTTCCATCACCCCACTGTCCTCCGCGAGGAATCTGCTGGATCCTCACAGCCGCGGTGGAAACGGAAGGGAAGGAGAAGGGGAGGTTAGAGGAGGGTCCTGTGGCCTGAACAGCACACGTGACTTCCAGCCATCGCCCACTGCACAAATCACAGCGAGGAGGGCGATGTCAGCTGGCTGGACGCGCAGAGGAAAGGGCGGCTGGGGGGAGTTAAGCCCTGCCTTAGGCTCCCACACTGGTCATCGAGCATGGGCTTAGCACTTGCACCCCTATGCAAGCACCTCACAGAGGTGACCCCAAGCCCTAGTTCCAGCCTCCAGATTGATCCCAGGACCTCGAAGGACACACCGACCCCTCTGTGCGGTCCTGATGTGGTTCCCGGGGTTCTGGAGATCCGAAGCTTTGGACATAAGAGCCAATACACTAACTAACATCCTTCCCCGTGTACACCCTGTGTATTGCCGGAAGAGCCTCCCTCCGAGAACAAAGAGGAGTCACACGACAGGGTTAGCCTGTGCTGGGGAGTCACTGAGAAGCCTTTCTCCTCTGAACCGGAGAGAGAGAAGGCTCCAGTCTTCTCGCGGGGAAGAACCTCTCTGTTCTCCATTCTCCGCAGCCCTGCGTCTGCCTTTCAAGGCATTTTCCCAACCGTTAATGTCTCTGTTCCGACTGAAGGCGGCACTGGACTACCCCTTTCCTGGAGGTTTTGAAGGAGGTGAAGCCACTTGGAAGCCCACGGTTGGCTTACATTTTGGACACTTCAGGCTCCCCAGTTCTTTGACAGCACAATTCCTTCAAAGCCTTCGTAGGCCTGGAGTACCTGCACCAGTTTGTCCCCTGCTCCAGCAGCCATGCCAAAGCCTTCCCAAGGTGTAACCCGCAGGTCTGCTTTATCTTCCTTGAGCCCATGGTTTCTCTCCCCTCCCCTCCCCTCGCCTCCCCTCCTCTCCCCTCCTTTTCCC
>NW_004955520.1:3283951-3285846 GCF_000276665.1 Chinchilla lanigera
ACGATTGCATGATGTAAATATAAACCATAACATTGATTAGAAGAGAGGAAAGGGCAAAAATAAATAAATAAATATAAGAGAGAAAGAAAATTAGTGCCAGAAGTCATAGAGAGAAAACTGAGAAAAGAAAGAGAGAAATTGTCAAATAGTTCAAGAAAAAAATTCCTAAACTAAGTACCCATCAAAGTGAAAGGGAAAAAAAAATGCAGAAAGTAATATTATTGTGAAATTTCCCAATACTAGATAAAATTCTTAGGAAGTTAAGTAGATATGTTACTTCCAAACCAGCAGGGATCAGAGTGACAGCAAGTGTCTGAGGACGACACTGGCAGTTAAGCCTGTGGGGCACAGGACTGCTTTTCAATAAATGCAAGACTTCCTGCACACAGGGGGCTTCCTGTGTGACGGGGACAAAGTCCTTTGGGAGGGGCTGGAGATTTAGCTCAGCAGCACAACGCCTGCCTGCAAAGCGCGAGGTTGTGAGTTCGATTCCTGGTTCTGGAAAAAAAAAAAAAGTTCTTTGGGAGATTGAAAATGTCCTGGGAATGGATAATGGTGATAGTCACATAGTGATGTGCATATACCAAATTGTACTGTTAAAATGGTGTTTCTTTTTGTGTATATTTCACTACAACAAAAAAGTACAAAAAAGAAAAAATGCCTGCAGACTTCTAAAAGCCAATCATGGCCAAATAATGGTTTATCATTCAAATAATATTTTATTATTAAAACAATATTTTATCATTCTAATTAAATTATCATTAGAGGATGAATGTAGAATAAATACCTTTTTAAGCACCCAGAGATTTTCAAAATCTATCTCCCGTGGGCCTTTTCCCGGGCAGCTTTGACGAGATGGGATCATGACAGAAAAACAAACACAGACAGACTCTGGCAAGCGCATAGACAAGCCGCGGGGCAGAAAAGGACTAACAACACGAGACCTACTTGGTACAGTCAGAGATGTGTGAAAACATGTAGAAGGTCCATGAAATAATACAATACAGAAAGGAATATGCTCTTGTTTTTCAAGGAAAGGACAAAATAAAAATCAAGAAAATCTCTCACAAGAAAGACAATGTCAAAAAATTGCACAAGTGAATAAATCTTAGGGGAAAAAAAGAAAGAAAAGAAAATGAGAAGGAAATCCTAAAGGACAAATAAAATTAAATTTTCGAAGGTGAAGAAAAGCATGTTTCTTTGGCAGGAAAGGGCCCGTGAGGGCCGGCTTAGTTAATAGGATTGACTCATTCACATGAAACCTCAGGGCCCCAAAAGCAAAAGCATTTAAACTTTCAGAATTAAAGCCACCTAGAAAAGAGTAAGAATTAATCTGCCGTCAAGTTTCTCCAGCAATATTGGATGTCCAAATATCTGTCTTCACAACAGTTCCTAACGAAGAGTTGTGTACATTGTCAAGTAAATCTTTGGACAGAAATTCCATCTCTTCTTAGGAAGTAGAAGGAAAATTCCTTAGACCAATTAAGTGTATTAGAGTTCATCTGCATGAAGAAAAACAAAACACAGCTCACGTTCCCAGCACCAAAGCAGGTTCTGAAAACACCAGCCAACTACATGATCAGCCAGCATTAACAGAAGATCGGAAGGGAGGCGTACAAGGCAGCTTGGTGGGCTGTGGCTTAATCCACGGAGCAGCCCAACCCCTGAGGCTCAGTTAGGAGACTGCAGGGCTTCCTGCAACCAGCCAAAGCTCAAGCACTGCTCCTAAGCACCACGTTGGTTAGGCTGGGCCCAGTGTGGGAAACTAGTCCAAATCAGTGGGCTCTCATGATTTTATTTAACAGAAAGGACTTGATACTACATAGCAAAGAGTGGGGAAAACCAAGAAAGACCTGACACAGACTCCAGAGGATCAAACAACCTGGAGGGAAAAA
>NW_004955520.1:3292264-3359977 GCF_000276665.1 Chinchilla lanigera
CCTCCCCTCCCCTCGTCTCCTCTCCCCTCCTCTCCTCTCCTCTTCTTTGTCATGGCCATGAAGGATACTATCTCCATCCATTTTGTGCTGTGATAACAGAATTCACAATTACTGGGTAATTTATAAAGAAAAAAATGTATTTCTTACAGCTCTGTAGGGCCAAGTCCAAGGTCAAAGGGCTCATAAGTGGCATAACTGTCATCCCTGCAGAAGACAGAGAACAGTGTTAGTCCGTTCGTGAGGATGGAGCCCCTGAGACCTAGCCACATCTGTCCAGCCCATCTCTCCACACTGTCACAGTGGAGGCTAAATTTCCAGCACCTGAACTTGGGGGACACACCTAGTCCGCCTTTTGTTGAAGGATTAAGTCACTCAGTCAAGGGATGTTACCAGATTTTTCTCACTCGAGACAAGCTTAAAATCTTACCTTTGGGATCAAGAAAGTTATTCCAAATCTGATGCCGCCCAAACTCCTGAGCTCATGCTACAGTTGTCTGCTGTTGCTCATAATGTGGTTAGTCCTGAACCGCTGTCCTTTGGTGGTGGCAGCGCTGTCAGGGCGAGCCCATTCCAGTCACTCTCGTGAATGCTGACATTTTCCAGCTACTTCCTCTGTGGCAGCGCACACAGGCTGCCTTGCCAGTTACAGAAGGTGACAGTTCTGCAGCACATTTCACCATTGCACCTTCCATCCCTCGAGGTCAGCGTCCTTCCTCCCCACCCCCAGCCCTAGGGATTACGGCTGACGGACCCCTCTCCAAGGCGCCAGTGTAAGCGGGCTAGCACAGCACAAGGACCAAAGTAAATCTTTAGCCTTGCTTGCGTCCGGAGGGTTTGCTCTCCACAGTTCATGCAGGGACCCAGGCTCCCTCTGTCTCGCGGCTCCAGCCCTCCCTTAATGCCTTGGGGTCTTCCGCTAAATCAGCAGTGGCGAACCTACGGCACGCCTGCCACAGCGGGCTGTCCTGTGTCACTGAAAGTTCTCAAAGTTTCGTCATGGCTGCTGTGGCTCCTTTATGTTTGTTGGGCAGATGAGTGAAAGGAGGAAGGCTGGCGGATGGGCTGAGGGGATTTGTGGGGCAGTGGGGTACGACACTTACGCCCGCACCGCCCCATATATTGTCTAACTGCAGAACACCCTGGGTTGCATAGTCTCGCTCTATGCGCAGGGGGAGAAGAGAAGCCATTTGCTCAATACTGATAACTAGGTGGCTTTGCATTCTTTCCTTATGAAACAAAGAGGACAACACCTCCACATTGGATTGTTGCATTGGTTGATGACATAATACATGTAAGGAACTTACCACAGCATCAAGCTCCCAATAAATGACCAGTGCACATTCTTATTTTTTAATTATTATCATGCACACTTTTTGTGTTGGCTGAAATTGAACTTTCTGTGTGAGATGCCGCTACCTAACTGGAAATGATTTGCTGCCAGTGGTGTGGCTCTTGATGTTCCCAGGGGAAAACAGTGAGCGGATTTAGAAATAAAGACATGAGACCAAAGTTGAGGTCAGGTGGAGCCCTCTCTCCCTGTGGGAGGAATTGCTCAAGAACTGCAGAGCGTTTATTTACACCCTCAGGAGGTTGATGTCAGTTTCAACCTCCCTGCCTAGCAACCTGTTTGTAAGCTGGAACTGTTTGTTACATGGCTCCAGGTTTTCTCTGGGCCGCACTGTCTTAGCCCCACATGTGTGATTGATTTCCAGCTTCAGCCACTCCCGGCAGTGGTTGAGGTCATACCCATGCCGCTTCTGCATGATGCTTCAAGATCCAGCTGTTCTGGGGAGTACCCAGATCACAGACCTGAGGCTCTTTCAAAGGAGAGGGCCACATTGGTGAGGATGACCCATGGCAGGTCATTCCAGGAGGGGAACCAGGACAACAGGAAATGTCCCACACTGTGGTCAAGAGCAAGAAGACGGCTGCCGGTGCAGACTGCAGAAGCCGGAGCTGCGGTCGCCAGGCTGCGAATAGTGCAGCCTAGTAGTGCCTGAGCCTCAAGCCATTGTGGGCTGGAATGGGGCAACGGAGACCCAAGAGGACAACAGGGCTGCCACTGATGCTATGCATAAAAACCCTGGGACCAAGGTTGTTCGTTTGCAAGTCATTGTTCAGAAGACAAATGGTTTGTTTTCCTAGGCCCAGCTTTGAAAGCTTATTTTGCCTATTCAGTAGTTAATTTAAAAGGGTTCTACGACATGTAGTAGTGAGGGTCTGGAGCACTGGTACTATCTGCCCACTGTGTAAGCTTCAGAAACATCACGGAACCTCCACGTGCTGAGTGTGTGCAGATAAGTGGAAGGATACCGTGACGGATCTGTGCTGTCAGCCCACCTGTGCTGGAGCTCGGTTTTCCAGAATTTCCTTCTCTGTGCAGTTATAGATTGGTGTCCACCACAGGGACATCCTGCAGTGACTTGGGAAGCAGATGTGATGCAGAAGCCAGGCTACTGTCACAGCTTGGGCTCTCTGTCCCTGATCAGTGGCTCAGCCGCAGACTCCTGCCGAATCCTCTTTGACTTCTGCAGCTCCCGGACCAGATCTGTCGGTAGCGCCGTGGTGGGGGACCCCAGTTTCTCCTAAGGTCAGGCATCATCGAGGACAACAGCTTAGAAGCAGTGTGAGACGGATACAGTTTCTGGTCTCTGTCTTTGGCACTTCAGTTTAACTCTGTGGGTTCCAAGTGGTTTTCGTCTTCTCTGCTTGATAGCCGTATTTTCTTCTTGTGCCAGCTGTCCGGCTGGGTAGCAAAGGACTCCCAACTATCAGTGTAACGCACAAAACTTACTTCTCACTCAGCTCGGAGGGTCAGGAACCTGGAAGAGGCTTAGCCAGGGAGGTTCTGGCTCAAGGTCTCTCATGATGTCTCTGTCAAATTGTTGGACAAGGCTAAAGACTTACCTGGGCCTAGGCAGCCCACTGCTAAGCCCCCATGAGTTTGTTGACTGGTCTTCGTGCCTTGCTGGTGACCGGAAGTGTCAGTTCCCAAAGGATCCCCGCAGTGAGACAGGTGGCTTCTGCAGGAATGAACGGGACTGGGCAGCATGTCAGTGACACCAGGACATGGGACATGAGTTCCCCTACTGCTTTCCCTGCTGACTTCAGGACCTAACACCAGACCCAAAAAATCGGTCACACATGATTATTAAACCTGCTCCTCCAACCGCACAAGGTCAAGCACCTTCAACCGGTCCCTTGCTCCAACAGCGCTGCTCCTAGTGGTTCTGTGGCTGATTGAAGCCCTCGTGATGCAGATGTCTGCTTAGCAAGGTCTTTAGGAGTGTGAGTTGATAACAGACTTTCATATATTCTATAAATTATTACTATGTCAAATTCTAGGCTACATCTATAACCGTGTCTGTGGGAGAATGAACCAAACACTCCAGCTCTTCCCTTTCCTATCTGAGAGATCTCAGTTTCCGAAATGCTTGACCATGAGAGGTGAGGAAACGAGGGCAGAGCTTCCTGTGCTCCTGTCACGGGCCCGTGGTTTACCCAGCAGACTCCATGGGAACTGGGCCCATTCCCAGCCACCCGCTTGATTTTTTTTTTCACCCGTCGAAAAACAGTATCTGAAAACCTTGGAAGCTCAGAGCTGAGGGACATCTGTGAAATCTGGTTCCACACCGGTTTCCTGGCCCAGTAGCTCCAACAGCCAGGTGCAGGCCAAGTCTGATGAGAGCATCCAAGAGGGCACACATGTGGAAGGGCCTCAAAACTCAGAAACAGAACTTCCATATGATCCGACATTCCTGATGCTGTGCGTTTATCCAGAGGAACTGAAAATAGGATCTTGAAAAGATGTCTCTTCTACATCATTGCAGCTCTATTCACAATAGCAAGATGTGGAAGTGAAGTAAATGACCATTAGCAGGCAAATGAACAAAGAAAATGTGGCACGTGCTGGTAATGGAATACTACTCAGCCTTGAAAAGGAGTGAAATTGCACCATATGTGACAAGATGGACTAACCTTGAGGACACTGAGCTAAGGGAATTTGGACAGTTATAGAAAGACAAATCTGCATAACTCTGCTTAAATGAGGGGTTTAAGTATGGAAATTAATAGAGTCACAGGTGCAGCACGGTTGTCAAAGCCTGGGGAAGGGGAAGTGGTAAATTACTAATCAGTGGGCCTGAGGTTTCCGTCTAACAAGGTGAGTAAATTGCAGATATTTTCTACACGGCAATGCAACTATAGTCAGCAATACTGTATTATAAGCTTTAAAATTTATTAAGACAGCAGATCTCAGGGCTTACCAAAATATAATTTTTAAACCTTTTCATTGTTTTCTTGAGACAGGGCATCCCATGTAGTCCACTGCAGCCTCCAACTCCTGATCCTAACCGCCATCACTTCCCAAGTGCTGGGATTACAGATGTTTACCCCCATGCCCTGCTAAAATAAAATTTTTAAAAATTTTATGCCATCTATTCATTTCTTTAAAATCTGTTGACTAAGAAAAGATGTAGATGGAGGAAGTAACCCTGAAGTAAGCAAAGGGTGTTTGCTGAGTAGCTGCCGAGTTCATGTCACTCGATGGGTGCCTCACGTATACTCTCCTAGTTAGCCCCCTCCAGTCAGTCCAGTGAGGTAAAGGAAATGAGACTCGCCCCAGGCTGCAGAGCTGGGAGATGACGCCGTTGCTTCAAGCCCGCTGCTGTCTCTCTCCCACCCACGCCCTCACCACTGTGCATCACTGCCTGGGAGTGGACGCCCGAGCCCTGTGAGACGGAGCCGCCTCCTCCGGGCCGGAGCAGAAGCATCCTGGGAACCACACTCCCACACCACACCCTGAGTCCCTCCTCTGCCGCTGCCCGTCGCACTGCAAACACACCTCTGCTCGCCCTGGGCGGAGATGCTGACCAGAAGCCCACTCAATAACCCAGCCGGAGTGTCACTGCAGGAAACCCTTTGCCTAATGCAAACCCGGCTCATCCCAGTGGAAACCCATTTCCTCTCGCTCTTTGTAACAGAGATGAAAAACAACCAGGGAGCCAGCACCCAGCGGTACAGAGCTCCTCCCTCTCTCTGTCTCTGCCCCACTGGGTTCGTCTAAGCTTTCCATTATCATAATTACCCCTGTTCAATCCTGAGGACTTGGTGTCCTTCGACATCCTACAAGAAGCTGCTGTCCTTTTATTTTGGGGCCTCCTTCTCCCAAGTACTTATTTTAGACTGTGAGCCTCAAGTGGTTTTTGTGACAAAGACTTAGAAGCACTGATTCTTCCCCGGGGCCTGCAGAAGTCTGACCGGTGAATAGAAGCAGGACAGAAGCTGGACTCTGGCCCCAGCCCCAGCAGTTCCTTTCACCGCCTTGAACTGGGTCAGAGTCCCGCACAGCGCTGCACATACACACTACTCACTCAAGGAGCATTCGTTTAAAAGCTGGTAACCCAACTTTAATGAGCTCTAAATCTTCCTAATTCCTCTTTTCCTCCTTGGGGGCTATCAACAGGTTGCATTTAAGGCCGGTCCTCACACTATTCATGCTGGCATGGAAACGCCTCGATAACTTTCCTGAAAAAGACACTAGAAACTAAGTTTTCTTCCCCGACAAAGACTTCCATTCCCAAACTCCTTCTTGCCCCCCACCAGCTGGACATAGTTGCAGAAGAAAGGCGCCCCCGCTGCCCACAGGGGGGACTTGGAGGCGGGCCCAGCCATTGATCAGACCCTCCGTCTTGCCCCTCTGCGTCAGTCTGTCTTTGGATTGCAGGATTGCGATTTCTCATATCGCACAGGACTCCTCTTGACTGACGCTGAGATAGTGATCCATCTGATCAATCCCAGTGGGACTGGGATCTCCAGCTGTGCCAACCTCAGCCCAGCTAATCCCAAGACTCTTCCAGTTCCTGGGAGACAGGCCTGAGGGCTCTGGTGCACCCCGCCCTGCCCTGTATGGCATCCGGAACAAAGTCCTCTTCTATCTCACCAACTTTTCAGGTTGGTCTTTCAGAGTGAGAGCTAACCTGGTCTTCAGGGCCACCCCCCACCCCCAAGTCAAGGCTTTGGCCTGGAGTTTTGTAACATTGTTTTCCTTTGAAAGACATTCTTGATGGAGTTGTTAAAATTAGCATTTCTAATGCATCTCCAAAGACCTTCTCTTTCAGCAAGAGTCTTCATTAAGCATTTCTATTAAAAGTAAACACAATCATCATCAGGTGAAAAAGATACCGATACATGTGTTCAGATCACTACCAGACACTGTCATAGTATCTGAAAAATCTGAAATGAATTGATAACTCCCGCTCCACCTGGGCCCAGTTAAAAGCAGGGACACTCCACTGTCGAGTTGATAAGACCATCCCATCCTCGCGGGAGGAACCTCCTCATCCTGCAGCACACTGAGCTTGGGATTCTGCTGTCCACTCTTCCCCAAGAGACTGCCGGCTGCTACTGTTATTCCGGAAGTAGCCCCGGCCTCAGCGTTCCTGCTCTGTGATCATCTCCGATCTCCGTATGATACACCTTAGAAGGATCTGAGCAGACTTAGGTTAACGAGACCTCAGCTCCCGCGAGGAGGCCTTGCTTGGGTCTTCCAGAGATTTCATGTAACTGCGCTTTCTCTATTCTCCTTAATCCTTGAGGACCAAGACTCTGTGGTTTTCGGTCTGTGGGTTGGGTCCTTCTTTCTGTGATGTCCTCAGCAGCAACACTTTTGTCTTTGTTTTCGCTGGATCGGCTCAGATTTGTGTCTTGGTACCGTTTGTTTTCTTTTTCTGCACCTTGGGCAGTGCTGTCAGAAGCAGACTTCTGGTGAAGGTGATTAAATGTGAGCTTCCAAGTTCCAGGGAGGGACCCTCACATTTTGCCCTCATGCATTTGAGCCTTTTTCCCCAAAGAGCCTTCCTGCACCCGTGCTGTAAGCTTCCCCCCTGCTGGAGGCCGTGCCCAGCCTTCGGCAGTGTACTGCACACTGAAGAGAAAGAGGGGCACCCCTGGGGCGGGGAACGCTTGCCCTGCAGCGCCAGCATCTGACCTGCACTTGCGCAAAGAGGCCTGGGCGAGGCGAAGGGAGGTCCGGTGGGGAGTGTTATCCAGGAAACACCAGCTGGACACGGGAAGGAAACCACACCCCAGGAAGTCGTGGTCCCCCGTGTGGATGACAGCTATAATAGGTGACATCCTCATCACACAGCACCTCCTGAAGGACCTTCCGGGAGGCCAGTGCTGAGCTGACCTGAGGCAGAGCAAATCTAGGAAGAGAGCAGGGTCTGCAGACAGAAGAGCCCCGTGGGCGCTGGGGAAAGTGCAACTCATCCCTGATGCAGGTCATCATGATGGCGTGGTCCCCAAATTCCAACCAGGCACCTAAACACAGTAGGCTCTCTGCCCCCAATTGCTACCTGAAAAGCACAGCTTTCATCTGTCCTGGATATCAGAATCTGAATAAAATTAGCTTATGGAAAACAGTTACATTCTTTTAAAAGAAAAGTCCAAAGGTGGATGATATCAAGGCCGTCCTTCTCAGAGAGTCTGTGAAACAGAGACCAACTGTAGAGCTTGGGCCTATCGCTGCGATTTGCTATTCATTAAGTCCCGTCTCTAACATTATCTTAGAGTCCTCAGCGTGAGAAGCGCTCATTTGCTCGGCAGAGCGCATTTTCCCCGATTTCTGACTCCAGCCAGGGTGAAAACCTACATAATGCAACCAGGGGACTCTCAACACACGGATCGTACACAGCAGACAACAGTGTGCCGTGCTAGGGAGGGAGACAGTACTGAGAGCACCCAGAACCCAGGTCGTGTGCTCACGTCTATCTACCCACCCTCTGTCCTTCTCTCCCAGCACCTGCAAAGGAATGTGAACCCCTTATTTAACACCTTGCTCTTGCCTGCAATCCTCACAGGTCTGCTGCAGGGCCAACTCTAGACTACTCACTCCGAGGCTATCGCATTGTAGTCATTTTTTTTATTTTAAAGGAATAAAAATGTTAAAAAATACCATTAAAAAAAACCAGAATTTCAAAACTCATTTTAATATTTATTTCAAATAACTGCCAGCAAATGTATTCCCTGAGTCTCTAGCAAAGGCAGTGCAATTTTTTTTTTCCTGTCTGTTCCTAACCATGCTTTGTTTTGTTTGCCTTCTCATCTCTGGAAACAGTTCTTGAGAAATAAATAAGCAAACAACAGAACACGAAGAAGAAGTAATGAGGAAAATATGTTAACAAAAATATGAACGCATCTTAGGAGTCGAGGCTATTTTTAAACATAGACTGCTGATTGAGGTTTAGTCTTTTGAGCAATTTGGACAGACAGTTGCTGGTATCACGGCCGTGCCAGAAGATTGCTCATGTAAGTACTGACTTCAGCCAACAGAGCCTGACCTTTCTTCCAGTTCCCCTGACACCAGCGAGACACTCGCTGTGTGGGATGAGGGTGAGGAAGGACGAGCATAGAAGTAAACACATGTTCTCTCTGCGAGGGAAGACGTCAGGCCACAGCCCGGGGCGGGCAGAACTGGCCCCAGTGCTATAGTTCCCAACCCAAGGGCCGCGTTTGGAAGACACGGATTCCTGCCCAAGGGTCTGATTCCACTTGGTAGGCTGTCCCAGAAACCTGTGTATTTTCTAGTTCCCAGGAGATGTTGCTAAACAAGCAGGTTGGGGGCTCTAGGCGGTCACAACTGTCAGCCCAGCATCTCTGTCAGAAGGGCTGGAACACGATGTAAGAGTGCATGGCCCTTGTGTTCTAGAATGGGGGCCCTCCGAGGTTCAGGTTGAGCACATGGCCCCTGTGTCCATTTCTCGCACAAGGACTGGAATTTATCCTGCAGGCTGCCAATCTGGCACCCATTTGGAGCATGAAATTCACGTAAAAGACCAGAACAGGAGAGGTTTTCTTGTTAAACAAAAACATCATTGTAGTTAGGGTAAACTTGAACTGACAGTGCCACGGCGCCTTACTGCAAACAGCTGCCGTCGCTCAAGTACTGACACCAGCACGTAAGTACACATCGTGTTTTCAACCTCGAAGAACAAATGGTTCTTTTGAAAAACATCAGTTAATCGATTATACTTGCCAGCTGTAGTCGGGATAATGCACACACCACCGGCATTAATTGGACATGGGCTTAAACACAGGCTCTCACTCTTCCTGGCTGTGATCACAGACACAGCTCACCGACCCGTGTGCTCACGCGTGTGCAGCGCCTGCTCTGTGAGCGGAGGCAGAGCGGCCTGGGGCACAGGTCAGGGTGCAGCAGCATCACACAGGTAAAGGCGCTGCGTGGCTGCCTGATGCACACGGGACGATCAAAAGCGTCCTATCCCGATCATGTGGACACACAGCCAATGCTCAATACGGCTCGACACGGCAAAGGTGGGGTCACCGGAGTGCATCCTGCCACCCCCTCTCCACCTCTCTGAGGAGCTCGCCGGCAGACAGGTGCTTCTCACCTCGTGTTCACAGAAGGTGGACCGTGAAGCCGCTCGCAGGAGAGCGGGCGCGTGGTTCTCCCCAGAGACTAAGGCTGATGACAGCGTTTCCCAGGAAAAGAGTCAAAATTAGGCTCACAGGCGGAGCAGCAGCTCCTGCAGATGGAAAGGAGGGAGGTTCGGGAAGGACCCGGTCTTTGCGGCGGTGCTCGGTGCCCTTTCACCATCTCTAGCCGCCCTTTGTTGTTTGTTTTTTTTTTTTTTTTTTTTGGTACCGGGAATCGAACTCATGACCTCTAGCCGCCCTTTGGAAGACAGCTCTCCCTTACTCGCTGGGCCCGATGCTGCCCCGCCCTCTGCCCCCGCCGCTGGGATGAACACTGCGGCGTCTGCAAGGCTGGGGAGAGACGTGAACCCACTCTGCCGTCGGGAGGGCGTCCGAGGTGCAGCCTGGACCCTGGAGGAGGCCGCGGGGAGAGCACGGCTGCCGAAGAGCGCGCTGACCGCGGGAACCGGAGAGCGCGAGGCGCCCGCCAGCTGCCTGCAGACGTCAAGAGCTCGCCGGCCACCCAGAGGAGCCAAGGACAACGTGTGGAGAGGCAAAGCCCGCACCCCGTGACCCCGCGAAGCCCTGCATGGAGCGTCCCACGCCTCCCCGGGGTCTGCGGTGAGCCCAGGGCAAGGCAGGAGGGGCCGGGCCTCAGTCCCTGCTTGGGGGCCGGCAGGAGGGTGTCTCTGTGGCTCCCTCCCTGCACTCAGAACCGGGATGCGGAGGAGGGAGGCTCACTTCTGGTCCATCCCTGGCTGCCAGGACCGAGCCGTGCACACCGAGAAACACGGCACCTTCCCGGGTGCACGCGGCCAAACCTCTGAGCACCTTTCCAAAGGCATTTGCAAATTTTCCATTTCTGGAAACCTGTCTAAAACATAGACCGCCATCTTGCATGGTTTAAATTTTACTTTGATCGCACAGAAAAACCTCTTTCAGTGACCCCTCAGATCCTCATAGATGAACTTCTTTGTGTTCATAGATTCCCAGGAAAAAAGTTCCACATAGAAGGTAACAATGTCCAAAGTAAGTTTGCATAATAATCTCATTTTGTCTTCAAAACCTCAATATCAACAGACAAGGTGGCTCATGCCTATAATCCCAGTAGTCTGGGAGGCTGAGGCAGGAGGATCACAAGTTCAAGGACAGCCTGGGCAAGTTGCTGAGACCCTGTCTTAAAATAAAAAATGAAAAGGGCTACAGATGTGGCTCAGGGGTAAAGCACCCCTAGGTTCAATCCCCTGTACAGGAAAAAACAAAACAACAATAACACTTTGGTACCATGACAAAGAAAGAAATGGGTTTGTGGAATTCATTGTGCTGTGGGTCACAAAGCTCCCGTAAAGTCTGATCCACCCCAGGACTCCAACCCTCGTCTCACACCCTTTGCTTTGCCAGGGAGACAGAAGAGGGGTCCACAGGGTCCCAGAGTTGCTTCCTCCCTTAGACATGCTTCCGGGAGGAGGGAGCAGACCCCAAAGGGAGCTCAGGCCCCTGGTGTTTGTGGACTTAACTCATTCAAGTTAAAACCAGCGGATTTCTACATCTTCTTCTTTTTATTCCAACAGTTGTTGGCCATCTTTCTGTACCAAATGTTCCCTGGCCCCTTCGTGATGAGCAGGGTGCCGGCTGTGGGCTGGAGTGGAGGGGGCAGCGTTGGGGGAGGGTGGCAGAGTGCTGGGTTTTCAGCCAGAGCTCCTTCAGTCTGGGATCCTTCCGCTCCAGGGCAAGGGGTGGCTGGACAGGCGGGTGTACTGTGGTCAAAGGTAGAATTCCAGCTGTGACCTTCAAGACAACTGGAAGGGCGGAGGGATGCTACTCAGCCAGCCAGGCGAGGTGGTTCACACTGAAGATCCAACAGGCTCGGCCACGATGAAGACAGACCGTGCGGGTGCGTGGCTCCAGCCCGGCCACAGACTCAAACCAGGATGCCAAGACTACTGATGCTGTCTCCTCCCCCAGCCGGGCAATGGAGTCCATTCTGGTCCCTGGGCTTCAGGTGAGAAGTAGGGGTGTACTTGACCAGTGTTTTTGTGTGTATGCATGTGTGTTTGCGTGTGTGTGTGTGTGTGTGTGTGTGTGTGTGTGTGTGTGTGTCTATATGTGTAGGGAAGAGAAGGCCCGGGCTCCCGGCCTGCAGTTGTCCGAGGAGCCCTAGGTCCACCCTTGAGCCTTGGGTCATCTTTAATTCCTGGTGCTCACTGACGTGTTCAATTCATTGTCTTGTAAGAAACAGAGGGGTTGGTAAAGAGCAGCGAGAAGGGTTTGAAAGGCGAGGCTTGGCCAAGCGAGGGACACTCACAGTGACAAGGGAAGGTGGGGGAAACAGTTTCTCTGCTTGTTAAAAACCATTTTGGAAACCATGGGATGTTTCCCCTCTTGAAAACCAAAGATATATGCAGCTGAACAGGCTTCCGCCCAAGGTTTTGGTATCATTTCAACATTGCCTTTGTACATTTGCCACAATTTATGCAGGAAATGTATTCCCTGAAGGTTGTGTTCAAGTCACATGCCGTAAATCAAATCATATTTTAAATGTACTCAGGGACCTTGCTATTTAAAGAGCCTGTTAAACATTTCATCTACCGAGTACACATACACACACAAACACAAGTGGGTTGTATGAGTGTGTGTGAGTATGTGTGTGTTTGTGGTAAGTTTATTTGGGCTTAAAATTGAAAACAATTTTGGTTTACTCGCCCATACATTTACTAAACTCTTAGTTTGCAGTCTGCTCCAAGGATTTAACAGCTAAAAAATCACTGCCTGAAATATGTGCCTAACTTTCAGACGGAAGACACCAGTGTCATCTCCTGCATGTCCTCAACAAGTTTCTGTCGATGACACTGCTGCCACGCACATGTCTGGGGGAAGAGTGTTTTATTTTTAAGGCTCTTTAAGAGCGCAGAGAAAGAACTGTCTGGGTGCCCCCGGATGTCTACGTGGGACATTGTGTGTCTATTCCAAAGGAGCAGGAGAAGCTGCCTCAGGCTGCTGAATCAGCAGGGGGGGGGGGGGGACTTCAAGGTCAAAGAACTGCTTTGCTGAAGTTGAACTCCTACACCTTTCTGAATTTTTGAGCTAAACCAGAGGAAACTGGGCCTGTTGCTTTAATTACCCAGTTCAGGCTCCATTCCCATTTTGCTCTAGCGGCGGGAACATCACGCATGTCCACATAAGCACCACCCCGGTTTGCATGCAAGAGCCATGAGCTTAATTTTGCATCTGGACAGGCTGGCTGGGACCTTCTTCGAATGGCTCTGATCATCTTGAATGTGAACTAGCCCTCCAGCTGCTTGAGACTCAAGTTTCTTTCTCCCAAGTCCCTTGCTCCGGAATCTCTCATCCAAGGGCACCGATTAGCGCAGAGCCAGGGCGATAAAAGTGCTGCCAGGGCAGAGGCGTGCCGGGCAGTCCCCATCTGCACTAACTCTGCACACTCCCCAGCTCCAGCTCTGGTGCGAGCCATGTGCATGGTGTGTCCGCCGGCCACCACACACTGTGAGGATGGGGCATGTTGAGCTGGTGGCAATTGTGCAACTGGAGACTGGTTATCAACCCTGAAACCAACTAATGCCAAAGCTTGAGGTTACACTGATGTCATATTTGTGCAGTAATGACTCAGTCCAATAATTAAAAGTTCCACTGATGACGTATGATTCTCTGTATGGCTTGGGCCGATCTTTTACCACGTTGACTGGCCACATATGCCATGTTGTCCTTTCCTCTGAGTAGTTTATCCTCAGAAGCAGGATTGTTATGGTTTAGATCGAGAATGCCCCCCAGAAGTCCCTGGGGTT
The DNA here is from genome assembly GCF_000276665.1 of Chinchilla lanigera. Lineage (NCBI taxonomy): Eukaryota > Metazoa > Chordata > Mammalia > Rodentia > Chinchillidae > Chinchilla > Chinchilla lanigera. The sequence continues at coordinate 3,305,503 of NW_004955520.1, forward strand.
CAGTGGTGGGGCTTTTGGAAGATGGTTGAATGATGGGGGCACCACACTCAGTGCATTAACCCACAAATGAGCTCATGGCTGAGTGTGCTGTTAGGAGGTGGGTCCTGGTGGGAGGTGGGTCACTGGGGTGTGACCCAGAAGGGTGTATTCATGGCCACAGCTCCTCCCTTCTCCCTCTGCTTCCTGGCTGCCATTGGTTGAGCAGCTTTCCTCCACCACACCCCTCTGCCATGCCATTTCTACCTTGGAGCAGCCAACCATGGACTGAACCCTCTGAAAACCATAAGCCAAATAAGCCTCTCCTCCTTTCAATTCCAGGTGCTGGGTATTTTGTCCCCGCCACGGCAAAGTGACTAATACAACTCCTCCTCTGCAACCAGCATGGCTCTGGAGTGTTTAGGCAAACCAAGAAAAGCACCTTGAGATTATAGAAAGAGCAATCAGATAAAGGATGACTTACAGGAATGCTTTATCTTTAACTTTACAATTTTTTTGTGAATTCGTTTAGAATCATAGAATTCATGAATATGAAGAGGAGTGGGACTCCATCCACAAAGCAGGGATTCAAGTAACCTGGGTTTCCACTGAAACAAATGCATGGTCATACTCCCTTCTAAACAGTCATCCCATCATTGCTATTCATTCAAATAGATACCCACACAAGATTTCCTTGCTTGAAGCCACTTCCACCTAAGAGCGGGAACCTACTTTCTAAATAACGCCATAGCATCTCACGTCATTCAGAATAACAGTGTCCACCATTATCAAACACTTATATATGCCAGGCCTTGCACTGAACACTTTTGTACACATTATCTTGTCCACTTAGTCTTTAAAACAGGGAATCTGTATTTTTATTTCCATTTCCTAATGAAGAAACTGAGACATGCTGTAGTAGATGTGACTTACTTTCATCTGCTCAGCTTTCCTCCTCTGGGGACTGCTATTGTCTGGGTCAGAAATGTCCCGTTATGTGTTAAAGCCTAGTCCCCAGCGTGGTGTCATGATGAGGTGGCAGAAACATTAAGAGGTGAGCCCAGGGGAAGGTCTTCCCATTACTAGGCATGTGCCCTCAACAGGGACTGTGGACCCTGGTCTCTCCTTGTTTCTTTCTCTTTCTTTCACTGTCCCACCATGATGGGAGGTTTTGCTTGACCGCTGGGGCTCACCACAGAACCAAGCAACAGGACCAAACAACCATGGGCTGAAAGCGCTAAGGCTGTGGGCCAAAGTGAAACTTTTCTCTTTATAAATCGATTGACGGCAGTGTTTGTTACAGTGACAGAAAGCTGACGGACACAGGATCCACGTCTCTCCTACTCTGTAAGCCAATGCAGTTTAAATCCCAAGCCTTTCCAATCACAAGGCTAAGGGACAGGCAGGTGGCCATGGCAGAACCGTCAAAATCTCCACCCAAGAACCTGTGACCCAGCACTCAAAGCAGCAAGAGTGGAGGTGTCGAGGCTTAGTCCCCCGAGGTACAAGGTTGAGTGTCACTGCCAGCGTCCCCACACTGCCCTAGACTGTCTGCCACGTGGTCAACATTTTGGCTCGTTCTTTCATGCTGTGAATGACCCTGTGTTCTGTCAACCAATTCCTCCGGGAGAGCGCTGTCTCAGCCAGAGCTGGTTTCCCTTCCCTGCAACCCAAGAGCAGCTCCTGCTGTACTCAGAGGATCCAGTAACCGCCTAGATTTCAGAGCTACCAAGGACTGGATGGGGTTTTGACTCAGGCCAGTAGTCCTGCAAAATGCCACTCATAACCATGAGCTGGGCTGATCACCTGTCCTGTCACATTCAGCTTTTGTCATTCTTGTAGCTGTCGGTTCTGTAACTTTTGCTTTTCTGCTAAAGACTTGGGCCAATTTCTTACTCATACAACACATCAGCGCATGGTAGCTTTTGCTTCTGGGTTTCTGTGAGAAAGCACATTAATACATAAGTCTGTGGTGTTGGAGAATTACTTCTCCTACCTGGATGTCTGTCTCCTCAGGCTTCTGTGACATAAAGACAGGCAAAAGTCATAGAAGTGTATCTGTCTGCCTGGAAGGGAGGGTGTGGGTAACTGCAGGGCCCTCTCCTTGCTGAGCATGGTAACAGATGAGCCTGGTAACCCCAGAGGTGCTGAGACACAGCCAGCTGCCCAGGGGCCTGAGGCACTACCCAGGAGCCTGGGCCTGGAGGTAGGAGACCCAGGAGCCCAGTCATTTCCCAACTTTTGTTCATACTCTGGTGTCAAAATGTTTTGGCCATGCACCCCCAATAAAGTACATTGTTTTTATAAATGATAAGCATTTCCCACTGAACCATCCCCATGTATTATGGTTTTGTTTGTTTGTTTGTTTTTGTTTGTTTGTTTGTTTTTTCCGGTACCAGGAACTGAACTCATGACCTTGCACTAGCCAGGCAGGTGCTGTGCCACTGAGCTAAATCCCCAGCCCCCATCCCCATGTATTATGAAAGATATGCAAAAATGAAGTGCAACATCATACTGTCTCCCTAGTATAAGAAACTGAAAGAGTACTTAAGATCCAAAAGGTGAAAGGAAAAGAAACTGCTCAAAAGGAAGGAACAACTGGGATGGGGAAAAGGAAAAAAGAAGAAAGGGGGGAAAAAAATATATATATATATACACACACAGACACACAAAGTAGCTAAGATAATTGTACTACTAATTTCTATTAGTTCACTGAAAGGAACGGTTAGTGCTTATATTGTTTGACCAATTTTGCATGCCTATATCTGGTAATATGAGCAACTACTTTGAAGATAACAATATGCAATATAATAATTATTGTTAATTTCCTAGCATGTTGTTTTGAAATTCTGTATTGTTTTTATTGTGTTTTATTCTCTTTAAAATAAAAAATAAAATGCAAAAAGGATACATTAAAAAGTATAACCACAAGTTACAATATTTTATTTCTGTATATACCAGATTAATTCCTGTGCCTCCGAAGGTACTCACACCTACTTTAACACCTCTGGGTTAGAGGCCAGAAGAAAGAGATCCCTGTAAGGTAGCCAGATAAATTGTTTTGGGACTGTAGTGGACTGACAACTGGTGGGCAACTTATAACCCCCAGCTGAACTGAGTAAGCATGGTGCTGGGTGTGGGAGGCCCACCTGGGGACTGTTGCCAGCAGCACAAGAGGCAGAACTGGAGAAGAACAAGGGAGGCTGTTGGGAGCTGAGAAAGACGTTGAGCTGGTGGAAGCTGTAAGGAACTGTTGGTTCTGTTGGAGGAGCTTGTCATGCTGGCTTTCCTGATGAACCTGGCTGTTTTCATCCTTCAAGGAGCTTGGGACCTGGTTGGCACTGAGAATAGCTTCCCCCTTTGGGGGAACTGTGGTCCTCACTTTGAGCATCGCTTCCTAGCTCTGGAGGGGAAGATGGTGCACTGCCAGTCTCTGGGAGAAGCTTGCTGCATTGATGGGAACTTGATTCCTGATAGGAACTTGGCCATCTTGATCATCAGAGGAGCTCGGGACCTCACTGTTGCTGAGGATGGCTGTCGTACCTTTCGGGGGAGCTCTGGTTCTTGTGAGCATCGCTTCCTGGCTCCAGTGCAGATCCCTCAACCTGCTAGCACAGATCCTTCATCCCTCTGGCACAGACTTCCTAGATTCCACCACTGAACTTTGGGCCTTCCCAGCGCAGATCTGTGAAACAGGCCTGCAGGAGATATTGTTATGGGCTCTAGGTTTCCAGTTGGATTGGTGAAAGCATTGTTATGAGCTCTAAGTCTTCAGCTGGACCCCTGCAGGACATTTCCGTGGGATCCAGGCCTTCAGCTGGATTCTTGGTCTATAGTGTGTGGACAGATTTCCTACACTCTCTTGTATATCATTCTTTGGGTGACTATTATAAATAATCCTACAAACTATGTGTCCTGTGTTATATTTTTCACCTTGCAAAATATCCCCCAAACCATAACAGGGACCATGATTTTGTTTGTTTGTGTTTTGAGACAGAGTCCTGCTAGGTAGTCCAGGCTCCCAAGTATACAGGCAAGCCTGGAGCATGATTTTTGCTGAAAGACTCTTTGGGGGCTTTCTACCTCCCGTAAAGTATGCATAGAAAACCTGTGTTGAAGTGACTGAGTTCGCATTCAGTGTTAATTCATGTTTATGTCTATTCTCCCATTGGAAGGTGACGCTCTCAAGGGCAAGAGCCATGCTGTACTTATCTCCGCCTGCCCGCTGCAGGGTTTCAGCACTATACTGGCACCGGTATCCCATATGCAACCGTTTAATGAATAGAACCAGCTTCTTGGCAAGCTGACTCCCAGGGCAGCCTCCCAGGCACCCTTCCTCTGCCACTGCTGCTGGGCTTCAGCCCCTTCAGGGCGGTGTCACTGAGCAGAGCAAGGAAATCTATTAAGTAACACCGTCTTAATTTGGCCTTTGGATAGTCTCTTTCCGAAGAATGGGTAAGGTTTCTAATGTGGACTTCCTGGGTTTGCAACAGAGGAAACACTAAAGTGTGCCTTCAGATCCCCCAACACCCTAGCTCTGTAGCCCTAGTCAATGTAAAGCCCGTGGCAGGAAGTCCCGTGTGGCCAGCGACTTCGCCTCTGGATGCCGTCTGCATTGGAGACCAGTTCTTTGCTGTTGAGGCACTTGTGCTCAGCAATGAAGATCTCTGATTGTGCTCAGGGTGGGAGCCGGTGCGTATTGTCTCGGTCCTGTAGATCCTCGGATGCACGTTGCCAGAACCTATGCAGGCGGAGGTTGCCGCTTGCATTTCTGTGACATTATGCAAGGCAGTGTTCCGTGGGAACCCCAAAAAAGCCTGGGAAAACTGATGACGCCAACTTTTCTCCTTCCCAGAGAAGGAAGTGGAATTCCATTCCTTTGCTCTGCTGTTTCCCCCACAAAAGAAAGAGTTGTGCAGAAGAACGGTTCAAAGATTTCACACACTCACCAGCCACTACATCTACATCCTGGGGCAGGGAAAAAACAAGATTCTCATGGTCAGAGAGCTGCAATGTAAAGGCTTCGAGAATGTCCGTCACACATTTTCAAGTGGTGAAAGAAAGGAATCTAAGACCAGATCCCCTGTCCAGCGAGCAGAGTTTAACAAACCCAGAAGGAAGGCAGATGAAAGAAACCAGGGAAACTGAGGCACTAACAGTGATTCCCCTCCTCGGTGGACAGGTTATTTCATGTGAGACAGGGGCTGCTTCTTTCGGGAGAAGACGTTAGCACCAAGTCCAGAAATCCCTTCTGGAAGTCGGAGTCCTCAGAGGAACAGCCCCCCGGGATTTGCCGCGGCCCCTCTCTGCACAGACACGGCCCGGCTGCTTGTGGCCGACACTTTCAGATGCAAATGTGACGTCCATCCATCAGTGCACATCTGGGTGACGATTCGATGCCAGCCTTTACTCCTCCAGAGAGGACTGCCTCTGCCTCCCGCGCTTACGAAAAGGGGGAAAGAGGAAAGCCTTGATAGTGTATCCCCTCCAACAGGGCCAATTAGTTACGGACTTTCTTGGGGCTCCCGGCTACTGAAGTGAAAACCAAGCCCAACACTTCGTCCCTCCCTGAAGTTCTCTGTGAAATTCACAATGCAAAGTCCAAATGCATTTTTGTTTGCGTCTGTGGAAAAAAACAAATAAACCAAAACTACTACGACGACGACGACGACAACTGCTACTACTGAAGCAGCGTCTGTGTCTCTGGACTTTCTCTTTCCCACCAAAGACTTTGCGTTTGTCCTCCTCAGCCCGAAGGTTCACCCCAGTTGTGTATTGAAAGTCTCTCCCTGAGCCGGGCTCCCTTCTGAGCAGGGACGGATTTGCAACATGAGATTGAGTGGTCTTCAGGGCTGGCAGCAAAATAATACCCTTCCTTTGTGACCAAGTGACAGGCCACACAAAGACGGTAGGCATGTCATCCGGGGCATGCTGCCTGCCCACTTTTTAAAAACCCACTTAAATATTTTCCCACAGAATATATGCTAATTAAAGAAAACGTACATAACACAGACAAGCCCAGCAAAGTTGCAAGATCAGCCCTAATTCCACTGCTTAAAGACAGTCAGTATGGGGTAGCTCTCCTTCCACACATAAATTTTCTTTCTGATGAAAAAGTTCTGCATTATGTACTGCTTTCTTTTTTTAAAGAGAATAGTAAAAAAAAAAAAAAAAAAGAATAGCAAAATACCCACATCACAGACAAAGACAAAACAAAGCAAAGAAATTAAAATGATACAGAGTTTCAAAACAGAATGACAGGAATTGACAGTGGTTGTTATGTCACACATTGTTATCTTCAGCAAAGTTGCTCAGATTACCAGATGTAAGAATGCAAGATTGATCAGACCATCAAAGAGGGTAAAAAAATAACAATTCAAACAACAAAAAAAAATATTACAGACGATGCAGAGCTTCACTAGGCAAGATGGTAGGAATTCACCAATGGTTGTTCCATTGCATACTGTCATCTTCAAAATACTTGGTATTCTTCTCATATTAGATTTTTTTTAATTAGCATATAAATCATTGCTTATTCTTACAAATACACCATAATGTACTGAACTAATGAACACATTTGAAATTTTAGGATAAAATCAGTGTTTGGAACACACGTGATTTCCTGAAGATCAGCCACTAGCGGCAGAATTGCCCTTTGAAAAGTAAACAAGATTTTGCCTTTTGACTCATCTCTAGAGTTCTTCCCTAAAACCATCCACCAGTTTACAAAGTCATCAGCTATGTTTAATTTTTTTTAAATTTCTGCCATTTCAGTAAACACCCACCAAAATTATTTCTTATTGTCATTTCAGTTTGTGCTGATTTAAATACTGTAGATAGGGGCTGGGGATTTAGCTCAGTGGCACAGCGCCTGCCTGGCAAGCGTGAGGTCATGAGTTCGATTCCCGGTACTGGAAAAAATAAATAAATAAATACTGTAGATAATGCACTGAACTCTTTTTCCTCTTTCTTGCTGTTCCCTCCAGGGCGTCTCTTGTGAAACTCTGTTCTGTGACTGTTTTCACTCGGAGCTGTCAGACCCAGCCACGGAAATGAGTGCATTTCACGTTGAAAGAGCTTCAGAACTCTTGGGGTGCCACATTCTAGGAGGAAAGGACATGTCCCAGTTCTTTCCTCAGACCGCTATTTGACTTCCAACAGTATTTGCTGCATGGCATATGTAAAATATGTTTTCTTTCTTCTGTACTTACTAACAAACTTTTAAAATAAGGACAAGCAATAAGACAAATGAACGATAAGCACCTAAACGCCGTACCCAGAGACAGCCAAGATAGGTAAAAATTTTGTTACTATAATCAAACCATGCCAGTGTATACTTTCTTTCATTTTTTTATCTTTTTGGTTATTCTTAGAAATGTCTTTCTTACTCTACAGTCATCTTCTTCTTCTTCAATCCCTTCTTCATTGACTTGTAAATCTTCACTCCTCTGGAATAGAAGGTACAGGGCCTAGGGAACAGTGTAACCGAGTCTCCTTTAACATTCTTCCTTCTGTCCAGTGCACTTTTATCTGAAAAGCATCTGGAGGTGCCTTTGACTTTCCAGTGAAAGTGGAAGCTGAGTCGCAGGTCCGAGGGAGCCCAGCTGTCCTACAGAGCCGGAACTTGCGCCAACAGTGCTCCAGGCTGGCACGACGCACACCCAGGGACGCCCGGATGCTGAGACAGGCAGCGGGCCGTGCACCCCACCATCAGCCCTCCTTTTCCTCTACCCCCACTGCCTCCTCCGGAAAGGTGAGACCGAGCCTGTGCATTAAGATGAGAGGGCCCACGGGGAGACAAACACGTGCCTCGTCTTTACTCCAGGCTGACCGGGAGTTAAAATAAAGCCTCCGGTTTATTTTCATCTCTGCAGGAACTGACAACCATTTTTTTCCGAATGCTTAGTGCAGATTCTCCCCTCAAGCCTTTGGCTTCTTTTTCTCCTGCGTGCTCATTTCCGTGGTGGTGGCCTTAAAATCTGTGTCAGACCTGCCAGCGTCTCTGCCGCCTCCCTGTCGGCGTCTGCTGATTCCTCCGTTTCCCTCCGAGGGCACTGACTGAGTCCTTCTCGTGACGAGTGACACTGGGATGACAGCTGGACCAGTGGAACAAGACCTGGCTCTTCCTTCAGGCTCCGGCCCAGCAGCCTCCTCTGAGGCTCCGGGCGCGGCAGGGGTGTGGGGCGGGGGGACACCACCCTGTCGCTTCCGGATAGAAGAAGTCCCTTTCCCTTTGGCCTCCTTGGCACTGTAGGGGCTGCTCCTAGCTCCTCTCCCCGAGCCCCGCTCCCCTCCCTGGCTGAGACCTCCCGAGTGCTTCCCTTATGGCTCCTCAAGGGGCCTCCACTGATGGGGGCTTGGTTTTTTTTTTTTTCTTTTGAGACAAGTTCTCATTACATTACTAAATCGTACAGCCTGAGCTCAACCTTGTGCTCCTCCTGCCTCAGCCTCCCAGAATGCTATAAGTATAGGCATGCACCACCATGCCAAATTGAGGGGTCTTTACAATAAGGCAAGGATAGAAACCAGACTCCCACCAGGCCTCTTCTGATCCTATGTAGGGGAGGAGAAAAGGATGCCTCACACCTCCCATCAAGAAGAAAAGCCCAGATCCTGTGCAGCTTCTCAGACACGCTCTCTCTCCGGCAGAGCTTGGGCCTCCTTACACCCCGAGGGTGGGAATTGGGGCCTGTGAGGCCTCTGCAGGTATCAGAGGCTTCCGGGGTGGTGGCTGGAGTAGGGTATCTTCTGTGTAATGATCTCGTCTCGCTTGGCGGCCCTTGGCCTGATCCTCTGGGCAGAAAGAATCAGCCTTTGTTAGGGCTGTGTGTGCCCGTGTGTGCGCACTCGCTCACGTGTGCCCACTGACAGTCCTGGGGTGACAGTCTGAGACAGGAGGAACAGAAGGAGGATGTGACGGTCACCACTGTGTCCTGCCTCAGCCTGGAGCCCCTCGGCCAGCCCCACTTCCCCGGGGGCTCCTATGTGCTTGGGCGGCGTCCCAGGCTTCGAACCAGACAGCGGGAGAAATATCAAAAAGCATGCTCTCTCCATTTCTCTTACTGCCTCTTCAATCTTAAAAGCAAAAATAAAATGTATTCGTATTTGGATCCCATTCTCCACACACACGCGTGACACACACCTTCATTTATTTACTTTAATTCCTACGAGGGGACCACCAGGGCTCGTGCCGCGTCATCCGGTTCCACTTGCCTCGTACTTCAGGAGGTAGGAGCAGTTCATGTTCAGCAGTAATCTCATCAGAAAGAGGCAGAACCAGCTAAATGGGGATCATGACTCTCTCCCAGGCGGGGCAGTTCTCCCTGATGCCGGCCATCCTGGGCCTGAAACAACTCACGCAGGGTGTACAGAGAGCAGCCCGTGTGTGTGTGTGTGTGTGTGTGTGTGTGTGTGTGTGTGTGTGTGTGTGTGTCTATGTGTGTCTGTGTGTCTGTGTGTGTACATGCACACTTACGTAGCTGTGCGTGTACATGTGCTTATTGCCAGCAGGTGCTGAGAGCCATGGCACGTTCTTCGGATCATCATTTTAGAGAGGAGCACGGTTTGCATCTCTCTGGAGACAGAGTTGAGGAGTGAAAGGTAAAGGTGTCTCCCGGCAGCAGCGGAGGCCAGTGCAGGCCTTGTGGATTCTAAATCCTAGCTCACACGGGACGCTGGGTGAATCAGAGTGGGCTTGGACAGCCGCGCTGTGTCTGTTACACGCGGTTCCGTGATCCAAGCTCATGCGCCCGCGCACCCCGGGCCTGTGAGCGCACACTTGATTCACAGACTTAGCTGGCACCTCCCCACCCTCCCAGCACTGCCCCCCACTGATCGGCACCCCAAGTTTCTCCTGTGGGCCCAGGGCAGCCAGCACAGCAGGCCGGGGGACTCAGCTTTGCCCGAGGCTGCTGGGGTGAGAAAGGCAGCTCCTGCAGAAGCCTCTGCCCTACTCGCCTTCCTGGCTGTCCAGCTCCTGCCTGGCTCCCTGCGCCCACCAGCTGCCCACTAGGACCTCATCCCGGCCGCAGCCACACATGCTGACCCTCAGACCCAGCCTCCCTGACGTACACCCTCACAACACACATTACTTTATGCACTACCTACATTATCTATGTACTATTTAGGGGCAGTGAGAGTGATCTCTTTGCCTCAGCCTGGCTGGCTTGGCGTGGGTGTGGATATCCAGATCTGAGAGAGTATTTGGCAATGTTTAGTGCTAGCCACTGCCCGTTTTCACAGGGGCACTGAGAACACAGACTCCAAAGGACAATCAGCCTCAAGACAGAAAATAGTGAATATTACCAAACACTGCACTAGGAAACCTAGAACCGTTTCTAGCATTTATTCTTGGGGAAACTCCTAAAATGTAGCTATTCATAGCATTATTTTCTGAACAGGGAAATTGAATCAGGGACGGCAACTTGCCCAAAATAACCAGCTGCCCGGGGAGCAGAGACAGAATTCCTGATCTGACTATAGAGCCCATAGCTCTCCTCCTGCCTGACTCTGTTTCCCAGGCTGTGATAAAAGGGGGAGGGGCCACCCGCAGGCCGCAGGGACAAGGAGGAGAAGAGCAGCACCAGGAAATCTCCTGTGGCTGTCCTCCTGTCCTGCCGTCCTGCTGCCCCTTTCCGGCTCCAGGGCCCGATGCCCTGCTGCCCAAGCTAACAAGGAGCCCCCTGCAGGCAGCTCTAGATCCAGCACCTGCGCCTCGGCTTTCCTCCCACACTGTAGCTCTCTGCCAGGCCACCTCGCCGTGCCCTTATCTCCCTGACGCAAGCTCGGTGCACAGAGAAAGGGTTGTGCGTCAGATGTTAGCCATGCTGCCCACCTGAGGGGTGCTGAGCCGTGGCCCCGACACGGCGCTGTGCGGGCTACTGACGGCCTGTGCAGTCCTGGCTCACTCAGGATGGGCTTTTTCCAAACGACTTTCTGGACAGCTGACGCCGCATCTTCTGAAATTCCCTCACCCTGGTGTAAGACCATTTTATACTCAAGTGATTCTTCACTTTAAAAGCGAAGCTGGATGCTTTAGAATTCATTTTTCAGTGTGGTGGGCATGGTGTCTTGTCAAGTGTGGGGTCTGAAGCCAGTGTGGCTCACCTGGCTGGAGTCTCAGCCACTTCCCAGGCTCAGCTCAAAGAGCATGACATTTACAGCTTATTTTTGACAATCTTGACAGTGTTAAGGATTGACATCAGATATTTTGTAAAATGTCCCTCGGCTGGAATTGCTCTGATGTTTTTCTCACATTTAGACTTGGTTCTCTGTTCTCAGGAGGAAACATACATAAGGGTCCCTCTGTCGCAGTGTGCTGGGGGACAGACAGTCAGTGTGATTTATGTCTACATCAGGTTGGGTCACCTGGGATTATTGTGGTTGCCATAGAGATTGTAGCCGTAAGAATATGTCCACACAAACGCCTATACAGAAATGTCCACAGCAGGACTCTCCAACCTAGCCAGAAAGTAGAAAGACCCTAAATATACATCAACTAGCAGATAATTTGTGCTGTACCCGATGGATGTCATTTGGCTGTAGAAATAATGACGCACTGAAAATCCAATCTCCCCATAGCTGACCCTTGCAAACACGACAAGAGACCAGTCACAAGAGACCAAACTTCAGATGAGTCTGTTCATGCGAAGTGACCATAGAAGAAGACTCTGCAGAGACAGAAAGGAGATCTGGGCTTTTTAAGGACAGGGAGCAGAAGGTCTCTGAAGGGCGGAACCGGGGCTAGTCCTTGGTTACTTAGGGCTGGGAACCAGCCAGAGAAGAGCTAAAAGGTAGCATTTCCTTCCAAAGTGAAGAAAATGTTTTAAATGGACTTGGTAATGGTTGCACATATGTGTAAATTTCCTAAAAATCACTGACTTGTACGCTTGAAATGAATGAACCGAGTATGAATTATGTATCAATAAAGCTGTTTTGTGCACGGTGCAAGTTGAGAAATACAGTCTGGCCGCCCTTTCTCTACCATTAGGCTGTCTTCTACTTCAGATGTCTGGCTTTTTGGTGTGGAAATGTGCAGAGACCGAGATCATTTCAACATGTTGAACAATAATTCGAAATTCAAATTCCTGTTGGGTTCTTGATACTATTGAGAGAGGAGACCACCTCCGGGTGACTCTGAGCAGCATACACATTACCGGCGCAGCTAAGCCCCTGGGGAAACCGATGGTTAGGACCACAGCTATGCACAGGTACGGAGATAGGGTGATGTCGGTGGAGCGCAACGATCCCAAAAAGTTCCGCCCGAACCCCCCACACACTCTTCTAGACCGCTGTTCACCCGCTAACAGCTGCTTGCCTTCAGCTTCTGTACCTGCCCGGCGACAGCTCCCCAATACAAGGCTGGCCACAAAATAGAAATGGTTTAAAAGGAAAGCCAGATCCTGTTCAGGGCTCCCCAGGAGACACAAGTCCCTTGCGGAGTCACCGGCGCATCAAAGCCGCCCTTTTCTCCTGCTCCCTGTGCCGTGGGTGGGGATTCTCTTTTTAATTACTCTTTACCTAGGTGAGGATACGAATTTGTCTGTCTTGAGTTCATAAAAAAAGACACACACAGAGAAATGGGCCTGAAATTTTCAGAGTGGAAAGCCACCTGAACATAAAATGTGCTTCAGATAATGCATGAAAAGGAAGTGAGTAGTCAACATTTGAACACATGTACAGTAGGAGCGCCGTACACACACACACACACACACACACACACACACACACACACACGGTTTTATCCTTGCATTCAGCTGAGTCTCTCCTCCCTCTGAATTCCTTCATTAGCTTAATTACCACCTCAGCTATGAATAAAAGGCCCCACACTGTTCAGCCTAAGGCACAGTGAAATGGGCCATTTAGACATTAAACGGAGCCAGATACACAGAAGGAGAGATACAGCTCTAAGCATATGAACTCAAACTTGTTGGCAGATTCCACCAGAAAATACATAGCGCTCTGACTGAGCAGAAATTAGCTCATCATGAGTCTGCGGAGTTGGCCCAGGGCGATCATTGACTTCCAAGCTCCATCTGCAGCCCTGCCTTCCCCATAGAACAAGTTTGGCTCTGTCTCAAGAACAAGTTTCCAGAGAAGGCTCAGGTAATTGCCTCCAGGGTCTGCGACATCCTGGCTGCCTGTGCTTCCCTCAAGGCAGGACTTACCTAAAAATAACGGGAGAGCTCTGCCGGGAAGAACACCGCTGATTGGGCCTAGCAAGTGGGTGGCTGGATGCCCCAAGGGAAACACGTCCCTGCTGTGAAGTCAAACGCCACCGTGAGGGAGGAGACAGGAGATCTCGGTTCCATCAACAGGAGGGGCCGCTGTGTTCGCACACTGGAAGGAAATGAGGAGGGAAACTTCCAGAGCAAATGGAGCTTTATTATTCCCTAGAAGACTTGAAGCTGCGGGTGAAGGAACACGGAAGGCAGAGTTGTGAGGAGGAGTCAGGGATGGATGGTTCCAGGCCAGCGTTTTCCAGAGGTCTTGACCCACATTCCCACCCTGCGCCTGCATTCCCCACCAGGGTGCACAGAGGGGCTTCCTGCTCTTCCCAGCTCTCTTCCTAATCCACTCTTCCTAATGCTCGGCACCGCTCACACCTCCCAGGCCAGTCCTGATTTCCAGCACTCTCTCCGTGGCCCCATGAGCAGTCAGGATTGCTGGAGAGTCTAAGTTTATATCAGCCACACTGTACCCTCCTACTGTGACCCACAACTCAAAGGCTGACACCTTCGTCGGTTTGGGCTGCATTAACAAATTACCACAGGTTGATGGGTTTAAACAGCAAAAAATTATTCCCACCCTCCCCCACCCTGATTCTGGAGGGAGTTGAGATCTGAGAGTTGAGATCCGGGAGCTGAGATCTGGGTGCCAATGCAGTTGGCTTTTGGGTGTTCCTGTCCTGATCGTGGCCTCACATGGTCTCTCCGTGGTGGCTGTGTGCAGAGAGACACAGAGAGAGACCCTGTCTCTTCCTCTTTCTATGAGTGCATCGATCCCATGGTGGAATCTGCACGCTCACCATCTTGCCTACACCTGGTTACTTTCAGATGTCTCACATTCGGGATTAAGCTTTCATCCATATTTGGAGCTGTACACCAACAAATAGTCCACAGCAGATCACAAGCCACCACCTATCGTGTCACCCCAAAGTTCGTATGTCACCCCAAATCCGTATGTCAACACTGAACTGGCGGTGTGACAGTGCGAGCGGTGGGCCTTTCGGAGCTGAGTGAGTGACACAGCGCCTGTGAGAGGAAGGGCGAGGACTCATCAACGGGTTGGGGTGGGCTTGTTCCCTCTGGCTGTTCCGCGGTGTGAGGAGTCCTCTGCCTTCCCGTGTGCAAGAACAGGCCCTTGTACCTCTGGCAGGCCCTCCGCAACACCACAGGCTGGCACTTGGGCCTCACCGTCCCAGCCTCCAGACCTGCGGGAAGAATGTCAACTGCTTCTAAACCACCCGGACGCTAGCGTTTGGTTACAGCAGCAGAACGGACTGAGTCCTTGTTTGTAGAGCTGCTGTACCTCTGTGTGGAGGCCCTGCCTGAGACAGGGAGAAGGGAAGAGCGCAAACACAGTCCCCCCCTTGAACTGCTCCCTTTTTCCCCAGTCTGCTAAGAGTCAGCTTGCCCAGCCGAGACCCCTGTAACTGCCGTACTCTGGGTCAACAGCAAGAGTGAAAGGGTAGAATAAAGAAAAGCAAATGCTAAGATTCAAGAACAACAGCCTCCGAGTCTCAGCACTGTCTAGATTGGCGCATTCAATACAAAATATGATTCCTGCAAAATCTGGAAGTACTTTCCTCCTGCCACTCAGCACACTCAAAGCACTTGAGCAGGACAGTCAAGAAAACTCCCAGAGGAAACTCTGCACAAACTCACTTCTCTGGCCCTGGCCCTGAAACCCAATACCTACTGCCTTCCACTGCATTAATTGCCACTTTCGAGGAGCTTAGCAGGTGCTCTATCACTCACCCAAGAAATCCATCTGCCAGGTGCTGTGGCCTTCCCAGCATGTCTCAGTGTGGAGTTTGCCATCAGCAAGAAAAGCATTAGTCTAACAGACAAGACAAGCAAAAGTGCCACAGGGTCACACAGTCTTCAGTAGGCTGTTTGGTAAACCAAGGAGCTAAGTCAGCACTTTCTTCTCTCTCTTCTTTATAGAAAGAGCAGACCACACTCTGGTGGGTGGAGCTGAAGGATCCTTCACAGGAGACTAATATACAAGCAGCCCAGCAGTGTGAAAAGACAGCAATCCAGGTCAGAGAGAAGATCCAGTCGCATGAGGGAAAGCCCTTCTCCTTTTGGGAAGCCGGAGAGAGTAAGCTCAGACACAGGAGTTCCGGATGAGAGAGGCAAGGTCTCCTGGACCACACAGATGCCACTGCAGGTGAGACAGGAAGCAGATATGGGACAGGAGCCCCAGACGCTCTGGCCTTATGTGGCGTTATTATTTCCTCTGCATTATCCCTAACCTTTGATAAATTTGCATTATCTGTAGCAGTCAACCCTACTATGTAAAATTAGGGAGAAAGCCAGACTCACACCTGAGAGGAGGAAAACGGGGGAGCAGTCCTTGTCCTTACAGTGAGGAGAACTGCCCCCATGGGAGGGCCGTAGTGTGCAGCTGGAGTGTCACCCAGTCCATGTGGCAGAGCTTGGTCCACAGCCTGGCACCCTGGGGAGTAACCTTTAAGAGATGGGACCTGGTTCTGTGGCTCTAGATTGCTGCAAATGCATCTGAATGCGGCTAGCGAGGCCCCAGCCCCTTCCTGTCCCGCTTTGTGCTTCCCAGCCATGAGGTAAATGGTTTTGTGGCATCCCAGCTCCCTACCATAGTGTCCTGCCTCACCACAGGCCCGACATCAGTGGGGAGAGCGGATCATGCACTGCAACTTCCAAAACCATGAGCCGAAAGAAGCCTCTTCTCTTCCTAAGTTGGTTTATCTCAAGTGTTTGTTCTAGTGACAGAAAGCTGATTAACATGGGCAGTAACTCAGCAGAGGGATGATCAACAGCTGATGCAGCTGGTGAAGGAACCAGCCACGGAAACACGGATAATTTGGTAGGAAAGGGGCTGGGGATTTAGCTCAGCAGCACAGCGCCTGCCTGGCAAGTGTGAGGTCATGAGTTCAGTTCCCCATACCAGAAAACAAACAAACAAACAAATATTTGGTACGAAAAAGAATATGATAGCAAGTCCTTTGTGATCATCACTTTCAAGTGTGCTGAGCTCTCCATATTGCGTGTTCTCAATAAGGCTGACACCTGTGATATATTTAGGCTAACATCAGAAGTTATCCCAAGTCGTGGAGGTGCCACTAAACACAGCAGAAGTATTTGGGATGGTTTTAGCCCCTGTCTTTAGGGAACATGCTACTTGGAGGAAGATGTGCCCAAAGTCAACACCAATTAGATTAAAAATAATTACTTGTAGAACTCAAATTTGCTTCTGAAATTGTACACCAAAAGGTTGATTTTCTTGAAAATAAAGTTCAGATCAGTCCACAGTGTACACAGTATTCACATTGCTCTGAGCCTTGGGGCATTTCTGAAAGAATCTATAACAGTCACCAACGTGGAGCAAGGATTGCTGAGTACCTACCATGAACTCCAGCCACACATACAGAGGCCATTTGGATTATTACAATACCTTCTCTGTTCAAGAAGCTCATAGTTTATTGGAGAAGACAGATCCGTAAACAGACGATTAGAAAACAATTTGGTAACTTCTATGACTGAGCTATGTAAAGAAGCAACGTAAGAATGCATATGCCTCAAACTGAATTAATTTCTCTTTAAGTTATGTGAATAGACTTCTAATTTTTGCAGTTACTTTGTTATCCTACCAACCAGTAATTTACTTGGTTTTGTGCCTAGAGTTTTCTGTGAAAAATAAGAGACTAGCAGAGAAATACCTGGGAATACAAGACAACCAAAGGAGGTTTTCAAAAACCTCCGATTTATTGTTGGGGATTTGGAAGACCATGCATGTGTACAGGCTTGCATTCACGCTCTGGAAAGGCCAAGGGGGGCTTCAAGGACTCCTATTGATCATGAGGCTCTGTCTATGGCCATACCACCCTGAACGCACCCGATCTCATCTGATCTCGGAAGCTAAGCAGGGTCGGGCCTGGTTAGTACTTGGATGGGAGATCATGAGGCTCTGTGAAAACAGAAATTTAAAGTTCAGGTGAAATTATAAACTGTTCGGACTTTGAATATATGCACCAAGGCCTTCCTAGATCCCTGGGCAATGAGTGAAAGCCTCGTTGGTCAAAAGTATTGAAGGACAACTTCTGACTAATCATCGGATAACCCTTCAGCTGTACAAACCCTAGGCTGAGCACTAGGTAGCTTGATTTAGAAATAAAAGCACTAATTAGGGGCTGGGGATTTAGCTCAGCGGCACAGTGCCTGCTTGGCAAGCACAAGGTCATGAGTTCGATTCCCAGTACCGGAAAAAAAAAAAACAAATAAAATAAAAGCACTAATTAGAAAGTATAAAATCCTGCATGGACATGTCAGTGGTCACACACCAGAAAGACTTCATCAGCCTAAGCAAGTCACTAAACAAATAAACAGCAAAAATAACTACTTGGGAGGATTAAAATCCAGAGTTACTGCAATACATTGCCTAAAATGTCTTTGAAAAAAAAAAAAAAGTGCTGAAAATACAAAGAAATAGGAAAATGTGCCTACACAGAGGGAAATCTACAGGAACTGTATCTAAGAGAGCCCAGACATAGGATTTAGTTGACAAAGACTTCAACTCACCATTACCAATGTATTCAAAGAAGTAAAATCACTTCTAAATAATTAAGTGAAAGTATGCCAGCAATGCCCCAGCGTAGAGAGACTATAATAAAGAAACAGAAAAAATGGACAAAACACAAACAAAAATTTTGGAGCTGAAAAGTATAATAAATGAAAGGAAAAATCACCAATGGAGCTCAGAAGCAGATACAAGATGTCTAGACAAAGGTTTAGTAAGCTTGAAGATAGATTATCCAATCTAAAGAACAGAAAGTAAAAGGAATGAAGAAAAACAGACTTAGAAACCTGTATGATATCATTAGTCAAATGATATCCACATAATGAGACTACCAGTGCAACAGCAAGCAGAAACACTGAAATGACACCCAGGATCTGGAGGCAGATTTATTTACGTTGATGGGCACTGATTGTGAACATTCCCAGAATATCAGACCCTGATCTCTGGTGGTCAAGGGCTTAGATGAGATAAGCAGGCAGGAAGTACAGAGGCAGAATGGCCCGTCAACTGGGGGTTGGTTAATATAATGTGCATCACAGTGACCAGCTGTTTCTAAGAAATAAAAGCAATCAGAGCTGGAACAGGAACTATTACTTGGGCAATTAACAAACTGAAATATACTGGCTGGGAGGGGCCATTTTCTGTTACACCAGACAGAGAAGACAGACAGACAGACAGACAGACAAAACACTCAAAGAAATAAAGATTGAAAAGCCCTAAATTTGATTTTTATAAACATTAATCAGAGAGGAATGAAGGAAGGGAAAGGGGATGAAAGAAGGAATTAAAATGTGCTATGTACATGTGCCAACTTCCCACAAGAAAGTATATATTATGTACTATACACAGGTACCAATAAACTAAAACAATTTTTAAATTTTTTAAAATTAGAAACATTAATCTACATACTCACAAGTGTAGACAAACATCAAGTAGGATAAAATTGAATTGGTCCATACTTAGAAATATTATGGTAAAATTATCAAAAACAAAAGATGAAATTTTAAAAGCAGCATGACAAAAATATCTCATCACATAAAAAAAAAACCTCAAAAAGATTAACAGCTGACTTCTTGCCAGAAAAAGTGGAGACCAGCAAACAAGGGGACACCATATTCAATGAACCAATAAAAAACCATCAACTGCAAACTTTATATCCAGCAGAACTATACTTCAAAAATGAACCAGGAATAGTGGCACGCACCTGTAACCCCAGCACTCTGGCAGACTGCAAGCTGGACCCCAGCCTGAGCAACTTAATGACTCAGTGAAACCCTATCTCAAAACTTTGAAAAGGGCTGAGTATGTAGCTCAGTATGAAGGCCCTACGTTCAATACCCAGTGCCACACAAAAAAAGAGAAAAAAGGCAAAATAAAGACATCCTCCAGGTAAGTAAAAACAGAATTCATTGACAGCAGATCTGCCTTACGAGAAACACTAAAGATTGAAAAGAAATGGAATCAGATGGGAACTTTAATCCACATGAGGACATTAGGAGTACCAAAGAAGTAACTAGGTAGGAAGATAGAAGTGACAGTATAAATGCATTTTTTCCTCTTTTCTTCTCTTGTTTTAAAGGATCGCTACATTAAATGTCAAATATAACACTGAAAAAGTTGATCCCAGTGGTGCTTCCTCCCAGTCTCCAGGAGGACCACAGCTCCAGGCTAGCTCTAGGATGTCCCTTTTTGGAAGCTGTGACCTGGTAGTCAGAGGCGCCCAGAGGCAGCAAGATGTACAACAGCTCGTCTACTCTGGGGTCAGAGCTATCCACTGCTGTCCACCACAGTGTCCTCCCTGAGCCCACGGGACAAGCCTGCCTCACTGTGCCCGGCTGAGCACTTCCGTCAGGACAACACACTCTCCTGAATTACCCTGCCAGGCCCTAATTTTCAGACAGCCTCCTAATCTCAGTCACGTTCGGTAAGCCCTTACTTTGTTGCCCTTTATCCTGGTTTGATAGAAATTATTTTAGCTCCTTAGAGAAGCAAGGTGTGAGAGCTGGTCTGTTTCATCCCTCTCAGTATATCTGACACATTACGTCTAAATAAATACCAGATGAATGAATGTCAGACAACACAGAAGTCATGGCGGCCCACAAGTCAGAATTTCTCAGAGAGACAGGCCACAGGCTCTCGGTGATTAGGAAAGTTTTGAGAGGCAGTGGGGTACAGTAATCTAAAACCATCTTTCTGCCCCTATCCCTTCCTCTACACCATCCGGTCCCTGCTCATCTGCTTCCTGTCAGTCATCGAGAGTCAGTGTCACCCGAACTCAGAGAGGTGTCAGGGAAGAATAAGCAACCCAGGAAGCTTGGAAAGCTCACAAAGTTAGAAGGAGAGGATTCCGGAGAGTGTTAATTCGTTCTGTGTAAATCTTCAGGTTTTTCCCCTCTGCTGTTTCTCTGTATCAGAAGGACCTCAGGCTCCCCAAAGAATCCTAACCTTCAGCTGGAGATACATTGCTTCAGACCATTGCCTTCCTGAAAGGAGAGTCAACTAAGAAAAGTAAGAAGGTAGATCCCATGGGACAGATGCCAAAATAATAATAATGCTCAGCATTAATGGCACAGGAAAATTTGGCCATTGGATTTGAGTGATGGTATTAGATAGTTACTGTTGATTAAGTTGCAATTTCTTTTAAACTCACATGTTAATGATTTGCTCCTCTTACCTTGTGTTTCCTTTACCCTTTTATCTTTGCAGTGAGGAGGTGGCAGCCTGGAGGTGTTATTCTGGTTGTCATGGAAATAGTTCCCCTTCAGCTGTTCCTGAAGACCAGGACAACAGGGTGAGACGGCTGAGCTGGGAGAGCAAGCTTTGGTTACGATCCCAAAGAACAGCTGGGGAAGGATGCCCTCCACGGAATGTTCCAGTGCTCACTCAGACTCTCACAGGTCTTCAGTACGGGCTGAGTGAATTAACAGGTAGAGTCGAGATCACTGGAAAACCACAGAGAATGTTTAAATTGTAAAAAGCTTTACAGTAAAAGACACATTGCCATGAACCTCGCTCAAAACCCTCCCCCTCGCTTCCAACACATTTGTGCCATCATTCTTGCTGCTTTCTGAGAAGTAGCGAGATTTGGAAGTCCTGTTTTGCAAACATCAATCTTCAGTTCCACATCATGGCGGCCTCAATGTCCTGAATCCACCCAAAATGTTTCCCTTTTATGATCATTTTGACATGGAGGAAGAGCCAGAAGTCACATGATGCCAGGTCCTATGAATAAGGTGGACGAGGACACAGTCTCAGATTTGTAGAAGCCTGCCTTTCCATCGGACGGCACTCACCAGCAAGACTTGCTGTATTTCTAATCACACCTTGTGAAGACTCTCAGGAAAGAGGACTTCCAAACTGCTGCAGAAAGCAGCAAGAATAACGGGATATGTGTGTTCAAATCACGGGGGAGTATTTGGCAGGGGATTAACGGCAATGGGTCTCCTACTATAAAAAAAAAGATTCTCAATTTAAAGATTCACTGTATATTTTCATCACTCCTTTTTAAATTAATTATGAACAGGACAGGAAATGAGGGCAAATGGAGAGGAAGTGGCTCCAACTGCCCCTTGTGTGTAAATGGGAATTGTTCTGCTATAGTAAAATTTTCACCAGCACATTTGGCTTGTTCGGATGCCCTCTGAACTGAGATACGCATATGCCGGAGGTGTTGAGGGCACGATGTGCCATCTGGAGACATTAGCATGAATGAATCCACTTGTCTTTCCTGTCCTTTTCTGAGTTCATTTTCCAAACTTATTTACCCCATTTCAGGGTATTCGTGCACAACAAATTTGTCTTTGTAAAAACCTGAGACCATCAAAAATGGTAATTCCCTCCCACACTCATCCCAGAGAAAGTAATACTCAACATTTTTGTCTAATGACAGAGACATTCTCTGCACACATGACTGATTTGATCACCATAATATTCAAGAAAATGGCACAACTTATTCTTAACCTATCAACTCTTGACAAAACCCCAGTGGGAAAAAGTGTGTGTGTGTGTGTGTGTGTGTGTGTGTCCTTAAATGACATTCTCTAAGTCCTTTCTTCTGTGTGTAACAACAAACACAGACATCCTTGGCTGCTAACTAGGGGTCTGGGTCCCCAGGCTGGCATTTCTGCAAAAGGTACAAATACATTTGATTCACAAAAAGAAAAAAAAGAATCACTGTAAAATAAGAACATGAGAACACTGCATTTATGGTACCGGCAATTTCATTTTGAATTCATTGTGCATATGAAGAACTTACAGATACGTTCTATGCTTAAAAAGTGACTGGGTCACAAAATATCAGCCTAGGCCAAAAATTGATGGGATGCCACCTACCACTTCTGTCATGTGACAGCAAAAGCTTTATAACGTACATTCCTATTTTTTGTTTCCCTGAGAATCAGATAAGCATTACCCAGAGAAGTACTCTTGGCTTCCCTCTGGCTATGAAAAGGTAGAATATATTTTTTGTGAAAATTTTAAATTTTAGGAAATTAGGTGTTGTAGATTCAGCACATGTCTTTGCACCATCCAGAATGAAAGGAAGCGAAAAATAGATTCTCAAATCTCTCACACCCAGGAATGGGCATATATTTGGAACACACAGATCTCTGATATTCCTTCGGTAAATGTGAAGCTTTGGAAGAGGTGCGGAATTGCTCTGATCTGCAGCGTTTGGATCTGTGTGGGGCTGTACTGGGAGCTGAAGGGACGGCATTTGTGAGATGCCTGCGGTGAGCTGGAGCAGTGGGGCTGGTGTGTGGGAACTCTTCTGCACATTGCTTTCCAGTTCTGGCCCTCAACTCTTCCCAACTTTGGTAGCTTGAAATTGGCCATGCACGGTGAGAAGATTTGCACATGGAAACCGGCAGCAATACAACCAGGGCTTTGCTTGTAGTTTCCCTGAGGCTTTTTACCAGCACACCTTGTACTTAGCTCGCAGTAAGTGCTCATTAGAAGCTACTTACCATGTGAGCCGGTTAATCTTTACTGTCAGTTTAACTGGATTATGAGACTCCTGGTAAACCGCTGTAACAGAATCATGGGTGCACTGTGCTCATCGGTGGGTGAACTCATGGATGTTCACAGCTGAACGTGCTGTTAGGAGGTGGGCCCAGTTGGAGGAGCATCACTGGGGCGTGTTTTGGAGAGTACATCTCTCTCTGGAGCTCTTCCCCTGTGCTCTACTTCCCAGCTACCACAAAGCCAGCAGCGTTGGTACACATTGCCCTTCTGCCATGATGTTTCTGTGTTAGAACCAGCCAACCATGGACTGAAACCTCTGAATCGGTGAGTCAAATAATCCTTTTCTCTTTAAATTGTGGGTCCCAGCAGTGGAAAAGCTGGGACCAAAACAATAAATTGGTACCAGAAAAGTGGAATTGTTTCTGTGACAATACCCAACTATGTGCTTCAGAAGTTTTTGGAACTGGTTTGTGGGAGGAGTTTTGAAAACTGGAGAAACGGGCCTGAGAAGCCTAGAATACTGTAAGCAGAGGCTGATGAGTGATTCCAGTTGGGCATCAGAAGACCACATGCTGATAGTGATGAGGACAGCACAGGCCAGGTTCCTGAGATTTCAGATGGGAACAAGGAATATATTGGGAACTGGGCTGTAGGCTACGCATGTTACACTCTGCAAAGTTTGTCTATATTTTGTTCATGCCCTACAACTTCATGCGGCTGAGATTAAAGGCCACAAACTAACTGATCTAACAGTGGAAATGTCAAGAGAGTCTAACATTAAGCCTGTGATACAAGTACTTCTGACTGCTTTTAGCCAGATTTATAGTGAGAATTGGGAGAAAAATCAAAGAAAACAATTTTATAAACTTAAATATTGACCCAAAGGACCATGTGAAAGTCAAAGCCGAAGGAGATGTGGTTGGGGAAGTGTCATTAAAAATAAACCAATTACTTTGAACCAGGACAAGAAGAAAGATACTTTGAGGGTATCTCAGGAATCAGCGAGACCCCACTCATCTCAGGCTCAAGGATGCAAAAGTGTTAAACTTTCATTTAAGAAGAGAACCCATGGGTACCCTGTTCAAGAAAGACTTTCTAGGACTTGTTTGGATTAGTATTAGTTTCCCAGGATTCATTTTACTGTGCTCAGGCAAAAAGGTACTCAGAGACCACTGCACCCATGGTCCAAGGAAGCCTGCCTATTGCTTCATCTCATGGCAGACACTGGCATTGTCTGTGTGGTGCTGGTCTTACTGGCATGTAGAATGCAAGAGTTGTGGGATTATGAAGGCTTCCATCAAGATTTCAAATGAAGGTCTGGGAGACCAGGAAAAGTGTGATGAGATCAGAGGTCCTGCCAGGAAAGCTCAGTGTGTGAAGCTGTGGGAATGAAGCTGAAGGTGCAGTGGAGATCTAGGAAGTTTGAAATGCCAGGGGCATGGAATGTCTGCCAAGGAATGCCACAGGCAGCAAGTAGAACCAGCCCAAGAGAGTGGTTTTGTGGGCTGCAACTTGCAAAACTGTAGGGGTGTGGCCACCCAAGCATTCTGAAACTCACCTCTCACTATATGCTCCAAATGTCAGATATGGAAGTACAGGACTTCATGCTTGCACAGCTGGTTTTTCAGTCTTTCTTTGGTCTGATTCTTTTTTATCCTCCTGTGCCTCTTTTTGGGGACAGGAATGTTTACTCTATATCACTATGTCTTGGGAATAGTGTATGTAACTTGTTTTTCATTTTTGCAGGGGTTCTCAGCCAAGAGTTTGCCTTGAGTCTCAGAGGACTTGGACTTTTAAGCTGAAACTATTGAGACTTTGGGGAGGGGATGATTGTGTTTGGGTTATATACCGGGTAGCCACACCACATTAGGTGGAATTATGACAGTCATTGTGTTCATTTGGAGAGTTAGTATGGTTTAAGAATGTGCAATTAGGTGTCCAATTAACAAGGGGTGGAGTTGTGTCTGTTAATTGTCAGTTTGATTGGATTAGGAGAATGCTGAAGAGGTGACTGGATGAGGAGGTGCTGCACTCCTCGGTGGGTCCATAGCTGAGGTCCATAGTTGGATGTGCTGTGAGGAAGTGGCCCAGTGGGAGGAGGTGGACACTAGGGCATTCCCTTCCCTTATATACCTCTTGCTTTGGGCTCTGCTTCCCAGGCACTGTAGTGACCAGCTTTGCTCCACCATGCCCTCTGATTTTCACTTTGGAGCTACCCAACCATGGACTGAAATTTCTCAGTCATCCAGCCACATAGGCCTCTCCTCCTTTAAGTTGAAGTGTCAAGTATTTTACCCCAGTGATGGAGAAGCTGATTAAAACACTGTGATATTTGAGGATGATTGACTGTATCTAACACACTCAAAATTCTGTACCACTCTATTTAGACTTGACCGAGAGAAAAATAACTCTAAGAGGATTCAATCCCAGTTTTCTAAGACTGTGTGACTAGAACTCAAGAGTGGCGATTTCACTAATATTCCCATGATCCAAGGAAGCGTGGGAAAAGTGTGTTTGATCAGCATAGACTTGAAAAGAACATAGCAGCTCCAGGACTGGTCTTCCTTTCAAATGAGTGGATATTTCAGAAGCTTAGTGACTCATGTGGCAGAAATTTGACAAATGTCACTGAAGAGGACAGAGTTCCAGTTCCCTCCGTAGCAGAAAATGTTAAATGTGACCACTTCCCCAGCAGACTGAGACCCAAACTTTCGCTTGGACAAATGATGAGATTTCCTGGAACTGCAAATCTCAGGAGACAGATCTAACCCCAGAGTGTGGACCACAGGGTTTGCAAGTTCATCACGAGGGCACATCTGTGACCATACTTGTCCTGCCTAGTTCATTTCCTGTTAGCCAGCTGATGAGAGTCAGAAAAACTCTGTCTACAAACCGACTTCTCTCTCCTCCATTTCCCTTGCCTTTCCCACTTCTTTTCTTTCTCTTTTTCATAGTCTCTGTCCAAACCCAGCAAACAGTTGACTACTATCGCAAAGATAAAAGGATGTGCCTACCTCAGCTAAACTGGCAGTGAAGTTATCCAGGTGGGGAAGGCTACAGAGACCCTAGGGATGGCAGGAAGGTCAGCACCTCCTGAAAAAGAGACGTCAGGGTGCCTAAGTTGTGAACACCAAGAAGTCCAGCAGCAAGAAGCCAGGAGCCAGGACTCAGTCATGGGTATGAGGGGGAAAGAGGAGCACCCTAATTCCCAGAGATAGCTGTGGGGAGCGAAAGGCAGGAAGACCCTATCTCGGAAGAGCCAGGTCCCAGGGAATCGGGGCGGCATTCAGACATAGGACTAAAGAAAAGAATCCAGATAACCAGAAACACAGCGAGTCATGGCTGGGAGGGGAATAAGTGAAAATCAGAGTGGATTAGCAAGGAGACTGGCTTGGTGCAGATGTCTAGCCCATGAATCTTTGACTGATAAAAGATCTGAGAAAAAAATCTATAGACAAAGTTGCTTTGGTAGTACCATCTCCCCTCAGAAGCATGTCCGGACCCAGAGCCAGGACCCTGGTGAATTATTAGAAGACAGCAGTGTGTCTGCACAGAAGCCTTAGATCAAAGCTGATTTCCCATCCACTAAAGTAAACCAGCCTTATCAAATTACCATGACTAAGTCAGCTCCAAACACACGTAATATGTGTAGGCAGCAGCTGTGGTAGCAACATTGTTCTAAGGAAATTAATCCCCAGAACTTTTTATTCTTGAGCTAATAAATATGGCATTTTTACTGAGGATCACATAATTTTGAAATATTTGCCTCGTACAAGTAACAAATAACCAGAAATATTCGTGTTATGCAAGTAGCAAGTAACTAAATCCCACCAGAGACCTGGGCCTCCCAAAAATCTGTGAGTGAGCCATACTGGTTTTCACAAAACGTACATTTGTAAGCAGCACCAAACTTACCCGGAGTAAAGAGCCTACGTAAGGTGACTCTTTCCCTGATCAGCCAAATTCAGATTTTAAACTCTTGCGAGTTGCTGACTCACAGCTCAGTGTTTATTGAGTTCCTATTACATTGGAGGAATGAACAAAATTTGGGGACTATAAAGACAGAAGGGCATTGGCGACTGCCACCACAGAATCCACGTGTGGTAAGGTTTGGGGAGGGGCAGTTTGGGAGGCAAGGAAGAGGTTTGCACCGATATTTGCACTGTGGGTGAGCAGAGGGAACGGCGGGCAGGGCCAGGGTAAGGGGACAAGTCAGCAACAAATACTAAACAGCTCTGCTCATTCATGTATTTATTCATCAGAGATTCATTAAATATTTATGATGTCTGTAGGAGTTTGCTGTGCTAATATTTGAACGTCCCCCTGATCTCAGGAGAACACAGACTACTAAGTCATAGCAATGACCTATGAAAAGACAGAGAAGTACAGTCAGGGCACGCAGCTTGAGAAGGATCACGTTTTTTATTTCTTTAACGGCTACAGTTACTTTTTATTTCTTCAATGGATATACCCCCAGGTCCTCGCTCTCCTAGTGTCTGGCCTAGGAGACTCAAGAAACATGTGTTGAGGAAGTAAAAAATGTAAGGTCACTGGGTGTGTGGGAACGTCCCGGCAGGAAGTAGCATGGAAGATGGGTCCAGAAGGAGACTGGGACACAGCCGAGGAGAGGCGCAGCTGTCTTCCAGGCCAGGGCCTGGGGCCCTGGGCAAGAGCCTGTGAGTTCCAGAAGTGCCTGAGAGCAAAGGGTGGGAGTGGGACAGGGAAACCACCTTAGAGAGACTGGCTTGGTGAGACTTAGAGAGACTTAACTTTTGTACTTTTTCTGAGTCCAGTGGGAAGCCACTGAGGATTTTAACCAGGGCATGGACGCCACCTGCTTCGGGGTTTAGTGTGCCACCCTCGCTGCAGGGTGACATCAAGTGACCACTTGAAAGGATACAGCCTGGAGTCAGGGAGGCCAGGGTGGAGGCTGTGAGACCCAGCAGCCTGGACTAACGTGGTGTTTCAGGAGCACTTAGTAAACGCTGCAGAAATACAGAAGAGCAGAACACGGCTCAGTCAACACAGAGACTCTAAAATAATACTGTAGAATCAATCCATTGGGATGAATATAACAAAAATCACTTAATTCATTTTTAATAGTTGATGTGTCAGCTTGGAGAGTGTTTTGGATGAGATTAATACTTAGTCTGTGGGGGATTAACACAAATTTTGTCATAAAGGCATATTATTGGCTTTTGGGGTGAGGTTGAGGGGTATTTTTTGAGACAGAGTCTCACTATGCGGTTTAGGCTGGCCTTGAACTCACTATGTAGCCCAGGCGGACCTCAAACTCACAGTGATCCTCCTGCCTCAGCCTCCTGAGTGCTGAGATTACAGGCATGAGCCACTATGCCCAGCCTAGGGCACATTATTATAGGTGTATAATACCCATGTTTACTCTTTAGAATATTTCCATTCATGAATTACTAATTAAGTTCCATACACATGTATTGCTTATACTGACAGCACATGTCTTTTGCTTTCCTGGCCTTTTTGTATGACATACTTGACATCTTGCCAGTCCTACTGCTTTGTCAGGAGATTCTTATTATATCACACAATGTGTAGTTAACAGGAACATAAAATATCAATAAAATAAAGTGTTAAATTCTTAATATGTATTGCGCATTTAGAAAAAACATCGTTTTCACATCAGCTATGTACTTGCTTACAAAACCTAAAATATAACATCAGAAATAAATTCTTATAGAAACTACAGTGAAAATACCAATAGAACTCTACAAAACAAAAATAGTCTTTGCTTCCATTGTCACACCCAAGGCAGTCTTCAAACATGAAAGCTGCATGTTCCACGCACAGCATGGAACAGCTTCATTGACAGAACGTGTGCTTAGCTTTTCTTTTCTATGTGGCAGTCTTGTCCCCTCTCTTCTCTGCCTGTTTTTTCAGGAGGTTCCCACTACATTGTACAACGTTCACTTAGCAGGAAAATAAGATACCAACACAATAAAATATCAAATATGTAATGAGTGCTTAGAATAGACATCAACATTTTCACATCAGCTGTTTACTTGCTTATAAAATCTAAAAGATAGCATCAGAAGTAAAAACCTATGTGAACTACAATGTAAACACAAACAAAAGTCTACCACAGAAATAATCTTTGCTTCAACTGCCACACCCAAGGTGGTTTTCACACTTGAAAACTGCATGTTCCACTCACAAGCATTGCTTACACTGATAGCACGTTATGTTTTGTTTTCTTGTCCTTTCTCGTAGGCACAGTTGACGTCTTTTTGTTTTCCTTTTATCATAGTAGGTCTTTGTGATGCTGCACCTGTCTGTTCACCTGTCAGCTCGGTGCTCCACAATTTTGGGGGGTAGTTCCTTGGACAGAAACATTTTGTTTTTCTTCTGCTATAAATGATCTCTTATGAGTTCTAGTCCCAAACTTCTAAGAAAATTTCTCCATGATATTCTGCACTTGCTACTTTCTTCATAAACTATCAAACTATTTATGCCACACATGTTTAGGACCAAGTAAAACACAATGATTGGCTAGTGCTTTGTGTTTCAAGTGATATCCTAGCTGCTGCATAACTCATCAACATCATCTACTCTGCTGTTGGCTTTGTTGTAGAAAGTTTCCATCTCAGGCTTCCCTTTTGATAGTTTCCTTATCAGTATTTCCATTGTGGTTCATTGTGGACACCCACATACCAGTTTGTTTTTCTTTGCCATGTGTGAGGCCAGTGTTATACCTTTCTGAAATCCAAAGATTGTAGTATACAGTTCTCTGCTTTGAAATTGCAGCATTTCGTTTGGAAAGTCTTCTTTGTTCCTGAGTGCAGTTCCTGCGCTGGTCAACTGGTGCTCTGTTAGCAAAAGTAAATCATTTGGAAACTGGTAAACCAACTGTCAAATGTCACATTCCGATTAGGTTAGGAGATGGGGCAACAAGTCTGCTCACAGCATCATTTGGGTTATTACTACATCAATAAGGACCTGGTGGCTGAGTTGTTACACTTTCTAAATTGAAAGCATAATAAAGTCTTTGTGCATACATTTTGCGCCACATTTTGAAAATTTGGGGGGAATACATGGCGTGAAGCCACAGTGACCAGAAATGCTGCAAGATATTCATCAATAGTCATGTATTCGGATGGTGTGTACATTGCTTGACAATTACCCACAACTCTCTCCGACAGTGAGCAGTGAGCAGCCAGACTATCAGTTCTTTTTCTTTCTCGGGGGTGGTTTTGCCATCAAACCTCAGGCAGCTCTGAAAGAAACCAAATGTTCTCAGCGTCATCATTATTCTACAAACCTCAACGCACACCCATCACTTTTCCGTAAGTCTTTTTGTTTTTGTGATTACCATGAGAAAGCCCTGCTGAGTACAGCAGACCTATGAATGCTTTCAGTTCAGCTAGTGAGGTGTCATCATAAATACATTTCTGAGTATGGATAATGGTGCATACAGAACATTGTGCTTGTATTTCAGCATGTGTGTATTTCACAACATCTCACAGCATTTTGTCTGCTACAAACAATTTCCAATAGTGAATGGCAGTGCTGGCATTCCATCCAATAGCTTTGACCCCTGCCAAGATCCTCACTATATTTTTGGACCTGGTTCTAATATTAGGTCATTCCGTTTGGTTGTGTGACCATTTTGTACCACTTCTACTAGTCAAATATGTACTCACGTTGCTGCTCTCTTTGTCGTCTAAATCGAGAAGCTCTGCATCCCCTGTGTGTGTTTAGGTCACGCTCCATCGCAGGGTCGCAGGAACTTTGTGTCACGTCGCCAGCATTAAAGTCATTACCATCTCCACCGTGCCCAAATGATCTGATGGTGCACTTTCTACCTCTTCCAAAACTTGCAAAGCTGGTCTTTCATGTGACATTGTACTGAGCTGGGCTACTTTTGCCAGAAAAATCTAAAGAAAACTTTTTTTAAAAAATCCTAAATGCACAGAAATTTATTAATGAGAATTTCATGAGTAAAACTCACCTGTTACTGCTTTGGAGCTCCCGTACACCCCTTGCCATTTGTCCGCCAAGGGGGTGAATGCACAGGTGTGTTTTTACTTTCCCCAGGTGTGTGTACTGTGAATTGTTGGAGACCACTAAATAGTGGCTCTGAGCAGGATTTAATATTAAGTAATTGGCTTTCCCTGTTTATTTGTGAGTTGTCCAAAGCTTAGGCACCTTGTCTAAAGAAGGGCAGTGGACTCATAGTAAATGAACCTTTGTGAGTCACTGGTCATCGCTGAGGCCTGTCTTGGCCTGTGAAGCTGTAATACCTCAAAGGACAAGATAAGGCCACAGCTGAGGACGTCTGACTCCAACCCCAATTAACTACAAGGAGACTCCAGCTGCAGACTCCACACTCCTACAATAAATGCCAGCCTAAAGATAAGGCAGTTCTCCTGATGGAGACAATTTACTACTTGGGAAAATTCTTCCAAAGTCCTGCTCAGATTCTCGCATTTTCTTGAGTATCCCCTTCCTTTGTTTTTAAACCAAATAAATATGGGCTGCCCAGAAAAGTCTTTGTCATAAAAATCTCAAATGCCATAAGAGAGTTAGTCCATCCTGGAGCCCTGAAATCATTTCAGTTGTCTCATTTATTTAAGCCTTCACTGTCTACTCTTTTGGGAGACTGCGGGCCTGATCAACCCACAACAGCTAAGGGTTATTAACCCCATAGTGAATCACACCCCCTTTCCATTATGGCAAAATACATGTTTACACAATAGAACAGTAGTATGGGTATATTTTACCCCCTTTGGTGCAATACTAGCTAGATGGAGCATTATGTGGCTAAAAATCTCAGTTTGAACTTTTGTACACATGCACACATCTTGCTGTTTCTAATATCTAGGGATGATAAGTGTAACTCCCATCCTGTTAGACACCTGATATGCCAAGTTTGTGTTTCCCAAAATCAAAGAATTCTAAGGAACAATGGAAGTTAAGAGCAGGAAATTTTATTGAGGGACTGCTCCTAAGAGAGACAGGAGGAGACTTGAGTGGGTTGCTGTGGACCCCACTTTCTGGAGGAAGTTTTATAGAGCAAAATCATGAGGTGGATATAATGTAGGACACAACTATGATCAACCGATAAAGTTACCAGTACAGCTGCTTAGGTAATGTTGATCCAATGGGGAAACAGGTCACATAGCAGATGCACTTGGAAAGATCAAAGAACTTCTCAGAATGGGATAGGTCCAGGAGGCCTTGATCACCCACTGCTGTGACTGATGTCTGTCTAGACTTTATTGGACCAGGTATTATCACTTATCTTGTCCCTTGGGGAAGCATGTAGGCCTGGTCATTCCCTCTTTATCTTGAGGCCTGGCCTCCAGCAGATGCACCTCTGGCCAGAGTTGTAGTGTCTTTCGTAATGACTCTCTCAAGGGCCGATCCCTATTTGACTGCTGTGGAGGACATACTATGGTTCACCTTTCAATGTATTACCTATGTGAGACTTTGAGCAAACAATTGTTTGATTCTGGAGCAAAAGCATTAGTGGAAAGGAAATGATAGCAAGACCTGTGTCCCTGTGGAAAGCTTCGGGACAACACTAGATGCTTTGCTGGGATATGCCCCAAGGAATGATAACATGATGGCTAACTAAGTCAAGTCTCATTCCTGTGATAATTAAGCTGTATTGTCCTCGCTAATCCTGCTAATGATTCCTCCCATTTGCCCTGTTGCTGCTTTTTGTTTGTTTCCCAATAAAAGGCTAAAAAAGATTGTAATCCAGGCTTCAGTCTGAGAGGCTGTAGCCCCCTGATCCCATAACTGTGTCTCTCTTGTTTTTCTTTTCATCTGTGGCACCTCATTTGTGGGACCTGTCACCCGAGACAGAAAAGACAGAAACTGACTATATACTGACAGACTGCCTATATAATTTCTACCTAACTCAGCTG
This sequence comes from Chinchilla lanigera, assembly GCF_000276665.1. Lineage (NCBI taxonomy): Eukaryota > Metazoa > Chordata > Mammalia > Rodentia > Chinchillidae > Chinchilla > Chinchilla lanigera. The sequence continues at coordinate 3,338,124 of NW_004955520.1, forward strand.
TCTATAATAATACCAGTGGGTAAACACAAAGATTGCTTGCATATCCCCCAGGTGCAGATACTGAGACACACAGCTGGCTACCATTATGCTAAAGTACAAATTTATAGTAGAAAAGTATGGGATGAGTTATCATAAAGCAGATTGCCCTCTGTAGTGTATGTGGGCCTCCCGCAATCCATCAAAGGCCTGAGGAGCACAAAATCTCTGGATGATGGGGTCCCTCAGGTCTCCAGGCTGCAGCCCACTCCACAATGCTGACTCCATAATCACATAGGAGTTGGGGATCAAAAGGTGTCTCTCTCTGTCTCTCTCTCTCCTGCATTTCTCTGAAGAACTTCAATTCATGCATCTTTGAGCCATGAACACATCAAAAACAGTGCAGACATTACCAATATTTAACCTCAGGAAGCCATTAATGAAATCCACTCCAGGTGTATAGGAAATTAAGCAACATTAACCAACCAAAGTACGGATGATGGAATCCAGCAAAGCAGAATGTGGATATGAACTTTGCATCCGCCTCCAGACAAATCCCAAGCTAATGATGCTGAACGGTGCCTGGATTTTCCCAGATTCAGGAGCCTAGCAGCTTCATGAGGAATTCAGCACATGACCACCAGGCTGGTGAGAATTTGCAAGTTGCATGGTCTAACCTACTCTTTTGGTGCCTGACTTCCTGGGTGCTCCTGAGCACTACCCAACATTCTTTGGTAGAAGGAAGCTCCTAGCCCAGTGGGTGCCACAGCACTACTGCTGGCTGCAGGCATGGGGCGGGGACCCCAGAGAGGATTGCGTGGGGTGGGGACCTGTGGCTGATGGACTACACAGGATCAAGCACAGTATAACAACACCGATGCAGCTAACTGGCTGCAGCTGTGCAGTATCATTTTGTCACAGGTGATGTGGCTTGTCCCTGTTCCCTCTTCCCTCCGGAATATGTGCTGTGGGTCACTACAGATAAGAGATGTGACTGACTCCATGGAATCATGCCACTGCTCGGGAAAATCTCCATGGAGGACATTTGTACCAATTCAATGTCCTGTCTTCCACAGATGACACCCCTTTCTCCAGAGGAACCGTCAGTGCGGCCACTCAGCCTGTCCTCCTCACCCGGTTGTCCTTCCGGGGCAGAAACGTGTCCTCCTGGCCAGCAGGCCCTCCATCCTGCTGTGCACCCTGACCGGGGAATCGAACTAGGAGGCAGTGGCAGCTGAGTAAGCCAGGGCAGGGTGTCCTCCACCATGCGCTCATCATCCAGGTCTGTGTTTGTGTCCTAGGTCCCAGCAGCCACGCTCCTTTCTGTCCTCCCTGATGGCAACCTGCTCAACTCTTCCTGCAGCATCTTATCAATCAATCCCTGTTTTCCTCTTAGGAAGGACTTTTGCGTCTTCAGCCAAAAATCCTAGTTGGTACAATGACTCAACAGATCTACTTTTCAGTAATTTGTCCAAGACATCTTCTCCGTACACAGAAGATGTACTTCTACGTATGAGCTGAGCTTATTTGTTCACTTGTTTAATGAAATGAGTGCCTGCCATGGTTCAGTACAACTTTGGATGTGTTTGGGTTTCTGATCACAAAGGTAGTACATGGTCATAAATTCAGTCGGTGCAGCAATACCCACGCTGGATATGCGTGTCTCTGCAGCCCTCTCCCTCCTGCAGAAATGGTCACTGCCTTCTACAGTTCATTGCACATTTACCCAGAGCCTTCTCAAAATGGGACAGTGGTATAAAATGTTATTGAAATTCTGCTTCCTTTTAACAACATAGCAGCAGTAGCTTTCCATATCAGTGTCTATGGATTTACTTCATGCTTTCAAGCAGCTGCATACTATTTTCCTTCCTAGATTGTTTTCCCTTTTAGCATTTTGCTATAGATAGGCACTCAGGCATTTCTAGGGCTCTTCTAGTAGAACCAGCACTGTAGTTCTGGGGCCTGCGTCTGATCTAGACTTGCCTTTGAGTGTCATGAAAACGCCACCCACCTAGAGGAAGGAGAAATGGAGACGTCTCCAGAAGTGTTCCCCTGAGATCAAGGATGCAGGGGACGATTAGCCAGTAAGGAAAGGTAGGTGTGTCTGGATTTGAGGAGATTCCCCGCTGATATTTTCCATCAATCTATGTGGGGTCACCAGACCCCTTTCCCCATTTAACTAGAATTTGAGGAGGATTAGGAGCTGCTGCCCATGGCTCCTGCACCATATTCTAAGCTGCACCCTGAACATAGAAAGATGGCAACACGAGGGGATCTAAACCTTTCCTCCTCCTGCACACTTGAGTGGAGGTGACCTGGTCACTAAGACAGAGAGAGCTTCCCACAGGGAGAGACACACACAAATGGAGTCTCAGGAGGCTGAGGCAGGAGGATGGTGAGTTTGAGCCCATTTGGGGAGACTTGGTAACATTGTAAGACCCTGTCTCAAAATAAAAATTTTAAAAAGGCCTGGAGATGTAGTCCAGTGCAGAAGCCCTGGGTTCAGTTTGCAGTAATGCAAAACAAGCAAACAAAACACAACAAAGACCGAGTCCCTGGATGAATACTGACTAGAATAAATCACACGCATGGTGCAACACCACATCCGTGAGGACACTAACAACGTTACCCAGTGGGCTCTGACTCCAGGAAAGCCTGCAGGGGAGGCATCATACCAGCAGAAACACTGCTGTGGTTTGGATCAAAAATGTCCCCCAAAGTCTCCTGTGCTCAGAGGCAGGACGTTCAGAATGTGATTGGATCATCGGGTGCTGTGCTCCTCGGTGGATTAATCCTTGGATGAGTTCACAGCAGGCTTGCCGATGGGATGAGGATCCCTGAGGCTGTGATTCTTTTCCTGGTCCTTTATTCCCCCTTGCTTCCTGGCTACCATAGCTTGAGCAGCCTTCCTCCTCCACACCCTTCTACCATCCGACTCCTGCCTGAGAGCCAGCCAACGGTGGACCACAGCCTCTGAAACTGTGAGGCACAATTAAGCCCTCCTCTAGGAAGTTGTATACGCTGGGCATTCTGTTTGAGCAATGGAAAAGTGACCAAGACATGCTCGCTTGCAGCCTGAGCAACAGAAGGAGCCAACAGAGGCCATGAGGACAATGACCCATCCTGGTCATTTCCCAGAACCCAGAGATGAACTGTGGTGAAGTGATGGTGAAGCTGAATGCAAGAGGCAAGAGTCACTACCTTTGCCCCCACGTCATGAGCCCCACGCACAACATCACGTTCACCAGGTCCAGGGGTCCTGCAGTGGAGCTGGCGAGGCACTGGTAGCTTAGCCAGGAGGAAGGTTGGGCTGAGGGCCATCTGCCCAAAGCAGAGATGAGGTGCTGGAGAGCTGTGGGTCTGCTGCTGGTTGAACCTTCTTGCCGATTCACTCTTCCTGGAGACTCACTACCAAATGAGCTTGCCCAAGAGCTGAAAGGCAGCCAATGGGCAGGGGCAAGACTTGATCTCATCACAGAGACATCAAGTGTCAAAGCTGCCCAAAAGTATTGAAGATGGCATCAATTTTCTTCTGGGAAGACTTTGCTGGTTCCCAACCTGAGGAAGAGGAAAGAGAGAGAGAAGACCAGCTTCCAATCTCCCTCAGAAACTTCCTGATCCTTCTTACTGCTGGTTCATGGGGATAAAAACTAAGCAGCAATGGTTCTTGTACTGCATATTGTTGTCTTCAGACCGGTCATTTTAATTACCAGGCAGAAACATGCAAAATTGGTTAAGAAAAAGGAAAATTTTGAGCATTGACTGTTCCTTTCAATAAACCACAGATATCAGCAATACACCTATCCCAGCTATCCTTGTATATACATATAAATTTTATTTTTCATTGTAAATAGAAGAGAAAAAAGCAAAATAACAAAAATAAATACATAAACAAAACAGCATAGAAAACGATAAAAATGATATAAAATTTTGAAACAAGGTTATAGGATATTAACAATGGTTGTTATGTTATATAATGTCATCTTCAAATTGGTTACACAGATAACCATGTTGTTGTTTTGTTAGCTTTTTTCCCTTTAAAATAAAAAAGCTAACCAGTACTATTATCCAGGACCACTAAAGTACAGGAAAAGAAAGTTCTAGAAGCTCGTAAGTCATAGAAATTTAGGTTGGATTGCTGTTTTCAGTACCTGCTCAAGAATACTTGTGTTAATATGCAGAGCTCAGGGCGGAGAGATGAGGACCCCTTGGTCGACCTTTGGAAAGCAGCAGCGTTTCCTAAACGCAGCATTCATTGTTGTTCCTGTGACTTTTGACTTGACAACATCTATTGTCTGGGACCTCAAAGCGTCTTAGTAACCAGTGCTTGGCATTAGCACAGATGGGACAGTGCAAAGCTTCTGATGGACACTCATAGCTCTCCCCACCCTGTGAGCCTCCTTGTCAAATCCCAAAGCCCCAGGCTCTCAGCCCATGTGGCCACCATGGGACCTTCCTGCCAACCCCTTAAAATATAATGCCCCAGGGGACCCAGGGGACTGACACATTGTCACCTGTTAGTTCCTGTGAAAACACAATGTGCCATGACCGTGGGGACTACTGCATGTAGCCTAACCACAGCTGCACCAAGTGTGAGCCATACCTGCTCATGCTGGGACCCCAGCATGTCCTTGCAGAGGCGGGGTGCACCCACCACCCTCTTCCAAGTGCTTGCCCAAGGACCCAGGGCCACTCACACCCAGAGGGATGAGAAAGAAGAGCAGCTGGAGCCTGCCCTGGGCAGGACAGATGTGCTGCTTCCTAGGGCCACCACGCCAGACCTCTCCGTGCGCCCTGAGTCTTTGGACCTCTGTGACCTGGAGACGTAACTCAGGCTGCTGAGCCTTGCCCTACTCCTGGACTTGCCCTGATCCACCTGACCGATCTGTCTGATGGCTTGATTTTTCCACTCCTAGGTTGTCAGCATTCTTGTCTGTCACCTCAGGCATGTACCTGCCTGGCTTTGTTAATTCATCTCCATTGCTAACTCACTGTCCTTGCTCTGCCTCTGGATCACAGCCTGCAAACTAGAGAGAAGAGTCCTGGAGTGCTGGCGTCCTTGCCAATACCAAAGATGTCCCTCACCTTCCAAGAGCCAGGCAAGCTGACATCAGGGGGACCCAGGCAAGTGAGCTGGGAAAGGCCAGAGTGCGAGATCCAGGATACCAGTCTGGGGTTCCCTCTGGTCCCCAAAGCCAGGGACTGGGGGTCCTCCCTGGCCTAGGCTTGTCTCCATCTTTGCAGTTTATCCTGGCCTTGCTAGGAGAGGCCCAAACCTCAGCCCATCATGAGTCAGAGCCAATCACAGTCACTCTTACCACTCTTCCAGCCTGGTGACCTATAAATCGACCTTGTTTCTAAGACCTAGCATCCACCCTGGGCGCCTCTGCTGCTTGGGATCCTGTCCTCTCTGCAGCTCAGCCAATGTCATGTCAGCGTGGATCCCCTCCATGTCCTCTCTCAGCACTGGAGTGACCAGGACTCTGCTTAATCAGCCTGCATGTGGGTCCTGCTGGCCCTTTCTAACAACTGGACAGAAGGAGGAGAGCCTGGTGGCAGACACGGGGCAGTGACAGCCGAGCTCCCCACGCTGTAGCTTCTGGCCTCCTTCCCACGTGCTAACTCTTGCACCTTCTCTCAGCCTGGCCTGAGAACGAGCTCGTCTGCGCTCCACATGTGCCCTCCCTGTGACCCCACGCCGGGAAGTGCCCCGGCTCTGCACACCCCAGGGACAGAGGGAGCCTGCGGCCCAGCAGAGAGCAGCCCCAGCCCTCGCCACGCCCTCTCTCCAAACCAACTCCAGGCAGAAAGCCTGGCTCCCTGGTCCTCAGAAAGCACCTCAAGTCCTGCTCCTATTGGCTGTGTGGGCTCCCAAAGGGCTCGGCTGCTCCCTGCATGTGGTTTGGATTATGGTTCCACCCTGCAGATTGGCCTAGGGAATGTCCTCTCTCTAGTGTGGCTGCACTGAGCAGGCAGAGGAGTCAGGACAAATTACTCTTCTGACTCCAACATGGACAGCTGGCCGCTGATGTGGCAGGTGACACTGTGGGACCTGGTCATCTTAGGGTTCAGGAACCAAGGAAGGGGCCAGCAGCAGTCTGGCATGGAAGGCAGAAGTCAGGCCCTCTCAGAGGCCAGAGAAGTAAAACACCGTGACCACAAGTTTGAAAGGAGATCACGCTTAATTTAAATATAACGTTAATAACATAATCCCAAACAAGGCCAGTGAGGGCGTCAGTGGGCTGAGATGAGCAATGCATGTGTGCTTTTCGCAGGTGATGTCTACAGAGTCCTTAGTGTACACTAAGCATCATTACAAATGTTTCTGCACTCTGTCCTCAGGCAACTGTGTCCATGAGGTGCTGTAACAATGCAAAAACCAAAGTTCACAAGGTGAGGTAAATGGCTAGGTTCATATAACAGGTAGGTTTCCCAAATCTGGATTTAAATCCGGAAAGTCTGGCTCCAGAGTCTGGGCTTTGGCCTTTTGCCTAAATAAAAGAGAAACATAGGCCTGAAAGAGCAGTATCGGGATGTGTAAAGCCACATTAAGCTAGAAGTTAGGAGAGCACCAAATGTTTAGCAAGTTTTTTTTTTTTTTGGTTTTTCTCCAGTACCAGGAACCGAACTCACGACCTTGTGCTTGCCAAGCAGGCGCTTTGCCGCTGAGCTAAATCCCCAGCCCCTTAGCAAGTTATATTTAAAGCAGTACTAATAAGACAAGGATTTACTTCCTCTTCAGAGGCAAACGGTATATTCCAAGTTTCAACTTTCCTGACGATTCTAGTTAATGGGGGGCAAGACTACCTGGAGTAGGTGTTAAGTAGGTTTCTGCGAGTATCTGGGCAGAGTTGGAAAGAGTGCTGAGATTGATTAGCAATGTCTACCATAGGTGGTAGAAAGAGTACTGAGATGAATTACCAATGCCTGCCCTGGGTACAGGAGTGGGGAGAGGTGGCACAGGTGCTGTGTCCTTGCCATTTATGACACAAGTTTGTAGATGGCAGGATTCCTTCAAGGACCCAGGCAGAGACTGCTATATATACTGGCCAACATCAGACAAGTCTAACAATACCCACTGGTGTCTACCGAGGGGACAGGCAGCTCCAGGAAGGAGGCCTGTGAATGGAGGCCCCAGCATGCTCTCCAGCTGTCACCAGGCAGGTCCCTAAGGGCACCTAGTAAAGGCAAAATGCCTTTACTGGACAAGGAACACTGCTCTGCGGTCATGGAGCTGCGGTTTCAGGAGTCCGCCCACCCTGGGTCTAATCCTAAAACACAGACAGGGGCTGAGCTGACAACTGGGAATTAAATGGCCCTGGTTGGTTTGACGCTCCCGAAAGGACAAGGCAAGACAGCTGTGTGTCTATCCCGGGGAAAGGCGGGAGGATTTTACTGACTACTGAATAAGCAACGGAGCAATGGACGCAGCAGCCTCCAGCTTGTGTGCCCTGGACGGTGCTCCAGCGGATGTCAGTAGATGTGCCCCGCACACAGTGGGGAATCTCTGGGTTAGACAAAGAAAATGGGTTTCTTCCTGGCTGGACCCTTCAAGCCCTGTCATGTGTTCCAAGAGGCACACGTCTCCAACTTGAGTGGCCACACAGTCAAACTCAACTTTATCTACTAATTTAGTTTTCATGACTCAATTTCTAATGTCTGCTGAAGTCAGTACTCCACAAAGCTCACTTGAGAGCACTGGGCTAAAGTCACCCAACAAGGGCATGAGTTATTTTGTGACAAAACTGAGGTTCAGCTTTCCTCCCAACTCTGCTCAGAAGGGAGACGCAGAGCAAATGGCTTCGATGAAGGTTTGAGTTAAATGATTCTGGAGTACATGGTTCTACGATTCTGTTGCCTGCTTTGCTGACATCTGTCCCACAAACAAGTATTTCCAGAGCAGGCTGAATTGGTCCCAACCTGATCCAGTCTCTAAAATGCTATGTAAGTCCCCGTATGAGACTTCGGCTAGCAACACCTGCTGGGTTGTTGGTAAACATTGGTTGATGATACCGGAGAGGGCTGATCCCGTCACAACGAGTCCCCACCACCACCTCCAGGTGATTTCTGCCTCCAACTCTTCAAACCGTGCAGAGCTGCTCTCACCAAAGCAACAGCCGTGACCCTGCTCCTCAGACTCTTACACTAATCCATCCAGAACTGGAAGTGTGTGGCCCCCACAGTCCCAGCAGAAACCCGGTCCCCACTGTGATGTCACATACAGGAAGTCCTGAAGGTAGCTGGGGTGGAGGGCGGTGTGCTCCTGAGCAGGAGTGGGGCCTTCCTGGAAAAGGCCAGGGAGCCAGCCAGCTCTCTCCCCACCAAGGGGAGACCCAGCAGGAAGTCACACAACCCAGCCCCGCCCACACCTGGACCTTGGACTGCAGTCTCCAAACAGTGCCTGTTGTTTAACTACTGTTCTGGACTCAGACCTGAACCAAGGTACCAACCGACAAACACCAAAACGCACGGATCGCCAATTGAGATTTTAGAATGAGCCTTTATTAGCTGGCCGGCGACTGCCTGAGAGCCTCCACGCAGGGTAGGATCAGGTCAGCAGCAAACCAGGTGTGAGAGCAGCTTTTAAGCCAAAAAACCACATCCTGCTTGGCAAGCGAACTCTTTGTGAAGCAGTCTTCCGAGACACTATAGAAACTTTAGGAAACTTACAAGAAAGGAACGATACATTTCAGGGAGTTTCAGGGAGTGGCTAGAATGTGGAAAGGACAAGAGGGGGAGTAATCAGTAATTTTTCATGTTCTTCGTCAGGCCATGCATGTCCCTTGTGAGGCCTTTATACTACCTGGTCTAGGATGATTAGTTATAACGGCCCACACTGACTAAGACACCATTGTAAATCCTTTTAGAAAGAATGAACGGGATATAAGATATAAATTTTAAGTAAATAAGCTTTAGAATGGTATTCTAGTTTTTAAATATAATAAGTATAATATGTGTATGTTATATAATATATAATATACACTGGCATGACGAGCAAAAACAAAAACAGTGGTCCCGGCATAAAATCTCTCTCTGGGGGTTGGACAGGAGGACCACACCCCGCCTCTCCCGCAGAGGACAAGGAAGGGCTTAGTCACCAAGGTCAGGCTCTGGTTATTCTCTTCTTCTTCGTAACATAGCTGAACTCACTAAACAGAGAAGACCAATGAGTTAGTAAACCCCAGGGCATCTTGGTATCGCTGGGCAGCATTTGAGGGGCTTCCTTGGGCATGGGCCACTGCAGCACTGAGCTCAAGTGTCTCTCTTCTCTAACTAAACATCACCTGAAAGAATTCCTCCCTGACCGCCCGACAGCAGCCAACCCTCCCTTCTCACCAGGCCGCCTTGCCCCTCCACACCCGGCCTCACACGGTGCTGGCCCCGTCTGCAGGGGACCCAAGAAGGCAGCTCCGGGAAACTTGGTCTTCAGCCCCGCTGTCTTCTGCAGGCTTGAAAATGGCGGACAGGGAGGCATCAGCCCCAGCCCTGAGCACAGTGAGCAAAGCCCAGGGGACACAAAACCCACAGGACAGTGGCCAAAGGGCATCTGCACCGTCCAGCCCGAGGCCGCTCACAGCAGCCGCTGTCGGGACCTGAACCCCACTGTGCCCCAACCCTGCCGAGCTGGCAACAGGGGCAGTGAGAGGACCAGACTCCACCTGTGGCTGCGGTGTCCCTCCATCAGCCACGTCGCCGTGCCCAGCTGAGGGAGAGCGAGCGTCTGCTTGCGGGCCTCGTCTTCTGTGTGCGGCAGAGCCCTGTGGGACTACGTGCGGGAGCGTGGGAGAGCCTCCAGGAAGGAGGGGGAGACTGTATGTGGGACGGAGAGGAGCCAGGGGGCAGCCCTGCCCTTCAGAGGGGGCAGCTGAGGCGACCACAGCTCCTGACTCCAAGAGGCTCACGCCTGACACGGTGCACCATCTTGGGGCTCTGGGGGCCCATCAGGACTCTTCCTCCAGAGCTTCTGCTGGCCCTCTTCCCGGCGACAATCTCCTCCTGAATTCACAAGGTTACAGGACACAGCCGTTGTTGCTGAGGATCATCAGAAACCTCTTCTTTTGGACTCTTCCCCAAGGCCGTCCAGTCCCGGTCCCTGGTCCTGGTTGTCAACGTCTGGCTTTGAACCTGTGCTTCGGTGAGCTGACTCCCACCCTCCACTCCAGCCCACACCTGTCTGCTGGCCAGCTGTGTACCCAGGCTAACTCCAGCTGCGCACTGGGCTCCTCCACCCCCAACTCCTGCGACCTAGAAGTGAGCCTCCGTGGGGCGTCCACTCAGCTGGAGGAAATCAGACAAGGACAGAAAACAGCCAAGGGACCGGGTCAGTGCCCAGGTCAGCCTTCTCCGTGGGACAGGACAGGGGGCTTCCACAGGAGGTGACCTTGAGCAACAGATCAAGGGCAAATGATAGGGTTAAAAGTATTTCAGAAACAAAGACAGAGGCAAGAAGTTGAACGCCAAAGGCTGAGTTATAACCCTTCAGTCCATAGAGGAAGCAGGAAAGACTACCAACTGCTACAAGGTAGCTTGTGTTTAAAGGACCCCATTTAAAACCACACTGCATTAAGAAAGGTTGTGTGGGTGGATTACTGTGGGGGCTGCTTATCCCTGGGCCTTGGAGAAAGGTGACACCTGACACGAGGAGGGGATGCCCTTGCTCAGAGCTCACAAGAGTTTCCCCAGCCAAAGTGAATTTTAACACAGAGATTGGAGAGGCATAAAACACCTCCGAGCAAACAGCAGGGTGCAGGCCTGGGCCCTGTGGAGCCCAGGGCTGCAGGGACATAGGAGTCAACAGCTCCAGCCTGCCCCATGGTGGCGGGAATCACTGGACCTGATTCCAAATGGGATGGTGTCACCTGTCCACACACGCACCTACACACACATACACTACACACAACAGCAAGCCAGTGATGCTCTCAAAGAAGACGGCAGTCAGAGCTCAAGTGAGGAGACACTGTCTTTTTAAATATTTTGGTGGTTTTTTTTGAAACAGGTTCTCACTATGTAGTTCAGACCAGCCTTGAATTCACTATGTAGCCCAGGATCATGGTGATCCTCCTGCCTCAGCCTCCCAAACTCTGAGATTACAGGCATGATTAATCAGTTTGCTGATAGAAATGAGTGTAAAGAAAGCACCCCAGAAATCTTCATGTTGGTGTGCTCTTACTTTGCTAGGGGCTTTAAAAAGGCATCGAAGACAGGGCATGATGGTGCACATCTGTCATCTGAGCACTCTGGGAGGCTGAGGCAGGAGGACTGCAAGTTCAAGCCCAGCCCGATCAACTTAGAGACTTAGTAAGACCCTGCCTCAAAATATGACGGTTTTTAAAAATGAGAGGGGATGTCACTCACTGCAAAGGCATGAGTACAATCCCTAGTACCACAAAGACAAGGAGGATGAGGAAGAAAAGTCTTCAGAAACCACCGCTTGACCCTGTCCCTGGTGAGACCATGGGAGAGAATAGGGCAGTGTGTACCTCAGGGTCCCGGTTGGCCCACAGCACATGAGGGCTCAGTGTGAGAAAAAGGATAAAAGTCCAAGTGATTGAATGCATGGAAAAATCTGCTCACATTAACCAGCTGGGTGCTGGAGAGATTTGCCTCCACCCCCCCATAAAGATGATTTCCCTGACAGATGTCTGCTTTGCCCTGAAAGGATTACTGCGGGACAGCCGATCTGCCTCCAACTGCAGCTTAGCGAGTCATGACCGATGTCAGCGCCACATTCACTGAAAACCTTCGGAGAGCTGCGGCTGGAGGGCGGCCGGCTGCACACCCCGTGAAGGGTGGCGCACACCGGAATCTGTAGGGTGGGCATGTTAACGCTTTGGGAGGTTTCCTACAAGGCTTGTAGAACGTCAGGCGGTGTTACCTGCAAATCCTAGCACCGACTCCAGAGTTGAGAGTTGTTCTCTCACCCCAAAGTAAAGGTATCTTCATCTCCGATTGACTTTACTTGACAATACCGTAAAGTATAAAAACTTAAAAAGTTAAGCTGTCAAAGTTGTAAGGGACCTCAAAAGTGACTTAACCTAAGCAAGCAGGAAGTCAGCTTCTACTACTCCTAAATCAACTGATTTGAGTAAAAGAGGTGGAAGTATTACTCTGCTTAAAGTCTGGCCTAAAAATGACCTACTGAGTGCATCTCAAACCCTTCACAAGATGTGACTGTGTATACACACACACACACACACACACACACAAATGCACATTCTCCTGGCCCTGCATCTACAACAACCTTGCTGTTCATCAAAATTATCTGGAGAGCTTTCAAAGCGCCTGACACCTAGTCTACACTCCAGACCAATTGGGTTAAAGTTCTCTGGAAATGAGACTGGCCATCGGCACTATGTAAAACTCCTGAAGCAACCGCTGTATGCAGAGAAGGTTAAGAACTGCTGAGAGAGAGAGGTAGAGATTCATTCATTTATTTTATTCATTCAACAAGCATTTATTGACCTCCTAGTGTGTACCAGACACTGTATTAGATACTAGGACACAAAAGCATGACTAAAATGTGATCTTGACCCTGAAGAGAAATCATTATTAGCTGCATAACGTGTACATTGTGTAACCACTTACCAATCCAATTATTTAAATATAACATGACCAAAAATTGCGTTTTTTATTAATTTTTATAAGATAACAGGAAATACAAAAATGACAATTTTATAAAACTTATTCTGTAATTTTTCTGTGCATGGCATATCTTAAAACAGTCAATACACAATACGGCGTCACAACCTGGACAGTAGTCTCTTGTCTCTTTCCAAATTATTTTTGCATTACTGTCTTTCTTTGAACAACACACCTGGTACTATTGTGTTGACCTTCCTTTTTCTTGTGGGTGCGTGATTTCAATACAGTGTCTCCCCACTAAATGTAACAGTGAAGATATCGATGATGGATGTCTGGGTTGGCGTTCTGCTATCTCGTATTTTTCAGTTATTGGTCTGATCTAAATTGTAAGTGACTTTTGAACCCCTTGTTTTGAATAAATAACAAATGAGTTCCATATTGTTTGGTCCAGAAGGTGTATAAATATTTTATAATAATTTTTCCTCACTTTTTTATTACAGCATAGCTTATTAGATATTAGTCAACTCATAGAATTACTATAATTATTGACCATGATTGGAATTTTTAAATTTCATTTCTTCTTTCAAGTTCTATTCTTTCTGTATTATGAGCAGTTGACAATAAGGAGACTTTTTTTTGTCTTTCCATGTCACGACGCAGACTTTTCCTCTCCGATCTGCTAACATTTCTCCCTTTCTCAGGTTTCTCTTTTGCAGATCTTTTGGTGCTTCCTTCGTGTCCAGTCGCAGTGACCCAAATGTGTCCATCTTGTACTGTAAAAGGACATCACTGCATTCTGGAGGAGAACAAAAATTATATCTAATGTATTTATGATGGGAGTTTTCATAGATTATAGCACAAAATTATAGGCTATTTTTATAAATAAAATAAACACAAAGTAATAGATATGCTATATGATACTCAAGATTTTCAAAAAGTATCTGCCCCACCTCATATATTTTTAAATTAACATCTAAAATTATATATGCTGGAATTTCTGGTACATTGTAAATAACAACATAAACTGCACATTATATAATCAGATATAAAATCATAACTGCTTGGACCATGCCATCACTCACTCTAAAACATGAGAAATCTTTGTAAATTTGGTACATATCAGTAATACAGATGAAGAGGACGGGGATGTAGCTCAGTGGCACAGCGCCTGTCTGGCAAGCACGAGGTCCTGAGTTCAATTCCCGGTACCAAAAAAAAAAGTAATAGAGATGAGTGTGGCTTGTTTGGGTTTTTTGGAACATGCATAGATTACATATTGATTATTTTCAGCCCCTTTACCCTGTCCCCCTGTCCTCCCCAGAGCCCCTCACCCACCTCAAAAGTCTACCTTCTAAAACAAACCTCTTAACACCTGCAGAGTTAGTGTCTTCCTTTGTTCTATTTGAATTTATGTTTATCTTCTGCTTCTCCACAAAAATAATCTCCCTTAATATATTTTTAGGTAAAAATTTGTACAACTAAACTCCTGGATCACCCCACCATACCTGCAATAATCTATTGCTTTAGTTTAACAGTTTGTGTTACTTCCTGTACCTAAAGATGTTTTAAATTCTTAGACTGCATTATCATTGTGATGATTGTTTAACACAATGAAATAAAAATTAATTATAATAACACAAAAAAATACACTGTGGGGGGGGCTAGGGGTTTAGCTCAGAGGCACAGCGCCTGCCTGGCAAGTGCAATGTCATGAGTTCAATTCCCAGTACTGGAAAAAAAACCCAAAACCCAAAAACAATCAAACAAGCAAACAAAAATATACTGGGAATACATCTCCTAGTGATATGGATCCTGACTGGACTTTTCTGTGTATAGATTAAGCCACTAATATGTAACTTTATTTTTTTGTTAATGAGTTAAAGTTTTAAAATTTTATAAGCTGAAATAAGCATTGATTGCAACTGGAGTGAATATTTCATAGTATAAGTTTATAATATAGGTTTTAACTACTAATTCTGAAAAAATACTGCACAAAAGTTTTACCTTGTGTTCTGCTAAGATGTCTTGAAAGCGTCCTTTCACCTCTAAACAAATGTAAATTGTCACCAGCCTCCCTTGCTGGGCAGAGATGACCGGTTTTCAATCCTCCTTTGAAAAGAGCTGAGAAAAAAGTTTACCTTGAAATGTCTTAAGTGTAATGGTTGACACATTGTGTCAACTTGAAGGTTAGAAGTTTAACTAAGGGCCTCAGCAGGGGGCCAGGGTCCTCACTTCGGAAACATCCTCATCCTGTGCAAGAAGAGGTCAGAGAGATGGTGGCTACACTTGCCCTGGAGGTGGGTAGCCTGCTACAATATAAGCGTTAAAGAGTCTGGCTCTCCCCTCTTTGTGCTCTTGCTGCCTTTGCTGTCTTCCAGCGGCATGAACTGTTGTCCTCTGCCATGTGCCATCCTGCCTTGGAGCCAGCCGATTATAGACTGAAACCTTCACAAACTGTGAGCTAAATAAACTTCCCTTCCTTAGTTTTGGGCTTTAAGTATTTTGTCTCAGGGAGGAGAGAAAAGTAACCAAGATACTAAGGCAGCTATTTTTGCATCTTGTACTGCTCACTGACGTCTTCTCTTCACTTTTCCCAGACCCCTTCAATAGTCAGGGACTAAGAGAGCCAAGATCAGCACACAAGCTGTCACCTGTCCACCACACACCTGTGCCAGAGCTCGCGCATGGGGGAAGTCGCTCTCCAGCATTAAGAGAAGTAAGAGTGAAACCAGAGGAGACTGGAGCCGGGGTTCCTGGCACCCTCCTTCCCATTGAGTGCAGCACTCCCTCTGCTAGGACTCGGGTCTGCACACCCCGGGGCCAGGTGCCCATAGTAAGCTGCGAAGTAGGGAACTGAGTTGGCATGGACATGAGTGACTTCTCTAGAAAAGAATGTCCCTGTGAGAAGGGTGGGAGATCTGAGATCTGCACATGGTTAGATGCTGACAGGGGGGACGGGAGGAAGGGCCATTTGGGGAAAACGGATCCGAGGGCAAACACGCAGAGTGGAAAACTAAAGCACCAGACCTGAGGACTGAGTAATTTAACCGTGGGTGACAGTAAGAGGCGTGGTCACTGCTGCTCTGTTGCGTTCCTCCCTCACTGCTCTGGTGCTGCAACTGGTGAGGTCGTGTGGGGCTGTAGGGTCAGCGCCTGTCCTTCTGGGCTTAGCAGCTGATGGTGGAGGGCTGGAGCCTGAACCTGCTCAGAGGACTCAGGCTGGGTGCAGCCCTTGACTATAATGCAGAGGGAGAAAAGAGACCTGGTCTCACATTGCTTACTTTCTCCTCATAGCAGCTGGGGTGGAGCATGTAAGGATGCACTGCATGATACAGTTTGAGAAAAGTTCTACGGCCAGCATTTCCCAAAGCCCCTGGTGGCTTCACTGAAAACCTTTGAAGTTTTCCTACACGCATAGCATGAAATAGCCCACCACGACTGCACACACTTGGGAAATATGAGTGCTACGTCCCTTTCTGCGGGGTACAGTGTGCATGGACTACTGCAGACCCAGAGGAGTTTGAAGCCAGCACACCCTTTCCCTTCCTTTAACCAGCGCTTATCACTGTTCTCCACAGCACACTCCGCAAAGCAGGACTGACGGCGTGTGCAGCCACCTTCTGCAGCTCCCAGTCTGGGAAGCATATGTCTCGGGAGTGACCCAGATAGTAGCTGGATTCGGGCTTGAGCTGGAGGTTGGGGAGAAGCAGGAAGAGGGGGAGTTGCACGGGGCGGCAGAATCGTTCGTGGTGTGCGCAAGTCCTGCGGATATGCTTTGCTGTAGAAAATTAATGAGCAGACCAAAAAACACGACCATCCTGAAATTTGGCAAGAGTGACTAACTCTCCCTTCTTCAACTCTAAGCCTTTTGAGTTTTGACTCTTCAAACTCTCTGCTGGCTGATTCTCGACAAACCAGAGCTTGAGATTATGCTCCACTTGTTTTGCAAATTAGATCTGTAGCCCACTCTGGCCAGAGTGTGAAATGTCTCAGCTGTGCATCCCAGGGTCCCCAAGGCCAGAGCTCCGTGAGCAGTGCTTGACCTCTAAATCCTCGGAATCCTTGACCTCTGCCCATCCAGAGAAGCCTCCCCAGTTCTGGCTGCAGCCACGCCTCTCTTCTGAACACTAGGCAACTGGAAATGGACACTTTCTTTCGAACACTGTTAGAAGATGACAGCTTCTCTAGCTGGCAATGGATAGATTTTCGGCACAATCCCAACTTGGAGCCACTGCAGCTCACGAGACCAGAAGCACTCCCTCAGTGGAACTGGGTCCTTCGCATTCAAATGTGAGGTGTAACAAGAATACCTGCAGAACCTGTCAGCACAAAGACAACCCTTCTGGCACGCTTGTGAAAGCCTTTCAGTGATTACTCCTGTGGAGGAATCTGAGGTTATAAAGCCTGGAATCAAGCTACCCCTCAAGGAAGAATGTCGGTGCATATATTTATAGCAAGTAGACTTTTACTGACAACTTACAGTCAAGATTTTGGTGCTGAGAGTGAACGGACCGGACAAGCAGCCTACCGTGCAGTAGGCCACCCACACCAGACTTGCTCGTGTCTGATCTGCCACACGCCAGGTGTGGCTTTCTCCAAATACCTGGGTCTGCACATCGGCTTTGGAAACTGCGTGTGTTTTGCTAAACTGAAATGCTAAAGGCCACATTGGGGTATCCTGCCTTGGGTGTGAATGCGCTGAGCTCCCCACTCCTGTGTGGAAGTGCATGCTGCACCACAAGGCTTTGTAGACGGTACGCCGCACCGTGGTGAAACGCTCGTCTCCTGACGTGTGATAGCAATTCCTCACTGACCTCTCGGGACCAGCGCCAGCCATGGTAGCAGAGAGATGCTTTATGGATGAGAAGTTTCAAGGGACAGTGCAGGTAGGAAATAGTTCCGCCAGCCACGGCTCAAGGATCTTCTTGTGCTGTTGACCACAGGAAGCAAACTGTATCTGAGGAAGAGAAGTCATCTCCCCTCCCCAGATTCACTCTGCCGCCCTCGCAGCCAGACTCCCTCCCCTGGTGTTTGCTTTGCCCATCAATTACTTTCTTCAGAAGAAGCAGGGAAAGCTCACGCACCACAACCAAGGCATTTGTGAGGGTGAACCCTGTTTTTGCTCTTCTGATTTTTTTTCTTTTTTTTTTTTTCGGTACTGGGAATCAAACTCACGACCTTGTGCTTGTCAGGCAGGCACTGTGCCGCTGAGCTAAATCGCTCTCTGTTTCTGTTGGTGTGAGCAGAGAAAGAAACCTGAGACCCAGACATACACCCTGCTCCAGAGTGCTGCGGGGCGGAGACCCCCTGAGCTCCTCACCGCCTGCCTGCTCTCTCTTCCTCCTGGCTCCGGCTGTGGAAATGCAAGGCGCTGACCTGCTGCACCCCAAGGGGAAAGCTGCTGCTGTCCCTTAGCCCTCGCTTAGCAGTGACTTCTGAAACAAACCAGCATGCAGAGGAGACTGCTCCCCGAGAGATGCAGCTAGCAAAGATGGGAGCTTTTTACTGGAAGCCTTTCCTCCCTCTCTGGGAGAGTTCAAGCTACCCTGGGCGCCCGGCAAGGTCTCTGCTGATGGGGTCAGGCGTCTGCCTGAGTTGTGTTGAGTCCACACAAGAGGACAGGGGCCAGGGAGGCAGAGACTTCTCCTCAGCTTCAAGTCAGCTAAAATGAGTGCCAAAGAGCGAAGACAGCTCCGCCGGAAAGGCTGTGAGAGCTAAAAGTCTGAGTGCTGTCCGAGGTCGGGAGCGTCTGCGCTGCATCGGGAAGGCTCTCTAAGGAGCAGGAGCCCCAAAAGGGCTGAGCAAGAAACAGGTAGAAAAGTCAGACACACAGAGTGCCTGGCTGGTGTCCAGGACGCTGGTTCTCAGCAAGTGCGGAGTCAGGGCTGGGAAGGAGAGCCCAGGGCGGAGGCTCTGGGCGGCAGCAGGCCTGGGAGCCAAGGACCAGGAGTGGGGGTGCAGGGCCTGGCTGGAGGCCCCAGGTGGGTGTCCCTGCTGGGGCCCCGCATCCCGCCCTCCACTCTTCCGATGCTTCGCTGTCTGGAGCACCGCCCACGCTCAGCACGCTGGAGAGATCATGGTAGAGGAGGAAAGGAAGGCGTACTTTTCTAGGTTTGCCGACAGTCCTCTCTGTGATACAATTGTAAAATATGTTACCAGGAGCCAATTTTTTAAAGCAAAAGAATTTGTCTTTTCCTACGTTGGGTTTAAGCCCCGCATTGGTGGTGTGGAGAGTGTGTTCAGGTCTCCAGCTGCACACTGACGTCTTCCTGTAACTCAAAGGCAGACAAACAGACAAGCCTAAGCCAGCATCGGCTCCCTGTCCCTGACCCTGCAGCCTCACGGACACTCTGCCAGCTCCTCACTTAGCACAGATGCAAAGGCCAGGCCATTAAACCCCTGCGAGCGGGAGCCTCAGGGTCCCGCAGACAGCTGTGCTGCCACCGTCCCAGGGGTGGCTTCACAGTGCTCCCTCAGGACCCAGAACAGCTGCCCCACGCCTGCGCAGCGATGCTCCGGAGCCCTGCCACCCCTGGGACGGTGGCAGCAGA
Source organism: Chinchilla lanigera (assembly GCF_000276665.1). Lineage (NCBI taxonomy): Eukaryota > Metazoa > Chordata > Mammalia > Rodentia > Chinchillidae > Chinchilla > Chinchilla lanigera. Next base: position 3,357,233 of record NW_004955520.1, read on the forward strand.
GCTGTCTGCGGGGCCCTGAGGCTCCCGCTCGCAGGGGTTTAATGGGGACTGCCCTTTGCATCTGTGCTAAGTGAAGAGCTGGCAGGGTATCCGTGAGGCTGCAGGGTCAGGGACAGGGAGCCGATGCTGGCTTAGGCTTGTCTGTTTGCTTGCCTTTGAGTTACAGGAAGACGTCAGTGGGGAAACAATCTCCATTCCAGACAAAAGTAATTCACATGAGTCCTTCAGAAACAGATTAAGTGCTTGATCACTTGGGCCATGGCTCAAAAACTGTGGTCAAACATTAAAGACACCTTCCCACAAAGCTACTGGTATTAATTCGTCTAACTAACATTCACTGACCTTGGATTAGATGCAAAGAACTAGGTGGCAGATGTGTCACACATGCTCTCTATGGCTAGAAAATGATACCCCCATCTCCCACATGTGAATGGAAAGGAACTGTGAGAATAAACCCCCACTCTTCAGAAAAGTGGAGTCTCTGCAGGAGTTTACATGGGACAGTGACATTGCTCAGCCAGCTCCTAACTGCCATCTTCCCTCCCAGCAGTGGATTGTGGAAATCCACAGCATACCTTCTCTGCTTCGTGAAACAGCCATTCAGTCATGGGTCCCATATTTTTGTATAGACAAAACGGAATCCCTAACCATGAGTTAGATCGGCAGGGATGGAAATCGATAGGGGAAATGAAAGCAGAGAAGCTGAGCGCTGATTAGTAACTGAAAGGCAATTTATCACGGAACTAACAGAAATAACCTCGTATTCTCACTGGGGAGGTTCACTCAGATTGCCTACTCATCGCCAACAAAAACATGGGGAAAGCAAGCAATGTTGGAGCCTGTGGTCAAAAGAACTATCTGTTGCTATTGGTTACTAAGGCTCAGAACTAACTGAACTCTAGGAATCTATGCTCCTCTTTGATTTTCAGATGGTTGAAACTTTTAGAAAAAAGACAGTTTATTTTTAATTTTTACGGTTCAAATATTTCTCAGAAGGTCAGTAGGCCTTGGGAAGCTTTATATCCCACATTTAGATTGCTAAAGCTATGTGTTAAATAAGAATACTTGAGGCTTCTCAAAAAACTAGACTTTAAAAATGAATGGGAAGATAAGTCAGGTATCATCTGTGACCCTTTCAGCAACCTCATCCCATAGACTCCGACACTTCAGGGGCACCTGATGCCCAAAATTAAGGAAAGAAAGGTTTATTTAGCTCACAGTTTGTGGAGGTTACAGTCCATAATCAGCTGGTTCCAGGGCAGGGTGGCACATGGCAGAGGGCAACAGTTCATGGCAGAAGAAGACAGCAAAAGCAGCAAGAGCAAAAAAGGGGGAGAGCAAATCTCCTTTCCTCCCTTATATTGTAAGCAGGCTGTCCCCCCAGGGGCCAGTGTAGCATTCACACCATCTCTGTGCCCTCCTCTTGCACAGGCTCAAGCTATTTAGAAAGTGAGGACCCTGGTCTCCTCCTGAGTCACTTGGTTAAACTTTTAAACTTCTCAAGTTGACCAAATGAACCCATTCTAGAGGTAAGAGTATGTCCTCTACACCCCAGGATGTAGAACTGCTGAGTCACTCAGTTAAATTTCTAGATTTCTCAAGTAGACACAATGAACAGCATCCTAGAGTGGTAAGGGCATGTCCTCTATACTCTAGAACATAGAATTGCTGAGTTAGTTAAGCTTCTACACTTCTCAGGTTGACACAATGTATCCACCATCATACCTAGTCTGTATGTTAGGATTTCAGCAGTTACAAGGGGTAAAGTATTCAACCCAAACTGGTCTAAGCCAAAGAGAGCCTAGGATGTCGGCTCCTGTATGGTGTTGGAAAGCGCAGAAATACCAATACCGTGGACCATTCTTTCTCCGTCCCACAGCTCAGCTTCTCTGTGTTGACTCCATTCTCAGATGGGCTCAAATGCTCCTTCCTGGTGACCCCAGCTGCAGCCACCTCAGGGAACAACTTCCTTCTAGGTTCAAACGCAGGAGAAAACTTAAGGAAAGTCCACAAATTCTCACCAGCTAGACCATCTTGATCTCAGTCGCACCCTTGTGCCAAGAAACTGTGCTGTGACGATTGGTTTAGGCCTCCATCAGGTCCCACCTGGGAGCTGGAGCCCCACCTAGACTCTAAGAAATGGAGTGGTGGAGAAAAGTCATGACAGGAGCAGAGAGCTGGCTGCAGGGAGCCACGCAGCCCACCCCTGCTGTGTCCGGCCTCGACCATTAGCTGCTCTAGGCTCAGAACACACCCACCGCCCTGGCCACACTAAACATCCCTGCTCTCATGGTGACAGGTGTGCAGTGGTGCTCAGGCCTGTTACTGACTTGAAAGGGGGAAGTGATCTTGTCTAAGACCCAGAGTGAGGTCCTTGGGTACAAACACCGTGGCATCCTAGAAACACCAGGGACCCACAGAAGCGAGCGCTGTTGCTTCCACAACATACTGGTCACTTTAAAAACCTACCCTAATGTACAAAGAGTTATGACAATGATGGGCCCAGAATACCCCTCCCCAAATACACCCCTTGAGCTGACGGTCACTGAGGAACAGCAGATCCACCAAAGGCTCTGAAAATACAGCATAAGTTTCCCGTTTTAAAAAGGGAATTTACATCTATAAAGGCAATTTCCATTGGTGCAGACCTCTCACTCCTCTACCGGAGTGAGGGAGGAGATAACAGCTCTTATCAGTGGAGAAGGACGGCTGGAATCCACATGGCCTATAAAAAAAAAAAAAAAA
>NW_004955520.1:3360777-3411931 GCF_000276665.1 Chinchilla lanigera
AAAAAAAAAAAAAAAAAAAGCTTTGTTCTTTGTTGATCTGCCTTCTATCAGGTTTAGTCCCAGGGCCCAGCCTGTGAACACAGGAAGGCCGAGACAAGATCTTCCTCCCCACACCTGCCGCTGTAGCGTGCGGAGCTCTTGGCGTGCCGGCTGGTCAGATTTGGGGTGCTTTAATCCTGTTGACTCAAGAACGTGTGAGTTCTTATCCTCCAAGGAATTCATCCCTTTGAGATGAGCTCTTCTGAACCCAGGGAGAGGAAGGCCAAGTCCAGGCATCTCAAAGACCATGAGCCTCGTAGTCAAGTGAGAGAAAGAGACCCCCCCAGGTGATAATTTCATTTTTCAGTATATGATAGAGGTATTTTTAAAGTTCAAGCAGAGCCCATTTCTTTCAGCTTATTTATATCATACGCAGAAAATCGTTTAGCAAGAAACGAGCCCGAGAGCACTCCTCCCACTAACGCGTTCACCGGCTTCCGGGGGGCAGCCACAGCACTGGTGGCAGCCGCCCCCGCCACTTCTCCCCAAACAGTCCCACCTGGACAGCCTAGCACAGCACAGCAGGGGCGGGCTCGGGGGCCTCCTCCCTGCTCCCCGAGGTCCTCCCCAGGACACCCTGCTGCGTCAGGACCCTGTGAGGTGGGAAAGGCAGCTTGCTGCATGTTGCCGTCGTCTAAGGTAGCATCAGGCCGCCCAGCTGGCGGGCAAACCTGAGGTCAGCGCGCGCTGGCAATGGTTCTGGCTAAAACAGCCAGGGTAGCCGCAGCCGTAGTGCTCGCCCGAGGAATCTCACGAACTGTGGCTGTCACGGAGCGTCCAGGGAGGATGCCGACAGGAGAGGGAGCTGGCCGCCTCCGCCGCTCAGCAGCTGGGCAGCGGGGAAAGGCGGACCTAACCTGCGCCTTGACCCCACACTCACAACCTGTGACGCGAACTCTAAGTTCAGCGCGGAGATTCTAGCTACGCCCTCGTCACTGCCACCAGCCTCTCAGCCTTTCCGCGGCATCTTCCCCAGGGGACTGAGAAACACAAGTCCTGACTGCAGCTGAGCCCTAACACACACAGCAGGGAGACTCCTTCCTGCGGAAGACGAGGCACAGGAAGATCTCGAACTCCCCGGCAAGCTGTGTTCATTCAGATCCCCACAGAAGCTTTTCAAAGCATTGCTCCAATCACTGACTCACAAGATTCCCCGGAGTGAGGGGGCTGGCGCTGACCGCGCCAGGGCCGCGTGATGAACAGAAGCTAGAGCTGGAAAAAGCATCGAACAGAATCGGGAAGCGGGGCTCTTTCTGCCTGCCCTCTGAAGGTCGCTTTTGTCAATTTAATTAAGCTCCTGGATTAATTAAGCCTGTCCTGCTTCATTCCTCTCAAGGCAGGGAGCCCACCAGGAGCCTAAGCTGCTTCCCTGCAGGTCCTGGCTTGTCTGGACGGGTTGCTGTGGGGACTGGGGGGAGAGGGTCCAGTGAGGCCCCGGATGGAGGAGTCTGGCAGTTGGGGGGTTCCTCCCAGGAAAGAGACCCCGGGGCAGGCGAGTTTGTACGACGACAGTGGCCCACGGTGGAATGTCCTGAACTATTACACCAAGAAACATCAAAGTGGGCTATAAAAACAGGCAGATTTTACACATTCATATTTAACATAATGACATATTTGGTTTTTAACACCAAAATAAAAATACACTGCAAATGGTTGGTGTTATTCCCAAGATACTAACGCGTTTATATATAAGCATTGCTACCTGATAATTCGGCACAGGTGGTGTGCTCTGGTACGGGGTCCCAAGAGAAGGTCGCTTGGGGGGCTGCCTCCTTTCAGGCCTGGCGGTGACCCCCGCAGATGCTGTGGACGTCCTCTTTGGAGTCGCCCCACCCCGGCTGGCTCTGTCCCTCAAGCGCCCTGACCCCGCCCCACTCTGATGCCAAGGAGGCTACAGGATGAGAGCTAGCGGAAACCACAGACCACTTCTGCCACACTCGGGGATGCTGAGCGCGCAGGCCGGCTGGTGCCAACTCCTGCTTCAGCAACTTCGGCGGCGCTGGCAGCCACAGGAATCGGCTCAGACATCTCTGCCTGGACCGGGTGTCAGGAGCCTTGTCACAGGCGTCACTAGGCACCCGGCAGGGGACCTGCCCTTGGCCAACACCACTGCCTCTGCCGGGTGTCCTGACAGCGGAGCTGTCGCTCTCCGTGTTGCTTATGAGAACAGTCACCAAGGGGCAGCAGCATGGCAGGAAAAGTACGGTAGCCGGGAGGTCAGCAGGGAGCACGGGCTCATCACTCAGTCTCTCCCGGGCTCCTGCTGGGGCCAGGCTTGCCCCGCCAGCCACGCGGTGGTCTCCGTGGCTGCCTATGGAGGCAGAGCACATGGGTGAATCCACCGTTATTTCACTCTAGTTTGGTATTAAGCCCACTTTCTACAGACATCAGGCTCATTCCCAATACAAGCTTCACCAGGAAGTGCTCAAATGCCATAACTTTGACCTTCCACGCTGCCTTTTTTACAGTTCTAGTTGAGTTCAGAACTCAGGAAGGAGAAGAGCTACTTATCTCCCGAACACCCAGCACCACCACCACCACCACCACCATCATCAGTCATTATCACCGCGTTCCCAGGCCTGCAGTATTGTTTGGCCCTAAGAAACACCAGAAAATATACTCGAGGTGAAGAGTCAGTGAGAAAATACACAGCGCTCACTCCAGGACAGTATCAGGGGCATCTGAGAGCATGCTCAGGGGTGTGCGGTGAGCTCTTCCCACCGGAAAACGGCCTGATGGCTGCCCCAGGACTCGGTTCTGACCTGAAGGTTGATACAGCCCAGGAAGCCCAGCTTACCCACGTGTCGGCTCACACTCTCAGGGAACAGCTTCTGAGCCTCCACCGCGGAACTGGCGAGCAGACAGAGAACCCCTCCATCCGAGCGGTTCACACTCGTCGGGGAGGCAGAGTCAGTGTGAGAAACCGAAATTCAACGTGACGTGATTACTAACTATGTCAACCGGTGCTGAAGGCCCACAGAGGAGGTGAAAATTAATTCTGCCTGTCAAGAGGCTGGGAACGTGTCAGAAAGCTGAAGACCAAAAACTATCAACTAAATCTGTTAATTCGCAATATGAAAAAGCAGGACCTACCCAGGATATTGAGTGAACCACCAGCTAACGGCTGCTCTCGAAGCCAGGAAAAGGAGCAGAACCAAGCCCAGATGAGCTAGCAATGCGCTCATTCACTGAGTATCTGTCGTGCAAAGAACTTCCCGAAGCATGTGGTTGGCCCAAGTATCAGAGAGAAAGAAGCAGACCCTGGAACAGGTGGGAAAAGGGGATGTCGCTTCCCTGGATGTCTCTCTGGACCGAGCTCTTGCTCCCACCCCTGTGCTTGGAAGAGGTTTCCTTCATAGAAGAAAGGATTCCTGCAGAAAAACAAGGGATCTGAGCTTGAACCTAAACCTGAATCTAGAATTAAATCCAGAAAAACATCCTCTCACGCCTCTGAGGGACAGTTGTGTTATAGGAAGCAGACTGTGACACTACCTTTGGGCAAGGGTGCATTTGTTCTGGAAACCACAAGTGACACGGAAATGACCACCTGACCTGCACCAGACATACCGGCAGAGACAGCTCCACCACACGACCCCTCCCCTGGTGGCAGTTAAGATGAAGGGAGCCATCTCTAAACTGAGCGAATCTCTTTCTAGAACTAGAGTTGGGATGAAAAGACACTGGCAAATTGCTGGTGGTGACCTAAATTGAAGTAATTCAGACTTGGACACTGTGTGACCATCCTTCCACCTTGTGTGTTCTCAGGCAGAGGCCCTTCCTGGAGAGAAAAGGCACGGATGAGCCCAGCCGCTAACGGCCAAGCCGCTGTGCGAGAGCTTCACCTCAAACCCTTGGGTCCTGTAGCTCTCCAATAAACCCTCTATGCACCTTGTTTTTTTGCTTAAGTTTGCCTAGTGGCATCTTCTGATTTGTCACTAAAAGAGCCCTAGACTTAAAAAAATAATGGAGCAGAGGCTATCGTTTGGGATCTGTGGTTTGTAACTTTCCAGCTGCAAGAGATTCCGTGGATTTACATGCTCCTGTGAAGCCTATTTCCGTTTAGGGACAGTTACTAAACATGTACTAAACATCGCCCTGCAAATTATTGCTTGTTCGTGCGGTTGCCCATTGAGACTGGCCACTGTGACCCCCAGAAGGTGGAGAGACGTGCAGGCAGGGGTGCTACGTCAAACAGAAGAGGAAGCAGAAAATACACTGGGCTGATTTTAGCAACCCGTAGCTGGACTGGTAGTGCTTCTGCTGCAGGATTATTCTAACTCACAGGACAGGAACTGGCGTCTTGTGGTTATGTTCTAAGGGACAATGCTTTTAGGTATGGAAGGCACCTTTTATGAGTTAAAGGTGGCATTTTTTCCTAAGAGACCACAAATTCCCACCACCCCTGTTGGACGCGTCAGGAGTTGTGCAGGCCTCTGCTGGTGGGCTCTGAGAACAGAGTTCTGGCCAGCTGAGACAGGCTGATACCGGTTTCGCATTTCCCAGGACTGTAATTGCTTCTGCAATATCAAAACCCTTCAGTAAAGTTTCAGCAGTCTGGTCTTGGCTACTTAGTTTCCAGCAAAGGGAGGATCTGTGGCGTAAAGGGTCTTTCCGAATCCTGAGGTCAGCTTTGTGATGGCACCAACTGGAGACGGGGGAAGCCTCAGGAAGAGCTGCCAGGGAAGGGGACAGTGGCTCATGGCAGAGGGAACTCCCCCGGCCTGGAATCAGGGAAGCAGGGGCCCAGCTGTGGTGTGGCCGACTGGGAACCAGCACGAGGCCACCTCCCACCCACCTCATCCCAAGCGAGCTAACAAAGATGGCGGAGCCTGGTTCAGTAGGGTCGGTTCTTGCTCGTGAGTGAGCACACGCAAGTCTTTGTTTCCCAGACCCCTTGCAACAGCCAAAGGAAAGAGACTGAGAGTGACTGAAGCCCGAATATCTTCTGTCTGACCTATCTCCTCTCACTCAGCCCAGCGCTCACCCCAGGGACCCCGGAGGGAGGGAAAAGGCCGACCTCAAATGCAAGGAGAACCCGAACCCTGGATGTGGCAGCACACCCAGGCCTGTTTGGGGCTGTGATGGGAGCAAGGACTGAGCATTTCTCCTGCTATACCGTGGAGATCCTGAGGTGACCGGGCCACTGTGTCTCACATGGATCACTCTGACTAGTGCAGCAACATGAAAGGATGTAAGTCCGATTATTACACCAATGAGGGCCTCTCAACCAGCACAGATTTGGGTTTACACAAACGTGACTCAGATCTTCCCCCTAGGGACCTTGAAATACAATAAGAATGCTAGAGGAACAGTGACAAGAGACGAATGAACAGGAAGCTGAACACAAAGCCCACTGTCTTCCTCTTGGAGTATGAATGAGGACAGCCGCATCAGGAGACATCTGTGCAGAGAATCTCATGGTCCCTTCCCACAAGCGACCAAGGGCTGGGATCCCATCTGTGTACTGAAAGAAACCTCTGCTTTTCTCCTTGATCAGCTCACAGGTTTAGTTTATGATTTCCATTTCTGTATTGCTATAGTTTTGTCTTTTGCCGTCCTGGGTATTACGGTTTTTATCTAAAATGTCCCCCGAGGGGGCTGGGGATTTAGGCACAGCGCCTGCCTGGCAAGCACAAGATCGTGAGTTTGATTCCTGGTACTGGAAAAAAAAAAACAAAAGAAACCAAAAAATAAAAAAATAAAAATAAATAAAATGTCCCCCAAAGTCCCAAGGGTTGGAAGGAGATTGGATGATGAGGGAGCTGTTCTCATCCGTGGATCCACCCATGCATGAGCTGAGTTGATGTGCTGTGAGCAGCTGGGGCGGGACTGGGAGTGGTCACCTGGGTCAGAACCTGGAAGCTCGCGTTCCTGTCTCGGGCGCCTCCCTCCTTACTCTCCCTGCTTCCTGCTATGCCCCTTCACCATGCTCTTTCTGCCCTGGAGCCAGCCTACCAGGCACTGAACCCCCTGGAAACTTAGCCAAACAAACTTCTACTTTAACTTTTGGGTGTCAGGTATTTTGTCCCAGTGACAAGAATGTGGCTAATACGTTGTCTATCAGAAAATAAAACAAAGTTACAGTACGCTAAGTCCACCCTTACTCAACCGATACCTTGCCAACATAATGCCATTGGTAACTTGCTGGGAAACAAAATGTAGCTGAAAGTTAGTTAACCTGGTGGTCCTGGAGGAACGGCCGTTCGGCCAGGACTAGTGAACTTCCCCTCCTTTCCTTCTGTTTGCCCATTTCCTTGGGCTCACCCAGGTCCCCGAAGGAGAGGTCTTCGGGAGCAGATATTTCATGCATTGCCAGGTAAAAGTGAGTGGCAGGAGAAATATACAACCGGGTGAAGCGGGCCCAGGGGTCTTTTTCTTTCTTTTAATCTTCAAAAGTCCAGTGTGATAACTTGCGGTGACACGGATGAACCTTGGGAACATTATGCCCAGTGGAAAGTGTGGAATTCTATTTCTGTGAAATATCCAAAAGAAGCGAATCCAGGGAGACAGAAAGCAGCCAGGCGTTTCCCTGGGGCTGAGGCTGGGGAGAGGGGAGAGTGCTGTTTACTGGGTGCAGTGCTTCCCCTGGGGCTGACAAGAGGCCCAGAGCCGGAGAGCCAGGCAGGCTGCACAGCATGCGCAGGTCCTAAGTGCTCCCGAATTGTTTCCTTAAAATGGTTAAGGCAATGACTTTTATGCTACGTAAACCTGACCTCAACTTTTTAAAAGGTTTGGATTGCCAGGTGTGGTGGCACACGCCTGTAATCCCAGCACTCAGGAGGTTGAGGCAGGAGGATCATTGCAAGCTCGAGACCAGCCTGAACTGCATAGCGAGACCCTGTCTCAAAAAGACAAATAAATAAATAAATAAATAAATAAATAGTTTGGATGTAAAATTGGTTAAGACATGTAATCTACATGTGCCAACTTCCCACGAGAAATCATCTTATGCTGCAACCACACATTAATAAAATATTTACAAATAAAATTAAGCCACTTATTTTCCTTTTGCCTTCCTTACCCCACACATTCCGCTCTGTCTCCTACTCCTCCTTCCTGAAGCAATGGTATTAATAACAGGAGAAATTAAATGCAACCAGCTGGCAAAAACACAAAACTCAACTTTAGGGCAAGTGCGGAGTGAATCGATAGAGAATCGGTGAGGGGAAATCATGTGCTCCGCAGCACCTCCCGGGAGAGCAGCGCTTCTGCCTGGGGTAGACGGACTGCAGGTTCCCGGATGGGAGATCCATCAGCGGAGAGGAAAGACGCGCGTCAGGCCCCAGTCTATCTCTCTCCTCCACACACATGGTGATGCTGTCTATAGGTTTGGTTGTTTTAAAAAAACTCTTCTTACCTCCCAGAACTGGCTTTGGGAGCAAACCAGATTAGACAGTGAAGAAGGAGTGCCTAGCAGTCGGAGAGGGGCTGCGGTGGCCTGTGCTGGCCGGGCTGGCCTGGGGAATCGGGTCACCAATGCCCTGTGAGTTGTCGGTGGGCACCGAGGGTTCCCGCCCTCCCTCAGAACCCAGCACTCTGCCAAAGCCAGGAGATAAAGCCCTGGGTGATGACAGCTGCCATCACCTCAAGACGCATGGGCTTTTCAGTCAGGGCCCCAGGTTGTCCTGGGCTCTGGTTTCCAGGCAGCTGGGGTCCTAGTTCATTTCTCGTCCCCAAGACACAGTGCCCAAACCCGCACCTTCATGGAGGAGAGGTTCATTCTGGTCTGTGCGTAGAGACTCCAGTCTGCAGCTGCCCAGCTCCAAGGCAGGGCGGCATGGTGGGAGGCCAGGCAGGGGAGAGCACTCCCAGCAAGGACAGGAAGCAGCGTGGTGAACAAGAAGCAGCGTGGTGGACAGGAAGCAGCGTGGTGGACAGGAAGCAGCATGGTGGACAGGAAGCAGGGAGAGGGACGGCGGCAGGACGCACCCTTCCAGACCAGACCTCACTCTCCACAGCGAGTCAACCGTCAACCCCACAATCCAACCACCTCCAAAGCCCCGCCCAGAAGCCATGAGGCTCTCGGGGACATCTAGATCTCAACCAGAGAGCTGGGGGCACAAAGTGACGGGTGGCGGCAGCCGCCTCACCCCCAGCAGACATGTGGGGCTGCTGGACCTGGTGCCCACATCCTAGCCCAGCCTGGAGAGGTGGTGAGGGAACCCAAGCAGGTGGCCGCCAGCCGTGAAGCAGAGCCTGCTGGCTTGCAGAGCCCCCCCTCCATCCTCAGAGATCTGCCAACTGATCCCTAAGGAGAAGCATTATTTAAGATCTATATTACGAATATCACCTCAGCTGAAGGGGCGCCTGTTGGGTGGTCAGATTTGCATGTGGTGCTGAATAGTGGACGTGTGGTAGACCGTAGGACCCACGTGACAGCTGTCAGTTTGTGGGGAGGAGGCTGTTTGTCATAGTATGGTTCAACTGCAAACCCAGGCTGGCTGTGGATGGAGGAATTCAGCAAAAATCAACAGAAACATTTGGTATGACTCAACTGGCAACATGAAATTTGCAATAAAGTGTGTTGTGTAGCTTTACTAGTGATAGTAAATTGTACATGTGTTGGTTACATTTTCTCCTTGCTGAGGCAAAATACCCGATGCCCAAAATTAAGGGAGGAAAAGTTTATTTGGCTCACAGTTTGTGAAGGTTTCGGGCCATAATCGGCTGGCCCCGAGGCAGGGTGGTGTGGCACAGGGGCAGTAGTCTAAGGCCGCAGAAGACAGCAAGAGCAGCAAGAGCAAGAAGGGGGATGGGCAAGCCTCTTCTCCTCCCTTATGTTGTAGCAAGCTACCACCCTCTAGGGCTGCTGTAACACCCATGCCATCTCCATGCCCTCCCCTTGCACAGGCTGAGGGTGTTTACAAAGTGAGGGCCCTGGCCCCCTGCCTAGTCCCCTCCTTAAACTTGTGAAGTTGACACAGTGTATCAGCTGTTACAGTGTGCCACACACAATTACACTGGTGGAGTCCATGATCCACTCACGAGCCGACTCTCCTTTTCCGCTGGGGACCCTCATCCGCACTTCCTTCCCCGCAGTCCCTGACCCGAGGAGACCGAAGTGCGCAGTCTGTGCCCTTTCTCAGCTGCGGGAGGTGGGAGGGAATGAAGGGCGGGAGGGACGGAGGGAGAGAAAGAGAGGCCTGGCGCAGTCTCCCTTGCGTTTCAGAGCTGAAATGTAAAGGAAAGGACAGCTCAGCTTCCCCGGGTAGAGAGCTGGCCCGCTGCCTGCGGTGGTGTCAGGGTCCTCCAAGGCGGCCCTCCACTCTTCTCCACATCACAGAAGGTGAGCGCCCTCCCTTCAGGTAGGGCTGTCTCCAGCAGCGCTCATTAGCACCTCAGACACACTCGTGTGGATGAATAGCCAGACGTGGCCTCGGGGAGCCCCAGCTTTCAGACAAACTTCTCATATCTGAGGGAGCTAAAAACAAGCCCAGCTGGTCATGCCCTGGCAGCCCAGGGCAAGTGCAGGGAGGGCTCTGGGCACAGGCCCTGCGGGGCCCACTGCAGAGGGGGGAGGGAGAGAGAGAAAGACAGAGGCCATCTTGGACAAATTACTTTTTTGTCTTTGACTCGATTTTGTCACTTGTGAATAAGAACTGGTAACGTGACTTTCATGCATTTGTCCTAAATATTGAAAAAGGTGTGTGTAAAAGCAGAGAAGAGCACACTACAAACTACCCCAGTCTCTGAGCGAGAGGGACAGTGTCACAGGAGGGTCCTTCTGTTCTCCCCTGTTTCCGTGACGACTTAGTCCAGCTTTGGGGCATAACGGACAAAAATGCGGCCTTTCAGGGGCCTGGGGGAGGGGCCCCAGCTGGAGACGCCGGAGCTGCTGGGGAGGGTTGCTAAGCCAGGGCTGTGCGGCGTGGTATCCCCGGGATGGGGCCAAGCTCAGAGGAGGCTCATTTGTGTCCCGTGGACCTGATGCACACGGCCTGAGGGGAATTTTATGCACAGTTCCAACTGCATTTTGACAGTGACCCGTCATGTGTGGAATTTCCCACTGGTGACCTCATATTGGCTCTCAAAAACCTCCGGATTTGGGGACATTTCGTGTTTTTAGGTGAGGGATGCCCACCCTGTAGCAGGTTTACAGGAATACTGATCCATACCTAACCCTAAAACAACTAGGAACAACAGATCAAGTAGAGACAGGGAGCCGAAAAGGAAACAAGAAAAATCCCTCGATTTTAGTGTCTGTGCAAGGGCTATTTAAATCTAAACTGAGTTTAAACAAAAGTTAAAATGCAGTTCCTCTGTCACGGTAATGGCATCTCAGATGTCCAGGGGTCACACGTAGCAAATGGCTGCCACACTGGACAGCGAGATTTTAGTGCATTTCTCCCATCACTACAGAAAACCCGGGCAGTGGTGGTTTTCTGCTCGAAGGTCCTTGTGAACGACAGGGCCTGTCATGGGAAGAGGATGGTTTCTCAGATGCTGTTGTCTGAGCTGTACTTGCATTGAATTTCTAGAGAGCCAGAAGAATCCGCTTCCTGCCCTTCAAAGGATGGGATTCAAACACGTGTTCCCACACCCGGGAGGCAGAGTTGCTTCCCGGTTGCCTGGCGGTGTTGCTTCCCATCTCGGAGGCACAGGAGCTTTCCCTGAGCTCTGTCTTCCGTGCCAGTGGCTCAGAGGGCAAGTAGACTCAGAGCCTTGCCTCGGGAGGCCCCTTCGGGTCATGCTCACCCCACCCTCTTCCTTCATGCACCCGGCCAGAGCAAGGCAAAATCCTGTATGTTTTGTGTCTGCCTGTCCCCCAGAGCCTCATGCAGTCTTGGAGCAGGCTTCTAGATATTTGATTGATCCAGGGTCCAGTGCTGGGATTATGGGTGTGAGAGCTACACCCACCCTGGGGCAGGTAGTTTGCATATGTAAGGGAAAGAGGCTGCTTTAAAAAAGAAAAATTAATGAAATTAATGAAAGAGCAAAAAGGGGAGGAGGGGTGGGAAGCAGCCTCTTTCTTAAATCTAAACTGAGTTTAAACAAAAGTTAAAATGCAGTTCCTCTGTCACGGTAATGGCATCTCAGTGGTGAAAACCACCACTCCCCTTTTTAAGAAAGAGGCTGCTTCCACCCCTCCTCCCCTTTTTGCTCTTGTTGCCTTTGCTGTCTTCTCCGCCATGAACTCTTGCCCTCTGCCATGTGCCCCTCTGCCTTGGAGCCAGCCAAGTATGGACTGAAACCTCCACAATCTGTGAGCTTAAATAAACCTTTCCTTCCTTAATTTTGGGTGTCAGCAATGAGAGAAGAGTAACCAAGACAAATCCTAAGCTTTCAATTACCCCAGAGTGGACAAAGGGAGGACATGCAGGGTAGAAAACCTCATTTAACCCTCAAGCCTGAGCCAGAGGCGTATCTATCCTCACAGGCCATTGGCCTGGCCCTTAATAGATTGCAATTTGATTATTCTCTGATATGTGTATGTGTGCCACTCTTTAGAGACCTGGAGGGAGAGGATTAGCAGGCAGAGCGGGGTGGGGAATCCTTTGGCTGCCATCAAAATCCCATCTGCTGTGGTCTGAATGTGTCCCCGCTACAACCCAGGTGTTGAGCCTTAATGGCCAAGCGTGATATCGAGAGGTGAGGACTTTAAGAGGTGACCGCACCAAAGGAGTTCCTCCCTCATGAGCAAGATTAGAGCGGCTCCGCTCAGCACGAGCCTGGCCTCTTTCCTCCTCTGCCATGTGAGGACGCCGTGTTTGCCCACAAGAACACAGCAGTGCGGCACCATTTGGAAACAGAGGCCAGCCTTCCCGGACAGCTGGACGTGACAGTGCCCTGCCCCTGGGCTTCCCAACCTCCACAAATGTAGAAAAGCAAACTCCTGATCTATGTAAATTACTCAGTCTCAGGCGTTTTGTTACAGCAGCACAAAACAGACTCAGAAGCCCTGTCCCAGTCACTAGCACCTATTTTCTTTCTTTGAGACCCACCAACCACTATTCTCTTTCTGAACGTCTCCTCTCTTAGCGGCAGTGGCAGAGCTGTGCTCTTCAGTTTTCTTTCTACCTCTTCGATTTCAGCTCTGATTTTTTTCTTTTAAAAACACTTTTCATTAATTTCTCTTTTTTTCAACTCCTTAAATGTTGCTGTTTCCCAAGATTCCATTTTCAAGCCCTTCCCATTCTGAACTCTTCTTGGACAACAACATGTGTGTTCAAGATTTTTTCTACTTTGCACATATTAATATCTTGGGCTGTGCATCTCTCCTAGCCCCACACACAGATATTCACATAGATTCTAGGGGTAACCTACTAGACATGGCTGCCTGGATATCCCCCAGGGCCTCCAAAGCTGTCTCATCACAAACATAGATCCTCATCATCTCTTCCCATTATTCCCCATTTCTCCCACTTCAGCCAAAGCTGGTCATTGCCAGTTCCACTTATCTTTACTGATCTATTATTCCTTAATCCTTTTTTAGATGAAGTCTTGCTATGCTGTCGAGGTTGGCTTTGAACTTGAGATCCTCCGGCCTCAGCCTCCTAATTCACTAAGATTAAAGTATGCGCCGCCATGCCTAGTTTTACTGATGAATTTACTGGGATTCTGTTTCAGCTATTCTAGGCTTTCTTCAACAGCCAGGGTCATAGAACTCCATGAAATGAACTAACAAAATATGAAAGGTTTCTATAAGTGAATATTCAGTGAGGGCACGTGGAAATGTAAACTTACACATTTCCAGAAAGCGGTTTGACAATATGTATTGGGATGATTCATTTTGGTTGTCAGTGTGCCTGGATGGGAGGATGACTTTTAACAAATCAGTGAAGCACACAGCTGGGGGTGTCAGGGAGGGCGTTTCCAGAGAAGATCAGCATGTGGTCAGCAAATGAGTGAGGAAGATTCCCCCAAAATGTGAGCAGTTCTGTCCCATAGGCTGTGGTCCCCAATGGAAAAATAAAAGTGGACAAAAGAAAAGCTAGGTCTCTTTCTGTCAGAAATCTCCACTCCTGGGATTGAACCCAGGGCCTTCACAGTGAACTACACTGCCACCACTTTGTTATTTTTTATTTTGAGGCTGTGTTTGAAGTTGCAGACCTCCTTCCTCAGCCTTCCTCGTAGAGTGGATGTGGGGTTTTTTGCTGCTTTTGTTGAGTATAAGACTGCATACTACAGCCTTCAGTGTGAACTTGCACCCATGACCCCTGAGGTGTGTGGACAGAGCCCCTTCAATGACTGAACAACTCTCTGGTTTTACTACTCAGGTCAAAGAGGTCACTTCTACAGGCTTGGCCGGTGGCAACATGCCTGTTATTCCAGTACTCGTGAGGCTGAGACAGGAGGGTCACTGTGAGTTCAAGGCTAGCCTGAACTACAAAGCAAGACTCTGTCTCAAAAAATCCAAAAAAGAGAAAGAAAGAAAGAAAGAAAGAAAGAAAGCAAGAAAGAAAGAAAGAAAGAAAAGAAAAGAAAAGAAAAGAAGGAAGGAAGGAAGGAAGGAAGGAAGGAAGGAAGGAAGGAAGGAGAGAGAGAGAGAAAGAGAGAGAGAGAGAAAGAGAGAGAGAGAAAAAGAAAGAAAGAAAGAAAGAAAAGAAAAGAAAAGAAGGAAGGAAGGAAAGAGAAAGAGAGAGAGAGAGAAAGAAAGAAAGAAAGAAAGAAAGAAAGAAAGAAAGAAAGAAAAGAAGGAAGGAAAGAGAGAGAGAAAGAAAGAAAGAAAGAAAGAAAGAAAGAAAGAAAGAAAGAAAGAAAGAAAGAAAGAAAGAAAGAAAGAAAAAGAAAAAAGAGGTCACTTCTGAATGTAAGTCTACCCCCTGTGTTACCCATAGAGAAATGCTGTCTGGCTGAAAAACGTCACCTGAATGTAATAATATTTTGCAGGATGTGATTAGAGTTATCAGCCACACAAAAGTGCATGCCCTTAACTCATGTCTGTCCACACAGCTCTGTGAGGAGACGGACACAGAGCACATACATCTCTTACACACAGAGGTGAGAAGGCTCTCTAAAGGTAGATCACTGGCTGGTTTTTGAGTTACAAGAACTGCTCTGGAGATTTTTTTTAGAAAAACAGTCACAACTGGCAGCACATTTCAGTGATGGAGAATGAGGCATAAAACTTACTCATAACACAGCTGACCTGCTCAGTGAACTCAATCTGTCATTTCAGGGCAGAATGACAACTGTGTTCAAGTCAACAGATAAAGTGGCTGCATTCAAAGCCAAACTAGAATTACGGGGATGATGAGTGAACACTGGGATTTTTGACATGTTTCGAACACTAGCAGAAATTTTGGAAGAGATTGAGCCAGGTGGTGCAAGATTACCTACCTCAGCCTTAAAGAGCTTCCCAACCACAAAAGACCCCAACCTTGGAAGAAAGGGATCACTGACCCATCTGTGAATATGCTGGGTACATATGTTCCTCTTAGAAGATCAGCTCCTTGAGATCACAGATGATGGTGGCCTTAAACGTGTGTTTGAGACAATTTCAAATCTCCATACATTCCAGGTTAAAACCACCTTGTTTAGTGAAGCTCTGTATCACCTCTAGTGGTTTTTTAATTATTTTTTATTCTCTTTAATGGCCTGATCAATCTTGCATCCTTACATCTGGTAATCTGAGCAGCTTCACTGAAGATAACCATATACAATATAACAACCATTGTTAATTCCTATCATTTTGTTTGGAAACCCTGTATCATTTTTATTGTATTTGTGTTGTTTTGTTATTGTCTATGTTGTTGTTAATTTGTTATTTTAAAATTCTCTTTAAAATAAAAAAAGGCAAGGCAGAATAACCTGAGAGTGCCACAAAGGCACTGAAAAGCCTGCTTGCATTTGTCTTTGTGAATCAGGGTTTTCTGTAGTGACAGCAGCTAAAGCCCAGGGCTCTCACTGATTCTGTATTACATTTTGGTTTTGTTTTGTTTCGTTTTGATACTGGGAATTGAGCTCAGGACCTTGTGCTTGCTAGGCAGGCGCTTATGCCACTGAGCTATACCCCCGGCCCTGATTCTGTATTACAGTGAGTTGTATAGTTATATTGCAATTTTATAATTATATATTGCAATTAATAATAATAGAAATAAAGTGCACAATGAATAAGTACCCTTGAACCATTCTGAAATTATCCCCGGCCTGCAGTCTGTGGAAAACTGTCTTCCATGAAATTGGTCTCTGATGCCCAGAAGGTTGGGTATAATTTTTCTTTTTTCTGGTACCAGGAATCGAACTCATGACCTTGCACTTGCCAGGCAGGCACTGTGCTGCTGAGCTAAATCCCTAGCCCCTGGGCATCAATCTTTAGGCCATAGGGCTGAGTGCCTAAATTGATGCACTCTAATTCTTGGAAATCCTCTTTCCATTTCAGGTCTCTGCAACATGTAACAAGAGTCTCCAACAACCACTTTGAAGATACCACCACATATTACAGCAGCCACTGATATTTTCCTACTAATCTATCCATAACTCTGTAATGTTTGTATTATTCCTATGCTATTTCATAAATGTTTGTATGTTTATTACTATGTGTTTCCTACAACAACCATTGAGAATAGTCAATGATTATTCAACTGGTCAAAAAAAAAAGAGTCTCCAACAATTTATGCTCAGTTCTTCTTGAATAAATTTATTCTAAATCAGTAAGAAGGAATATAGATAAAGACTTGTGATCTAAGATAGTCAATGCAATTTTATCAAAAATTTAAAATATTGGAAACAATCTAACTGCCCAGTCATAGATGATGCTACATAATTTTAATACTATTAACATTTTACTTACATTTAAAATTATATTTTGGCCTGGTGTGGTGATACATGCCTGTAATCCCAGCACTTGGAGGCTGAGGCAGGAGGATTGCTATGAATTTGAGACCAGCCTGGGCTAAAAAGTGAGTTGAAGGCCAACCTGAACTGCATAGCAAAACCCTGTCTCAAATAAAAGGCAAAAGATATATTCTGAAATAATTAAAATATCATCATATATTTTTCATAATATAATATTTAATGAAAAACAGGCTGTCCAAGTATATTCAAATGTTATTCAAATAAATGACTAAACATACAGAGGTACCTCACTTCATGAACTTAATTCTTTCTATGATTCTGGTCGCAAACCAAATTGGATGAGAAACAAATCAAATTCAGTGGTTATGTTCAATGTTGACGTTATAAGGAAATTTCACTTGGTTCTCATCCAATTCATTTTGCAACCAGAATCATGGAAAGAATTAAGTCTGTTGACCGAGGCACCACTGCGTATGCATATTAAAAACAAGAGTTAAAGGAAATATACAAAATGGTGAAGTTAGAGATTTTCCTACCACTTGTAGTTTTTATCGGTAAAGCAGGAAAAAAGCATCCATGAGACAAGAAGCTGTCTCTGATTTACTAATTAGTACCTAGTGACAGATAGCATCTATTTATTACCCTGTTTCTCCAATTAGATTTGATTAAGGTGGGAAGCGAACACCCTGTGTGTTATTTGTTGTGTTGCTAAAGTCCAGAGACTTTGCCCTTGGAGACGGTCAGCCAGGAAGTCGAAAAGAAGGAGTTGAGCTTCCCTTATCTAAAATGATACCTCCATATACATAATGGGGTCTCTGGGGTATGGGATTCAACTCTAAGTATGAAATCACTCATGTTTTATGCATATGGAATACATAGCCTGAAAGTAATTTTATGCAATGCTCTTAATAATTCTGAGCATGAAATAAAGTCACCTGATATGGAATTCTCCATTGGTAGAGTCATGTCATCACTCAAAAACATTTGGGCTTTGGAGTATTTTAGATTTTGAATTTCCAGATTAGGGATGCTCAGCCTCTAACCCATCACTTCAAGTCTAATGTTCATTCCCAAGGTCAGCATGTCAGCAAAAAGATCAGTGGATCACTGGGTGAGACCAGAATTAATGAAGACACCAAAATTCCTAGTGTGGAAGAACGGGATGGTCAAGCACACCTGAGTTCCACTCCCACATCGCCACCCCAGGACGAGTAGCTCTGATGAAGTCGCCTACTTCTATGGGCCCAGCTGAAGCACCAACATTCCCACTGCTCCCCTGGGGAACTATACAGAGCCTGGAAAATTGCCGGTAATTTCCTGTTTCCCCTTTGAAGCATGGCTCATTTTACTAAGAAAAGGACATTGTGAATAATTAAAATTGCCATCAGTTTCCACCATTCGTTAAGTACCTTCTTTTGAAGAACTCAGAAGAATTTAAAATTAAATTTTAAATGGTATCTGTGTGGACAGAATCCACCTACATCTGGGAAAACTGAAGGTTGAAAATTTGTTCCTACTGCCAGCAGTCACTTTTTTTTTTTTTTTTTTTTTTTTTTTTGGTATTTCCCTGAAAACCTCCCACTGTTCCATGAAATCTATTTGGAAAGGACACTGGCCTCCCGGGGCCCTGGGGTTAAACATGAATAGTGACAGTTACACAGAGACCAGGAGAGAGGAGCAATGTCTTGGCTCACTTATTTTCAAAAGCCTTGGGAGGCCGGAGGAGAAACCGGTGGAGGGACTTCTACAGAGTGACCAGTGCAGGAAGGCAAGGTATCATTTTCATAATTTAGTTCTGAGAGATGAGGTCACCTTTAGTAAAATACTTCTCTTACAGTAGCAGTTAGGACTGGGGGGAGAGCTGCTCTTTGTTCTGTGTTTCTGTTAGAGTTCAGGGCCTTTACAACGAATGGGGTTGATGTGCTCTGGATCTGAAAGGTCGCTGAAAGTCCTTGCGTGGAAGGGTTGCTCTCCAGCGGGCACTGCCGTGAGGGGCGCAGCCTCTAAGGGGCGGGGCCTGCTGGGAGGAAGTGAGGTCACTGAGGGCGTGGCCTCAACATGGACTTGAGACCCTGGTCTCTTCATCCCTTTCTTTCCTTTTCCCACCATAAAGACAATGGTTTTGCTCAAAGCAACAGGGCCATGGTAGACTGAAACCTCCAAAACCATGAGGCAAAATAAACCTTTCCTCTTTAAACCTGATTGCTTCAGGTATTTGTCACAGTAACGGAAAGCTGACTGATGGTCACATGAGGTTTATTG
This sequence comes from Chinchilla lanigera, assembly GCF_000276665.1. NCBI lineage: Eukaryota > Metazoa > Chordata > Mammalia > Rodentia > Chinchillidae > Chinchilla > Chinchilla lanigera. The sequence continues at coordinate 3,378,817 of NW_004955520.1, forward strand.
TTTGTCCTACCTCAACCCTCTCCAGTGCGCTCCCTTGTGAAGTGGTTGAGAAGTGATCCTCAAAACTTTCCTTCTGTTATCTCCTGTGGGTCATTTCCTTGTTAAGACACTTCCATGTTATTTCATTTTGACCTTGAGAACTTGGGCCTCTGTGTCTCCAGCTGGGTTCTGAATGGGTGAGCCTGCCCCTGTGGGGTATTTAGGGATGTCTCTAACACAGGCATGGAAGTCACGCTCAGAGCAGCATGTGGAGGTCCAGGGACTATTTTACTCTCACTGATGACCACACAGGAGAAGGACAAGCGAGCCCCTCAGCCCAGGGGGAAGGAACCCCAAAAGGAGCTCTGCCCTCACTGGGCCAGGTGAGGGTACAAGCAAAAGGCACAAGGAGACTTCACGGCTCTGTGTGAGTGTCACTAGGTCACGGTCGATGCTATTTCATCCTGGGTGCCACGCCACGGGAAACAATCTCACTCCCTTCTGTACTGTGGGAAATGTTACCTCAGTCCGTCACACGTCCCAGAGCCCTTGGTCCTTGCTGCTACCCCTGGCTTGTTGTGCTGGCCTCAACACGGCTCATTTACATCCCCCAGGTGCCACATCCTGAGCAGGAGGAAAGGGTGAAGATAATCATGTGGGTGTCAGTCAGTCTTTGATTTTTTTTTCCTTTGAGAACAGTAGTTTGCCTAGCATTTCCACACAGTAGAATACAGTGATCATTTCTGCCTGCAAAGGGAGCTGGGAAATCATCCTCACTCTGTCAGTGGTGTTTCTCCCCAGAGACATCCCTGGTGTGCCCTGTTGCCCGCTGCCCCCAAGCTGGGTGTGCCTTGGGCAGACACTGGGGCACTGCCATCATCACCCTTTGAGGATTCTTTCTCCTTTCATTTCCTGCTTCCTTTCTGTGTTCTATATCCTTTCTTCATTTATTTCTCTCCCTCTACTGAAGCAACTGAATATTTTTGATAATTCATTTGTATCAATAGCCTGTTTACTTGTGTACTTCTTTACTTTTTGCTCTACCTTGAATTAGTATTGCAAACTTAAGAATTCTAACAACAAGTTGAAACTTTCATTTATCTCTTCCTCTATGTGTGTGTGTGTGTGTGTGTGTGTGTGTGTGTACTGGCGTACTGGAGACTGAACCAAAGGTCTTCACACTGGACTACATCCCAGGCCCTTTTTTGATTTTTTATTTTGAGATAGGGACTTAGTAAGTTACCTAGGGCTAGACTTGAACTTGCAGTACTCTTGCCTCAGCCACCCAGAATGCTAGGATTACAGCTATGGACCATCACCCCTGCCTCTCTTCCTGTTTTTTGTATTGCTGTTATCAAACATTTTCGTTCTACATATGTCATAAACCTCATAATTTAAACAACCTACTGTCTTTTAGAAAATTGTCAGAAGGTATTTGGAAATATTTGTCCACATATTTCTCCTTACATCTTCTGCATTCCTTCATTCAGGTTTCAGTTTCTGCCTTATATCATTTCCCTTCAGCATGAACCGCTTATTGTACCATTTCTTTTTTTGTTTGTTTTTTTGTTGTTGTTGTTTTGTTGGTTTTTTTTTCTTCTGGTACCAGAAATCGAACTCACAACCTTGCGCTTGCCAGGCAGGCGCTGTGCTGCTGAGCTAAATCCCCAGCCCCTGTACCATTTCTTATAGCAAAAGTTAGCTGGTATCAAACTCATCTTTTCTTCAAACTATCTTTATTTTGCATTAATTTTTAAAGAGTATTTTCCCTTTAAAATCAGACTGCTTCTAGGTGTGGTGGAACACGCCTGTAATCCCAGACCTTGGGAGGCTGAGGTGGGAGGATCACTGCAAGTTCAAGGCCAGCCTGGGCTATATAGTGAATTCAAGGCTGGTCTAAACTACATGAGACCCTGTCTCAAAAATTAAACCAAATCAGACTGCCAGGCTTAGAGTTAATTTTTCCTTTAGCATTTTAGACTGTTTATTCAACTGTCTTCTATCTTGCATTAGGTCTGATGAGAGGGTCATCAGTCATTCTTATCACTGTCTGTACATAATACATATTTCCTCTCCTCTGACTGTTTTCAAGATTACCTCTGGTGTTAGCAACTTTATTATGATGAGCCTAGATATAGTTTTCTTTGTGTTTATCCTATTTGAAGCTAGTTGAGCCTCTTTGATCTCCAGGTTGATATTTTTCCATCAAATTTGATTTTTTCTTCTTTTCCATCAAATTTGAATATTTTCTAACTATTATGTCTTCTAATATATTTTTCTTTCTCTCCCCTGCTTGAGATTACAATTGTATGTTTGTTAGATCATTGGATATTCTCCAACAGGCCACTGACTTTGGTTCTTTCCACAGCACTGGGGATGGAAGCCAGGCCCTCACATGCTAGGCAAGTGCTCTACCACCAATCTATAGTTTCTATTGAGCTATTTTTTTTATTGAGCTATTTTATTTTGTTTTTTGGTTTTTTGTTTGTTTGTTTGTTTTTCCGGTACCGGGAATCGAACTCACAACATTGCGCTTGCCAGGCAGGCGCTGTGCCACTGAGCTAGATCCCCAGCCCCTATTGAGCTATTTTGAAGTTTACTAATTTTTTTCTTTTATAGTGGTCAAATTACTATTGATCTTAGTCAATAAATTTTATTTAATTTTTCAGTTCTCAAACTTCCACTTGGTTCTTTGAGATTGGTTTTATCTGCTGACATTTCTTATCTGATCACTTGTTTTATATTCTTTCCTTTATGTCTCTGAATATATGTATAATAGATGTTCTACAGTCTGCTAAATCTGAAAACTGTGATTTATATAGGTTTGCTTCTATTCAGTGTTCTTTCTCTTGATTAGTGTTCATGTTTTCTTGCCTCCTCATATGTGAGTGATTTCTTTTATTGTAAACTCAACATTGCAGATATTATGCAACGTAGGTATCTTCTTTTAAGAATGCTTTATCCTAAAACACTTTAAAGTAGCAGTTTAGCTTAATCTGCTGAAACTGAGTTTTACTATGTAGTTCTCCTTTAAAGAACAGCCTTTACCTGGAGCTAACCTGTGCTTCCCTCTGGGTGCAGCCTCTCTCTGATCTCGCTTAGATGTGTTGAGGGTGTAGTCAGCCCTCCCCACGCTGGTTAGAATGTAAATACAGCCCACCTCCGCCAACACGCACCGTCCCCAGGGCACTCCATGAGCTCCCCCCACCCACAGACGCCCCTGAGGGTTTGGCCCAAGATCCACACGACTTCTTTGCAGGCTTCCTGTCCCCTGTGTGTGGCTTCCTCTTCCTCCCTCCTCGTCCACACTCCAGCCGGGGCTCATCCCCGCACTCTGTCCTTGTCTTCATCGTTCTGTGACTCCATCTCCCTATGCCCCCTGGGAAAATGGTTCCCATGGAGAAAGCTCGGGGCAGATATTAGTGTGTGTTCCCCTTTTCTCAAGGGGCTTAGGCCTTTCGTGTTTGACATTTCATCAGGAAAAGCTGCTCCATACATCTAGTCCAGTTTTATAGTTGTTTGCTGTAGGAAGATAAAATCCAAACCAGCAGCTTCATTTAGCTGGAACTGAAGTGTGATTGACTGAATTCTGCACTTTTGACTTGATATTTTCAGCACATGTATAATGGAATCTAATCCAGTACTTGCAAGGGGATAATTGCTGTGCTGTTAACTGGCCCCATCCCCTTCCTCCCGTGTTTCATGGTCAGGGTAGGAAAAAGTGTTCGGTTTTAACTGAGAGTCCGTGATGTGAACGCAGCGCTGATGCTGGCGATGTCAAGCTCCCACTGTGAAGTGAAGCAGGGTCAGTCGTGTTCTGTCTCTGCATTAATCCAAGACAGGTTGGAATTCCCATCCTCAGTGGCTACTCAGAGGTCTGGAACATCAGCTCCAGAAGAAATAAATGGTTCCCAGCTTAGGAGGGGAGAGAAAAGGAGCATATCCTGGCGAGTATTTTCTCTTGTAATTCCAGCACTTAGCTAAGTGAGCAATTTCTTGGGCCCAGAAAACTCCACTGGATAATGAAAAATAAAGGTAAAGAAAAAGGTGATAGATATACACTCTGCTCTGTGCTCTGAGTGGAGGCAGCAGCTTCTTTTCTGCAAGCTGCGGGACCTCGCGCTCCATCCATCTGTCTGGAAGGCTGGCCGTGCAGCCCTCGCGCCAACGGATGCCGCTCTCTTTCTTGTGTACTGAGAACCCAGTACTTGGCATTCTCTTCTCACTGGAAAGCTGGAGCAGACGGCCTCGTGTCCAGGGTCCAGCTGCCTCCTACAAGGTGTGCGACCCCGTCACAGTAGCCTCTGGGAGGGTGGGGGCCTGTCCTGTAATCCGGCAGAAGCATGCTCCGTGACATGTCTGCTTCTGCCCTGCTGAGCCGTTGGCACGAACAAGCTATCACCTACTGAGGCTGTGCAGGGCCTGGGAGCCGGGTGTGCTGAAGTCACCCTCAGAGGAGCTGAGCTCCTGCACCTGCACCACTGCGACGCCACCTGGATGCCTTGTAACCCCCAGTGTCCTGTGGGAGCAGCGACCTTGGGCAGCTCCAGCCACCAGATTACACACACACACACACACACACACACACACACGTGCGCGTCATGGTGCCTTCCAGTCTTTCGGCTCTGACGGGAATGTTGTTCACCCCAACTCTCCTCCCCAGTGTGTGCTCCCACCTGGCTCCTCTTTGCTCGGTCTAAACATGAGCATCTCTGTCCCAAGGACACTGCCGCTAATCAGATCAACGCCCTCTGCAGGGGCCATGGGGACCTGTGCTTCCCCTTCAGGGATCTGCAGCCCAGCAAAGCGCTACCTAGTGTCTGTGTTCTGTGCTGGATCATAAACCCCATAGGGCAGGGCTTGTGCTGGGCTCCCGAGGACCTAACCCTGAAACACAGTGGCTGGTCAGGAACGGTTGTTGGCTTGAGTTGCTCACTGTCAGGGGAAGTGCACATCCCTGTGTGTCTGGGCAGTACTGGGTGTCTCAGGACCCACAACCCGGAAGCGGAAGGACTGTGGTTAAAATGGGGTCCAGCAGAAAGGCCTTTCTACACTGTGTCATTGTCCCGTTTTAGTTTTGTCAGTACATGCTTGGCAGTACACGATGGTTTCCTTCCATGTGTGGCGCGGGTGCATGGACATTATGCGTCTTAATTCCTTCTTCATCCCCTTGTTCCCTCCCTCCCTCCCTCCCCTTTCCCTCCATCTCCTTCCCATTTACAACAGAATGTGTCTTTATATTAAAAGCCCCACACACAGAGGGAGTCAAATAGCTTCAGAAAGACTGACGGATTGAGTTGAACAGTCAGGTACTTGGCCTGCAAAACTCCTTATGTCATTGTACTAATCAGCTCTCCCCTTGCTGGGACACAAAACTGAGCACTCACAATTTAAAGGAGGAGAGGTTTAATTTGGATCACAGTTCAGGGGACTCAGTCCGCGGTTGGCTGCTCCAAGGCAGGTACGTCATGGTGGAAGGGTGTGGTAGTAGCCAAGCAGCAGACAGAAAGTGGCTGAGGACAAGGACACACCCTCCCGGGTCACGCCGCCAGTGGCCCTCTCCAGCCAGACCTCACCTCCTAAAGCACACTTAGCTGTGGACTCATCCAGGGATCAACCCGCTGATGAGCACAGCACCCCACCCGGTCACCTCCCAAGCCCCACACTGAACACGGGGGCTGCGGAGGAGCATTCACAATCTCAACCTTTGCTGAGCAGGACACAGAACAGAAAACAGTGCCACGGAACAACCGCTGCTCGCGTGTGGCTGGTGAGAAAGGATGGAAACTGAGGGATTTGAATCCCAGCCCTGGCCCACCTTGGCCAGGACCCGGACACCTCATTTCATACGCCCTCTACTCCCCTCTTTCCTTCTTTGCTGAAAATCAAGAGGCAGGCACAGTGTTCATGCTGGGGCAGCTGTCTTCTGCTTACACCGAGAGGGTAAAATCTGTGGTTTTCTTCAAGAAGTGTGAGAATTAAACACAAGAATCAGTACCCTGGTTCTAAAGGAGATTCTCAGCACGGTGAGGAGGTAAGGAGGGGAGAAGGCAGCGCATCAGGCTTCAAAGTTTATCCAAATGGTTCAGAAAATTTGAAAGAGACAGACATTATTTTTCAGTTTGGTAACATATATGTAATATTAGCTGAAGATGCACTTATCTCTTTTGGTAATGTACATATAATCTGAAGACGTGTGTGCACGTGTGTGCACACATTAAAGAGTACACAGCAAGTATGCAAACATGTGATTAATTGGTGAGCCCAGGTCAAAGCTCTACTTGGGTGTTTCTTTAAGTATCCTTGTAAATTTGGGATAGATGTTACAATTAAAAACCTCATCAGGATTAGTAAAGTCAAAGTCTGTTACTTTAACACACCCTCTTTAGTCCACCCCAGAGGCTGGTGGAAGCCGCACCTAGGGACCCCTGGCTCCTCCCCACTGGAATGCCTGAGACCCCACCGTGCCAGGCCACCACCCGCCCAGACATCTGGCAGTGACCCGGAGCCACGTTGCCGGGGCAGGTTCTGCAGCTCTTTCTCCTGCAAGGCTTTCCAGGCACTGAAGTCCCAGACTGGGTCTCCCCAGGAGGCAGAAGTTAGCAGGACAAAGCCCCCCTGCCCGGGTCCCTTTGATTAGAAGTTAGCAAGAGTGCTGAGGCTGAGGAGCAGGTGTTACGACTGTCTCTCCTCTCCCTCTCCCTCTCTTTCCCTCTCTCTCATTTCTGAGACCGGCACAGGGCTGTGTCTCTTTCCGCTTTGTTTTCTGTGCTGCAGGGCCTGCCCGGAAAACTTGCCAGGGGCAGAGGCAGGCCTTCCCAGAAGCTCATGAAGCCACACGTGCTGTGACAGAACCGCTAAGGGGCAAAACTTCCACCACCCAGGATGCCATCCCTGAGGCAGAGCTGGCTTTTCCTTCACGGTGGCCGCCAGCGCAGCCTCAGGCAGGGAGATGGCCCAGGGAGCTGGGCAGGATACACCTGAGGACCCACCACCCCCGCTGAAGGCGGGGATTCCTGGACAGGCCACATGAGCCACCTCGGAACCACCCCGTCACTGAGGATCGGAAACAAGGAGGGGTTTTTCCCGGCAGGTGTGTTTGTTGGCGGCTCATGTCCTGCTGGGCTGGGTATCTCCATGTCTAGCGGGCTGGTAGCGGGTGTGGCAGGGATTTGCACCCACGGATTGGCTGTAGGAGAGCACTCTGAGTATACAACTCAGACATGAAAGGAGTGGGTTAGGACGCCTTCACAGGGCAGTAGGAGAGGGAGACCCCTGCAGCCGGGAGTGGTGGTGCACGTCTGCAGTCCAGCACTCTGGGTGCCTGGGGCAGGAGGATCCAGCCTAAGCAACTGTTATGGTTTATGTCCAGATGTCCCCCCAAAGCTTCATGCAGTCATGGGGGCTGCGCTTTTTCAGAAGTGGCTGGGTCTAGAGTGTGTGATGCTGAGATTAAGGGTGTGTGGTTAGTAAATCAGTCCACTGATTTGTTTGGCATGGTTCTGCCTGGGGTAAAGAGGGTGAGTGATACACCTGTCCTAGGGCAGGTAGCCTGTATACAATGTAAGGGACAGAAAGAGGCTTGTCTCCACTCTCTCTTGCTTTTGCTGTCTTCCACCACCCTGAACAGTTGCCCCTCTGCCATGTGCCACCCTGCCTTGGGGCCAGCCAATTACAGACAGAAACCTCTACACACTGTGTGCTAAATAAACCTTTCCTGCTTTAACTTTGGGTGTGTGGTATTTTGCCTCAGCAACAAGAAAAGTAACTAAGATAGCAACTTAGTGAGCCTCTGTCTCAAAATGAAAAGGGACTGGGGCTGTAGTTCAGTGCACAGCCCTGGACTGGGCAGGAGGAGCCTCTGCAATACCCATCTCCAAAATACAGAGACAAGGGACAGGAGGGAGCAGATACACAGCCAAGGCACAGCAGGACGGACAATTCTAACCGCGACAAACATGGGTCACGCCGTAATTGTGCACCAGACGTGACCTAGAAGGTGGGCGCCCTTCAGCTTGGAGGCTCCAAGCCTGAGCAGAGGGCCCCAGCGGGTCCCACTGGTCATCACCCTGCAGTGGTCGCATCGTACTCGCACTGTGTTTTGCAGCCTGGACGATGGTTGAGCAGCGTGGATCTGAGCCCTGTGCAGGTCCCGCCACCACGCCAGGCCGAAGGAGAGGAGGGACCCTCCAGGGAGCTGCAGCCTCCATCTAAGCAACTCCAGGGCGTATCTGCTCAGAGCAGGCGCCCTTTGGGGCCCTTTGGCGCCCTTTGTGCCCACTGCCCGTGGTGTTCATTCCAGGTCCCCCTTCGGGTCTGTGAGCTCCTTCCTCTTCAGCCTCTTCTGTCCCCTTCCTGCCTCCCCCTTCCCCACCTCTGTGCACATGTAGCTCCGTCTCTCTGAGCTCCAGCAGGAGCCCGGGAAGTGTTCATCCGCCCCCTGCCAAGGATGCTGGTCTCCTAGCAACCCGCTCTTCCCAGCCCGTGAGGGAGGTGGACCTGTCACAGAGCCTGGGCTTCAGATCCGGAAACCCAGGAAAGCACTCTCCCGAGCCCTAGCACAGAGCTCAGCTTTGCAGACATTAACATTACAGAAGAGGGGATGGCTGTCCCTGGCTGCCCAAGACCTGCCCCGCGGCCCTGCGATAACAAGGGTAACAAACCCAGACTTCTACGTGAAAGATGTATAATGATACTGCACCTGGCTTATCCTCACCCTGATTAAAAAGCATTGAGAGCCAGGCATGGTGGCACAGGCCTGGAATCCCCACACTCTGGGGGACTGAGGCAGGAGAATCACAAGTTCAAGCACCCCCTGGGCAACTTAGCAACTTAGGAAGAACCTGTCTCAAAATACAAATGGAAAGGGCTGAGGATGTAGCTCAGTGTAAGACCCTGGATTCAATCCCAGTGCCGCATAAATTAAAACACTTTTTAAAACAGTGTGACTTCTTGCTTGTAGGGGAAAGGTCAGGCCAGTGTGCCTTCGTGTTGAAGGCCCTGCATGGTTCTGTGGGAGGAACGTCATTTTAGAGCCAGCAGCTCTCTCAGGATTGTGGAGTCCAGGATCGTATTCCGTGCAACCTGAGAAACTGAGGCCAGAGAAGATGATGCCTCACCTGCGGACCTCCTATAAGAGGAAGATGGGGTGGCCTCCGCCCATGCTCCCCCTGCTGCCCCCACTGCCTCCAGAGCAGGCAGACCCACCACCTGGCCCCATCACACTGGGGATGGGGTCAGGACACAGCTGGGTGTCCGGGGTGAGGCACGTAGTGTAGACAGAGTGGAACAGATGGAACCCCATGACCTATGCTCTTGACCTCACTAGCAACAGGTTCTTCCAGGCTGAGCCGCCTAGGATGGGCCAGAAGCGTGAGGCTGACACTGAAAGATTGATTTTAAGCTGGGCTTGGTGCCACATTCCCACAATCCCTGCACTCAGGAGGCTGAGCCAGGAGGATCGCTGCGTGTTTGAGCCCAGCCCGGGCTGCATAATGAGACCCTGTCTAAATAAATACATAAACAAAAAGAGAAGGAAAAGGAGAAGGAGAAGGAAGAAAAACAGCTTGACTGCTGGCCTGTCCCTCAGGTTAAGATCAGAGGAAAGCGGACAATCTCATCCCCTAGAGTGACCACACTAGAGGGAAGCCCTCGCCCTCCACTTGGAGGCTTTCCTGGTAAGTTTTAACAGTCCCTGCAGCCACTAGCGGCACACCTGCATCGTGAGCGGCAAAAGTCCAGCTCAAAACACCTACAGAAAAAAGGGAATGGACCAGCTTTTGTACCAGGCGTAGCTTCTGGTATGATCATAGTGCTCCACCGTTGAGAGGTCAGAACCTGGTAAACACACCATGGTATTAAAACTGAAGGGGCTGGGGATTTAGCTCAGTGGCAAAAGCGCCTGCCTGGCAAGCGCAAGGTCATGAGTTCGGTTCCCGGTACCGGAGAAAAACCAAAAACCAAAAAAAAAAAATAAAACTGAAGACAGTAGTGACCCTGCAGGTGCTTCTGCTGGGAGGTCTGGGTCTTGAACTCTTTAGAAGTTGCACCGGGGAGTTAAGTCTGTGGAAACTGACCAAGCTGCAACCCTATAACGTGTGCCCCCTGGTGTGGCCTTCACATCCCAATGTAAAGGGTTTTTTGGGTTTTTTTTTTTTAAGCATTGTGCAATGCTAGAGCCAATGTTAAAAACAATCATGAAATTTAACAGATTCCCTTCCCTTGCTTGGAAAGCACCTGTATGAAATTATGCATCAATAGCAAAACTGTCTGTGTGATTGTAGGCATCAGAGCTTCCGGTCATGCTGGACATGGTGGTGCATGCCTGGAATCCCAGCACTCAGGAGGCTGAGGCAAGAGGATCGTCATGAGTTTGAGGCCAGCCTGGATTACAGAATGAGTGACACCCTGTTAATAAATGAATATACGTACCATGCGCTAACCGATTGTGCCACTGGAGCTTCAAAATAAACAAACAAACAAACAAATAACTTCCGGTCAGGTCACTCAAAGAGTCTGAGTGGTGGAAGCCAGGGTGGACAGATTGGAATCTGGATTCCACCCTCCACCTGACTTGGCTCACTGGGTGTCTCCCTGGCCCTCTCTGTCCCGAGAGAAAGGCTTTGTCTTTGTTTAGAAAAATGGCCACGATGCTCTCCCTTCTTGTCCTAAGGCACCATCAGGCCTGGGACAGGACAGCTGTCTCTCTACCTTTGAACGCAGCGATCCCAAGGAGGGACTTGGACCCCGTGAGCTGGAGGACGCAGCCTCCCCTGAGCCATCCTGGGAGCCGGGGCTCCAGGGGCTGAGGCGGGAGGACCTGCGCTGATCACTGATCCCGGCGCACCACAGCAGCGGGTTACTGGCCACGCCTGTGAGTGGCAGAGGAGGGAGGAGTTGCTGGAACAAGGATGATGGAAATCCTGATTGGATGACAAAAGCAATCACTGTCGCTGTCCACCATGTCTTGTTTTCCACAAGTGCGGGGAATCCAGCACGACTTCCATACGACTTCCATTACCTCAGCTTCCCTCCACCACAGGCTTTCCTACCGACCATTAATAAATAAATGCGAGCGATGACCCGGCCAGTGCAGGGAACTCTGGGCGAGCTCATCAGCCTCCGCCAAATCGATGTGTGCCAGTCTCCCCAAGGAGGCCGTGGGCTACGGCGAAGAGGGCTGAGGCCAGGGGTCCTGCCACGGTCGTTCACTGACCATCTCTGCCACGTCGGGTAGGCCTCTCCCTCCTTCTGTCTGCCAAGTGGGCAAAGTTGGCCCAGGCAGTCGCTAAGGTCCTTCCATCCCTACAGGGGCAACACAGAATGAGCCCGCTGTAGCAGTTCATCCCAGTGGGAAAGGGCACGGTGCCCCAAACTCCTGCTGGAAGAGAGGGGCGACTCTCCCTGCAGCGCCTGCAGGGTGTGGTGTGGAGAACAAGGTGAGACGCGGCACGGGGCGACAGCAGGCCACCACTCTGTACCCTCAAAGCCCTGCAGAAGGGTAAAGGGTCAGGACCACGTTCCTGGCTGGGAAAGAAGCCACCTTGCCTCTGTCACCAGGACACCATGTGTCCAGCAGGAGGTGGTGGAAATAGACCAGCATTACACCCTCTGAGGCTGCATGCAGGGACAGAGAACTGGATGGGAGATCCCATTCGGCCCAGCTCTTCCCTTCTGGGTATGTTCCCGGAAGAACTGAAAATACCTACCACAGCGATACATGTGCACCCATTCATAGCAGCGCGGTCTGTCACAACGAAACCTTGGAAACAACCCAAATGCCTATCAACCGAGAAATGGACAAAAAAGAGGTGGTATTTTCATACAACAGAGTATTACTCAGCTATAAAGAAAGATAAACTCGAGGCTTTTATACGTAAATGGATGCAGCCAGAGGCCATACTCATAAGGGAAATAAATTAAACCTGCCTGTGTAAACATCATATTATCTCCCTAGTGTAAGAAGCTGAAGGAGTAAACAAAATCTGAAAAGTACAATAGCTATTGTGAAAGGGAAAGAAACTGCCCAAAAAAAAAGAACAACTGGGATGAGGGAAAGGAAGAAAGAAAGAAAAAAGGGGGAAATTTATATACATAAGATAGCTAAGGCAATTGTACTACTAACTTCTGTTGGTTTATTGAAAGGAGCAGTTAATGGTTAATTTTTTTCTTAATTTTTTTGACCAATTTTGCATTCTTATCTCTGGTACTCTGAACAACTACTTTGAAGATAACAATATGCAATGGAACAACCATTGTTGATTCCCTATCCTCTTGTTTTGAAATTCTATATCGTTTTTAACATTTTTAAATTCTCTTTAAAATAAAAAAGAAGCCAAATCCAACAAAAAAAAGAAAGAAAAGACACACTCCATTTTTGGGAGGATGTAAATAATTGGGTAAACAATGAGACTAGTAACAATGTAACAGTAACTATATAAGGCTATAATATAGTTATTAGGCAACAATGTAATACAATGACAATTTAATGCTATAACATCCATTACTATGTAATACAGTATACATATGATGTGACATTTATAGTATATATAATATGCAAATAATGATGTAACATAGTAACTGTATAATGATGTAACATTATTGTGTAACAATGTCACATAGTAATTATGTAATGATGTAATGTGGTTACTACATGCAATGTAACTAACTCTAATGGTGCAGCATAGTTACTGTGTAACGATGTAACACAGCAACTGTACCCATTTAGTAGATGAGAGTAACAGCTCTCACAAATGCTACTTAACAAAACTCATTCCTGGCTGGGCGTGGGGGCACACATCTGTAATCCCCAGCACTAAGGAGGCTGAGGCAGGAGGATCACCACGCATTCAAGGCCATCTGGGCTACAAAGTGAGTTCAAGGCCAGCCTGAACTGCATAGTGAAACCCTGTCTCGCAATGACAAAAGAAAAAAAGGAGAAGAAACAAAGCTCTTTCGTTCCAGAAGCGTTTATTGCACATGTACTGTGTCCCAGGCTCTTCCTGTGAGTTACAGGGGCAGAGATGGGGGAATCCAGCTTTCTTCCCCTGCTGGAGCTTATTTTCCAGTACAGACACCAATCCGACACAACGACCAATGCAGATAGCAAGGGTGACGGAGAAGAAATGCACGGTGCGCTCCGAACGCAGAGCAGCGGCCCGGACCTCGACTTTGGTATCACAGAGAGCGTCTCTGAGCAAGTGACTCCAAAGCAGAGCTTCGTGATTACTGGGAGGCCCCGAGCCAGTTTGCAGAGGAGGCAGTCAACAAAGCAGTCGGCCAAATGGGAGACCGGTCTAATTTTTTAAAATCATTATCTGAACCGTTGCCACATGCTTGCTGTGGGGGTGCAGGGATGACAAACAGTATTGCTGCCCTCTCAAAGAGTCATCTGAGGACGGCAGAGGAGAGGGTTCACAGCCGCTCCTGCGTCCCCAGAGTGCTGCGGCTGGACACTGAGCTGGCCACGGTGTTAACAGGAGGGGAGAGGCGACTTGTCTTCACAGCAGCCGCGCTGCAGGGCGGAAGCCTGTCTAAGCCTGCGTCCTGACTGCACGCCCTCCTGCCGTGGCTGGGGAAGCCAGGCTGCCCGTGTGGAGCCCAGCGCGGCACACGCTGCACTCAGCAGAAGCTGAGTACTTAAACTGAGTGGCTTCCCTCTTTCTCATTCAGAATGTGAAACTCACATGGACAGGAGGCCGCAGCGGGGAGGGAGTGGGTGTCCGTTCGGTGCCTGGCACAGAGCAGTAGTCTGATGAGTGTTTAGGTACGGTTAGAGGCCTGCCTGAACTAACTGCCTGGGCTAATGTGTTCAAGAGCTAGGTGAGGAGAAGATCTGCTGTCCCACATAAGCCTGACCTGAGATCCAGATGTACTTCGGCTGCCTGCCTGTGTGTCTGTGTGTTTGTGACAGGGTCTCATTATGTAGTTCAGGCTAACCTTAAATTCACTATGTACCCCAGGCTGGCCTTGAAATCACAGAAATTCTCCTGCTTCAGCCTCCCAAGTGCTGGCATTATAGGCATGCTCCACTATGCTCAGCTCCAAAGAGCATTTTAAAATCCCAATGAATAAAGAAAATGTGGTATCTATACATAATGGAGGTCAGTGCTCTGCTGTAGAAGGACAAACCTGAGGCATTTGTAGGAAATGTGTGCACCTTGAGACAGTCATATTACCTGAAGTAAATCAGACACACGAGCTTGCATATCACATGGTGTCTCCTATGTGACAGACCTAGTATGTAAAGGGCAAAGCAAAAGACAGACAAGGGAGGGGAAAGGGAGAAAAAAAGTGATTGTATTCAGGGTGGACAATGTGCCTTGATTTAGTATAGTTGTCTTATTGTTCTACATATTTTGGGCCTGTTAGCCCGGCTGTTAACTTATATTTTTGATAGTTAACTTAATAAGTACTTGTGAAATAAATGGATGAATCTAATGCTGCTAAAAACAATTTTTAAGGTGGTGCGGGAGGGGATGGGAAAAGAATTAAGATGCGTTAGGTGCACATAGTTCACGCAATGAACGTAATCATGTACTGCAAACACATATGAATGAAGATTAACAATCGGAGGGAGACCCTCCAGCAAGCCTTTAACTTGAGGCGCAATCAGTGCAGTCTCTTTGGGGGTGAATCCACTCCATGGTGTCCCAGGCCTGAGGTCTCCCCATCTACACCAGCGGTGGAGACACTCAGGAGAGCGTGCTGTCCTATTATCCCAAGACCAGCAGCTGCAGTCCTAGCCCAGGACACCTGACCTGAGGACGCTGAGCAGCTGCTGAAATACAACAGGGGCTGACATCCCCTGCTTCCCTCCACTCGCCCTTGACTTCCCAGAGTCAGATGTACAACAACGTCTCAGGAGGAGGAAATGTCAGAAGATGAATGATTAAACACCCTAGGAGTCCCGTCACTTAAAAGAGACCAGCGCCAAGCCCTTTCTCAGAATCAGTGCTTCAGCATCGACGTGCATGTCTCAGTGCGTGGACACCCATGTCCGGCTTCCTTCACATGCAGTCGTAACCTTGAGCCACTTGAAGGAAATCCGATGCACCTTGAGACCATAATGTGAAGTGAAATAAATCAGACACACAGGCTTAAGTATCACATGGTTTCTCCTATACGAGAAGCCCAAAGTACAAAGAGCAAGATAAAGCCAGGCACGGTGATGCGTGCCTGCAATCCCAGCACTTGGGAGGCTGAGACAGGAGAGTTGCCACAAGTCTAAGGCCAGCTTGGGCTGCATAGTGAATTCAAGGCCAGCCTGAACTGCATAGCAAGACCCTGCCTCAAAAAAAAAAAAACCAAAGTAAAAGTTAGATAACAGAACGTAGAGAAATAGCTCTTTCTCAGAGGAGAAGGGGATCAAGACATGGAGGAAAGCCGGGTATGGTGGCGCATGCCAGTAATCCCAGCACTCGGGAGGCTGAGGCAGGAGGATCGTTGCGAGTTCGAGAACCGCCTGGGCTACAAAGTGAGCTCAAGGCCAGCCTGAACTGCATAGCAAGACTCTGACTCAAAAAGACCAAAAAAAAAAAAAAACCCAAAAAACTTCTTAAATAAAAAAAAAGAATAATAAAAAAAAAGAGATGGAGGAGGAGAAGGGCAAGGGGATGAAAAGGGCATTAAAATGTGTTACATAAAGGTACCAACTCCACATAAGAAATACAATCGTCACGTACTACAAATATGTAGCAATGAAAAACAAAAAGATGTGCAGCCGCCCTTTAAGGTTGAAATGTGTGGTGGAACGCAAATATTCTGAAAATAATAAGAAACGGTCACCACATATTAATAAACATTCTTTATTGTAAACAGTCAAAATCAGCTCCAGCTGTTTTGAGGAGTATGCGAATCCACCGAGGTACTGGATGCACTGCAGATGCGCAGGGTCGGTTGAAGACCAGCCTGGACCCAAGCACCAGGAACGAGTCTCAGGTCGCACGCAGTTTCACCCTTTCCGATCCCCATTCCGCCAACAGAGAAGAGGATGTGGTCAGACAGCAATAACCACAACTGTCGCTCCTCGGCTCAAACCGCAAACCAAGAACGCGCAAGTATCGCAGTTGTTATCTTGGGGAGTCTGGATGCTTAACTGAGTAACTCAGCCATTCTGCATCCTGGGGTGCAGAGGACATGCCCTTTCTGCTCTAGGACGCTGTTCATTGTCAATGTGAGAAGTTTAGAAGTTCAGCTAAGTGACTCAGCAGGGGGCCAGGGTCCTCACTTTGTGAACATGCTCAGCTTGTGGAAGAGGCGGGCACAGAGATGGTGTGGGCATGGGCAGATGCCCGCTGTACAAAACAAGAAGGGAAAAGAGGCTTGCTGCCCCCCCACCCTTGTGCTCTTGTTGCTTTTGCTGGACTGTTGCCCTGTGCCATGTGCCACTCTGCCTTGGAGCCAGCTGATCATGGACTGAAACCTCCACAAACTTCGAGCTAAATCAACCTTTCCTTCCTTAATTCTGGGCGTCAGGTATTTTGTCTCAGCAACGAGAGAAAAGTAACTAAGACAGCAGTCTATTCCAAGTGGTACGTGCTCTGCTAAAAAACAGGAGGCTAAAAAAAAAAAAAAAAACATAAAAAAATATAAAAAAAGAAACAGGAGGCTTTGTTACTATGAATGAAGGCAAAGACAGGCAGGCAGCAGCCTGTGCCACACACAGCAGGCCCTGGGCAGAGGCACCGAGCTACGTCTGCCCCCTGCGGGCCCCCTCCAGCTCAGGCTTCTGCAGCCGCTGCCACCGCAGGGGACTCTGTGTGGTACAGGCGATCGGCACAACCAAAGCTGTGCACACAACCACAACCCATAACGGTGTTGAGTCGCACATGTAACATTAGGAGATGATACTTTAGGTCACACATATTCTAGCAAAATTTTTGAAAGATTATCGATATCTGTTATGTCGTGTATATTCTACCACAATTTTTGAAATATTAGTGTACTTTCCTGATGTGCACCACAGTGGCCAAGAGCCTCTCCTCCTGTGATCTGTATCTTGCCTAGAGAAGAGGCAAAATAAAAACTGTGGCACACGGCCCGAGTCACAGAAGCCCCTGCTTTTGGAGGAGCCCAGGGAGGGGCCTTCTCTCCTTAACTTAAGGGAAGTTATCCCTTATGCATATAAAGAATAAGATATTCAATTTGATTAAGTACAGCTTTACTATTCAGTGAGAGATTTAACCCAGGCTTGCTTTTGTATCACGTGCTAGACACAGCGGGAGCCATGGGGGCCCCCAGCTATGGTGACACAGCGTGCTTGGGAGACGGTGCTCGCCCTGGGGGTTTGCTCAGAGCGGGGTCTAGAACCGAGGACCTCCTCCATGAAAGCAGGATCCTGGATGAGACGCTTCCTTAGGAAAGAGCAATTTAGAAAAAAAAAAAAAGAAGAGCAATTTAGAAAACAGCTCACTTTCTGGCAGAGGAAGTGAATAAGAGGGCTGGTCTCCATGGTCCTAGCTTTGTATGGGAAAAGTTCTCCCAGCCAAATTAACAACCGTGAGAACCCCCTACCCACCCACCCACTCACCTCCCTCTAGAGCGAGCTGAAGAAGGAACATGAAATTTGATTTCAAGCCTCTGATAGGACTACAGCCTCTGGCTGCAGCAAACCAAAACCTGGTCCAGAGGATCGCACCTCAACCGGGCTGTACAGGTGCACGCACGGGTTTCCCACACCCGTGGGAAAGATAAGATATCTGCCCCAAATTACAAAACAGAGTTGGGGATGTGGCCCAGTGGCCCAGCACTTGCCTAGAGCTTGCAAAGCCCTGTGTTCAGTTTGCAGCACCATAGAAAAAGGTGACAGGATTTGGGGCTGAGCAGGTAGCTGGTGGTAGGTGCCTATCTGGTATGCATAAAGCCCAAGCACCACAAGGAAGATAAGAGTGGAGAATGAAACACAAAAGCCTCCATGTACCCTAAGTAGATAGTCCAAAGGGCAATGGGAGTGTTTGCAAAAGCAGTTAAGCAGCAATGACGCTGGCCTGGTGGTGCACACCTGCAATCCTAGCACTCTTGGGAGGCTGAGGCAGAAAGATCATAAATTTGAACCCAGCCTGGACAAGCTGGTGTCTTAGTGAGACACTTTCTTAAACTAAAAGCCACAGAAGGGCTGGGGATGTAGCTCAGTGCAAAGGAACCGGGCTTAACCCCCAATACCAGAAAAACAAAGAAAACAACTGAAAAGAATGAGTGGCTATGCATTTTCTCAGACTGATGAAAAGACATGAATCCCCAGATTCAAGAAACCCAGCTAAGCTTCAACGGGGTGAAGGAATAAATCTGTATAAAGAAAGAGCACAAAATATTTGCCAACACCAAAAAACAAAATATAATAAAAAAGAAACCACAGAGAAAAAACATTTAAACTTTAAAGGAAGAAAAATTTCCAGCCAACTACTCAACACTGAACATAGGAGACAGAAGACAAACGCAGGACCTTTTAAGCAGTAATGTAAAGTAACTCTCAAGCGAAAAGACTGTAATAACCTCAAATACACTTTAAAAGGAGAATCATTTTAAGATATTGCCAAACACTGAAAGAATTGTTATTCATGCATCCAGGAAAAAGCATTGTCCAGGGAGGTGCTTGAGAAAAACAGAAAATTTAACCCAAATGGAAGGAGAAGGATCCATAAAATAATGGCTTCTGTTGTAGTAATTTCTATATATAAGCTTGAAATGTTATACAATTTCTAAACTTTTTGTAAATATTCAACTAGATTCAAACCTACACAATCACAAATCTTTCCATGTGTCATAAGTCCCATATTTTCCTTCTATCGTTTATTATAATGGTTATTAGAATCATATGCTAATGTCTAAGGGTTTATTGAAAGGAACAGTTAATGGTCAAAAAAATTTTTTTGACCAATTTTGCATGCTTATATTTGGTAAACTGAACAACTATTTGAAGACAACAATATGCAATATAACAACCATTGATGAATTCCTACCATCTTGTCTAATGAAGCTCTGTATCATTTCTTCTTTTTTTCTGTATCATTTCTGATGGTTTTTTTTATATTTTTTATTCTCTAGACTCATATGTGCCTTTTCTATTGATATCTGGTTTTTTCCCCGATTTTAAGAATGATAGCATGACACAGTAAGGTGCAAGTA
Source organism: Chinchilla lanigera (assembly GCF_000276665.1). Lineage (NCBI taxonomy): Eukaryota > Metazoa > Chordata > Mammalia > Rodentia > Chinchillidae > Chinchilla > Chinchilla lanigera. The sequence goes on from NW_004955520.1 coordinate 3,397,921, forward strand.
TGAAATAATAATTTTTTAAAAATAAAATAAATTTTACGTAAACATGAACATTCAGAATACACCCTACCCAGGCAAGGCATTTTTATCCAAAAGTTCCAAAGGTGGTGTTACCAATAAGCTAAGGATTTTTTTTGGTCAATTCACATAGAAATCACAAATAGGCAAAGAATAGCTCTTCAGGTGTCACTATTCCTGAGCTTTGAATGACAGTATGTATCAGCTCTCAGCGTTAGTGGCCCTCATCACTCTCCTGGTGGCCAGAACCAAGCAGCAGAGTCCCTGGCAGCACTCAGGGACTCTCCCAGTCACCAGCGATGGTACCCTGGCTGCTACCACCCTGGCTGCTGGCTACATTTGGCACCAGCAGACTTTGGTGTTACCAGGTCCAAATGTCTTTGCTCAGCCTGCTGTACTAGAGGAATGAAAAGTCAGCAAAACCATGCCACACCAAAGGCTTTCCTAGGACGTATGCTGTGGTATAGGGGGGCTAGTGAACTGACTCACCGATCAAGGGTATGGGGAGATTGCTTATTCAGAAGAAAAACAGGCTCCTGCATGTGTGCAGGGCTGGATCCTCTGTTCAGTTATGGATAGGGGCGGGGTTTCCCGGACCTGATTGAGGAAGTGTTATGGTTTAGATTTGGGGCATTTGCCAAAAGCCTCATGTGTTTGCAAGTGATTGAATCATGGGGGTGCAATAATGAATGATTGGTGGATTCGTCCACTGATGAGCTTACAGCTGACTTGCTGTGAGGAGGTGGAGCATGGCTGGTGGCAGTCACCGGGGCATGACCCAGAAGGGACATCTCCCCCACGAGTCCTCCCTTCCCTTGCTCTTCTTGGCTGCCATGAGGCAGGCAGCTCTCCTCTACTCAGCCCCTTCCGCCATGCCTTCCTGCCTGGGAGCCAGCCAACCATGGACTGCACCCTCTAAAAACCATGAAGCAGAACACTCCCCCACAAAGTTCCAAGTGCTGGGGATTGTGTCTCAATCACAGGAAAATGACTCAGACAGATTTTGATACAAGGAATAGGGCTGTTGCCATGATTATACCTGACCATGTGGTTTAGCTGCCTTTGGAAGTGGTTTGTGGGTGGAGTTTGGAAGGTTTGGAGATCCCAACTAGATAAGCCCTAAAGTGCTGTAACACAAGCTTGACTGGATATTCTTTAGAGATCAGAAGACCAGCACGCTAATAGAAATGCAGATACCATTTCCCTAGAATAAGCACTTCTCATTACCTTGGTGATGGTCAGTGTCATGCAGAAGATTATACTTTACTATTCTCTTGCTCAGTGTCTACTCTGTAACGGCAGGTAAAGAAAATGATTGAGGGTGGCATTTTTTAATCTCTAGATGTCAAGGCTGGTTATTTTCCAATCAGGTCTCATTTTCAGGGAGATGGGGTAGTAAAGACCAGACTCAGGAGGCTTCAGCTAGGAACAAGGAGTCCCCTGGCATCTGGACTCCAGGCCGTGTATGTTATGCTCTGGCAGAAAATTTGTCTACGTTTTGCCCATTATCTTAATTACTTTTCTCATTGCTGAGACAAAGTATCCAACACCAACAAGCTGAAGAAGGAAAGGTTTATTTCAGCTCGCACTTTGTAGATGCTTCAGTCCATAATCAGCTGGCTCCAAGACACAGTGGCATGACAGAAGCACCGCAGAGGAGAAACCGTCCACGGCAGGGTAGTCAGAAGATAGCAAACAGCAGCAGCAGCAGCAGCAGCAGCAGCAGCAAACCTGCCTTCTCTCCCTGTCTTTATATTATATGGGGTCATGAAGGTTTTCCACCCAGCTTTCAGAAGAAGGCTTGAAGGCCAAGCAGTGTACCCCTGAGAGGGCAGTGAATGAAGCTGTGAAAGTGAAGCCAAAAGTGCAGCAGAGACCCCAGGGAGTTAGAGGTACAGAAACATGGATGTCTGCAGAGGAAAGACACAGGCAGTGAGAGAAGCCACGCCAAGAGAGAGGCTATGCTGCTTGCAACTGGCAGTGCAGTAAGGGTGGGGCTGCACAAGCCCTTTGGAGTGTGTAGCTCACCACAACTTGCTCTGGATGAAGGGTGGGATGTTATAGGATTTAATATTTTGCTGTGGGACTTTGGTCTTGCTTTGGTCTAATCTCCATCCTATTGTTCGTCCCTTTTGGAATGGAAATGTTTACTCTGTGTCATTGCATGTTGGAAGCATTGAACTTCCTTTTTGATTTTTACAGGGGCCCACAGCTAAGAGTTTTCCTTAAATCTCAGAGGAGACTTTGGACTTGGACTTTTCAGCAATGCTGGAACTATTAAAACTCGAGGAACCCTTTCGAATGGACTAAAAGCATTTTATATAAATAGATGGACATGAGAATTTTGGGGACCAGGGACAGAATGTTATGGCTCAGATAAAAAACCCCTTGCAGCCTCATGTGCTCAGAGGCGAGGCTTTTGGAAGTCATCGGATTGTGGGGAAACTATACCCATCTGTGGATGCACCCACAGATGAGCCAAGAGTTAAATCTGCTTGTAAGGGGGGGTCTTGGCCAAAGGCGTGGTTCACTAGGGGTGGGACCTGGGAGGGTCCTCTCCTTCCTGGCCCCTCCCTTCTCTCTGCTTCCTACTCCCTGTGACATGAACCCCTCTCTTTTCCTAAGGCCCCTTCTGCCTGGGAGCCAGCCAACCAGGAACTGTAACCATAAGCCAAGATAAATCTGCTGTCTCAGTATTGCTTGATATGATTATACAACTCATTTTTTAAATATCCTTTTAAGAAATAAGTCACCTAGAGAAGGAATTACCTCTAGATCTACTGCCTTCTTTTGAAAACAGTTCCCACTTTGCCCCGCTTTGCTCCCTTTCACTTTATGCCTTCTTCCTAGAGACAACCAACCAGTGACCTGGGGCTGGGACCCAAGTGAGCGTGATTCCTGTGTCAGTTCAACTTAGCTCAAAGCGATAAACAAATGCCACGTGCTAGCCGTGTTTCAGACACTGACCTACAAAGTACGATCAAAAATACACTTCATAATAGACATTTTTTTTTAATTGCAACAGTAAAGGACACATTGCCGTTAACCTCCCGCGTGTCCTCCCCCTCCGGTTGCATCCACCGATCCCATCGTGCTTGCCACTTTCTGCAGCAGCTCTGGAGGCCTCTTTCCCGAGTGTGTGTAGTTGCACTGTGCAGCTGCCTTGATGTCCTGAGTCCATTCAAAATCTTTACCTTTCACGGTCATTTGGCTTTGGGGAAGAGCCAGCGGTAGTATGAGGCTGGATCTGGGGCCCAAGGTGGATGAAGAAACACAGAAATGTTCTTCCCGGTCTGCCTGTCTATTGGATGGCACTTGGCTGCAGCATTCACTACAGTTTTTATCACACTTTGTAAAGACACTCACAGAAGACGATTCCAGAATGGCTTCAGGAAGGGGCAGGAGTGGTTGGAGGGCAGTGCTTTGAAGGGTATTAACGGCAACGTGCCTCTTACTGTAATAATTATTTTTAAATTTAAGCATTCACCGTGTATTTTCATCAGCCCTTCTGAGGGATACTTTAATAGAGCTGATTATATAGGAATGATCACTATAGCCTGGCAGTCATTTTCTGTCTCTTAAGATAAAAGATTTCTGAGACCCTTGGTGTCGGAGCCCGAAGTTTACATTTGTCCTTTAAAACCACTTGCTCTTTGATGGTGGAGATTGTGTCCTCTGTGGGGCGTTTGGCAATGGTTAGAGATATTTTTCCTTGTTGCACTGGTTGGAGTCGGTGTTGGCATGCACAATGTACAGCAAAGGCCTGCTCCTATTACAAAGAACTACTGGGGGCAAAAGTGCCGTGCTATAAAGAGTTTCCTACAATTATATTCTGCTATGCACCTAACGGGTCGAGAGTTTACCAAATGCGCTCTCTGGATGTGGACATCTATAGGATATCACGCGTGTGCAGTGACGGGTCAAAGGTCAATTTTTGCCGTTGGCAGTGTGAATAAGCTCTTCCTCCAGTTGAAATAATAAAATTAAAACTTGAGTTCTTAAAAGTCCATTTAAAGACGACATTTCAGGGAGCACAACATACTGAGAAGCTATAAACTCATTGAAACAGCAATGGTTCTCTTAATGTTTAGTCTTGTAATGATTTTCAGAATTATCCTTGATAATTTATTTCAAAGGGAGAAAAGTCCTAATCAGGAGAACCATGAAATCAGACTCAGGGTGTGCTAGACGCAGATCTGTGCCTTTAACTGTCTTGCACTATTAATAAGTTCATGTGTTAAAACTTCTCAAAGTGCCCTTTTCATATTTACTAGTAACTTTTGTTAAGCATTGTATCTATAGATCCATGGTCAATCATACTAAACACTTTAAATTGAAATATATAAAACATTCCAGGATTTTCACCTAGTAAAATACTAATGTACATTAACCAGGACTCCATTTAGCACTGAAATATTTATTAATACAATAATGAATTATTAATTCCTTTATTTCATTCCTTGCTTAGCATCTCAGCACTTCTGAAATGTAATTTCTTTGAAGAAAACCTTGAAATAGCTTTTGCCAGTTTGTAGAGCTTAATGTCATACCTTACCAAATTATTGTTCTCCAAAGGATTCGTTTATTTGACAGAGTATGACTTAACTCAAGCAGGACGTCACGTACATAGGTGGCAGACAGTGCAGAGACGAAGTCAGGGCAGGGAGAGCGGGAAGAAGAAACAGAACAGACAAATAAAAATAGAAACTTAATGGCTGGCCAAAGGTGAATACCGTGTGGTTAAATTAGCGAATAAAATGTAAGATTGTAGAGATTTTTAAGAATAAAAGGTGGATGGTTCATTTCTGCACATGAAATTCACATTCATTCTGTGTCATCATTTGTGATCGTGATTTTAAACACTGGCAGTTATTGTATACACCACATAATCAGTCTTTCTGATAAAACGAAGGCTGGTAAACTCTATCCATATTATAAAGACCAAGGAGCATTGGTATGGGTGATCTCCACAATCACACAAAGCATGAAACCAAGTCTAAGTTTCCTGTTTTGCTCCTTCCCTGTATAAATCATCACTCGTTAAATGTTTGGTGAGAAGAGAAAACTGTCTGAAGCTACATCTTTTTCCAATGACTGGTCCCTGTGCATGTTACCGGACAGGCTGAAAGTCATGGCTTTGGATTTCCATATTTTGCAACAACAACAAATGCTCTTTTACATTCTTCTTGTGAACTCGCAGCTGATCTCTTGTCTTGTCATGCGAAGTTCACTTGGGGTGTCTATTTTGCAGTGAGGTTGGTGATTCAGTTTGCTTTGACTTTCAGTCTTTTAAGAAGTGGTATTTCCAGCCGCTCTGTTTCTTTCCACTCAGTCATAACTCAGGCTTGATCTCTGTGAATTTCTAACGCTTTGAGCCGCTGTCCATCATCTGCCGGCTGGGGGCTGGGGATTTAGCTCAGCAGCAAAGCACCTGCCTGGCAAGCGCAAGGTCGTGAGTTTGATTCCTGGTACCGGAAGTTTGATTCCCTGTACTTTGAGCTTTAAAGACTAGGGAGCTTATATAATCTCTGATTGTTGACTGCCTTGCATGCCATGATTAATTCTCCCTTCAGATAACAGGCAGCTGAATCATTAAAATGGCTCTTTTTCAGTACGTATAAAGCTTGCAAGAGGAGTAGGAATTAAATGTTTGTGGCAAGATCAGTTTTATATTAAAATAAATGTCCGGTGTCCATGAAAGACTATTTAAGATATTTCAAAGCTATGTGTAAAAAAGTACAAATTATCATCTAGTTGGCAAGAAAGACAAATATTTGGCCTATATTACTATTTCTTATAAATAAAGAACTTACCATGCTATTGGAACATTTGGAACTTTTAAAAATGTTCCCTTAAACTTTTAAGTCTAGAAAAGACTCCAGCAGAGTAGAAGGGAGGACATGAGTATTAAAAAATAAGCCATTAGCAATAAATGGAGTCCTGATTTTAGCAATAAATGGAGTCCTGATTTTATATAAACTGAGAAGAAGGTCGGAAGGAAGTATGGCTTAACATACTAATGCCAACAAACCAGCTAGCTCATTTAAAATACTTCTGAAAATACTGCAATAAAAAAGTACTATGCTCTTTTTAAAAAGGAAAATGTGTACACCATATTAAAACATAGAAATAGATACAAACTCAAACCATAGCAATGAAGTTGCTCAGATTACCAGATGTAAGAATGCAAGCTTGATCAAATAATTAAAGAGAATACAAAATAATTTATAAAAACATTAGAAACGGGGGCTGGGGATTTAGCTCAGCGGCAAAAGCGCCTGCCTGGCAAGCGCAAGGTCGTGAGTTCAGTTCCCGGTACCGGAGGAAAAAAAAAAAAAAAAAACATTAGAAATGATACACAGCTTCACTCATCAAGATGGTAGGAATTCACCCATGGCTGTTATATTGCATAGCTGTTGTCTTCAAATTAGTCGTTCAGATTACCAGCCATAAGATTACAATATGTAATATAACAACCATTGTTAATTTCCTATCATCTGGTTTTGAAAGTATGTGTCGTTTTTATTGTTTTTGTGTTGTTTTATCTTGGTTGTTGTTGTTTTGCTTTCTTTTCTCCTTAAAATAAAAAGCCCATAACAACACTTAGGCATGTAACAAAATGACCCAACAGCAGCTAACCTCCAGTGCTCAGGCCCGGCGCCCACCACCTCCAGGTTGGGAGCTGCGTCCCTGTGCCTCAGCCTGCTCGGCCTTGCTGCCCCGTCCCACCTTAGCTGGTACTTACGTCCAGCCAGCATTCCCCACCCGCTCTGGCCTCAGCCTGGATGATGGTCCCCACAGTGCGCTGTCCTTCTATGCTCCGTTACGCTGTTCCCAAGGTCACCCCTCCCAAATGGAATTATAGTTGCCACCTTCCTGTGTCTGCCACCTCCGTTAAGTGAACACAGCCGAGCACGCTCTTGTGTGCTCTGTTCCGTGCGGATGGCTGGCTACATGGTACCTAGCAGGTACAATACTCAGAAAAAGAAATAGTTGAATGAGTGCGTGTCCCAGAGGCAGGCAAGTCACAATGCCTGCCCTTGAGGACACCGCCATCTAGTGGGGGCGTCGGAAATGCAGCTAAACCCGTCGAGGTGTTAATTTCAGGAGTACAGATTAAAAAACAAGCAAGCGGGCTGGGGATTTAGCTCAGCGGCACAGCGCCTGCCTGGCAATTGCAATGTCATGAGTTCGATCCCCGATACCAGGAAAAAAAAAAAGGAAGCAGGGTCCAAGGCGAGCATTTGGCCCCGGAAGCCAGGCACTTTTCAGAAGAAGTTCTGCTTTGCTGGTTTCTGAAGGATTTCAAGGATTACCGAACAGAGAAGAGAACATAGCAGATGCTCAGAAAATAACGACTGTAGCAGGGTCCCACGCAGCAGCCCTGCGTGTCCGCGGCTCCCAGATGCCCCAAAGAATAGAGCGGCCACAAACATGGGACTGAACTACTCCGACAGACTGTGTTTTTTATTTCTTATATTTTTATAAGTGCGTGGAACGGATTGCATTTCTATATTTTTATTAGCACTTGTTTCAGTAGCTCCGCTTCTGTTCCTTGCGTGGAGCTGGTACTTGTGCTAACACAAGGAAATTCCCTTTCATCCCCCGCCTCCCACCTCCCCATCCCCTTCCTATTTGGTAAACAAACGTCTGTCTCCGTGCTCCCCAAGGTCTGTCTGTTGCTTTGCTCTTCGTTTCTAATCTGGGTTTCCCCTATAAGAGGAACCATGGGATAACGAAGCTTGTGCGTCTGGTTCATTTCACTTACAGGATGGTCCCAGGCTGCATCCATCTCGTCTCCCTGTCTGTGGACTCTGAAACTGCGGCGTCCTGTGTGGGTCACCCGGGCGGCCGCCTGCAGGACAGCTGGCACTGACCGTGCCCAGAGGATGGCCTGGTGCCAGGCAGCGCCGGAAGGGGAACGGAGAGGCCCTGCGGGACGCTGAGCGGGCCGCGGAGGGAAAGGTCCTCGGCCACCAGCTCTAGCATCTGGGAAGCTTCTGGAGGGAGGAGCAGAGGTCAAAGCCCCACCGAAGGAGTCCTGCTTGCCCCGGGGTGCGTACCAACCGGTCCGCGGCGGGGGCGGAGCAGGTGGAGAGAGGTGGGAGGCTGGGCTGACCAAGAAGAGCGCAGCAGGCGCAAGCTAAGTACTGATCCGGAGGAAACGGAATCGGAGGAGGTTCGCAATCCCTCAGCCACGCCCTGGCCGACCCCGCCCTGTCGCCTCTCACGTCCTAGAGCGGGGCTGTGTCTGTCCCCGTGAGAGATCCGCCCTCTGCCCGGGCGCCTTCTCAGCGCTCCCCTCCCTCTCGGCAGCCGGCGGACCCCCTCCTGCGCTCAGCTCTCGCGTGTGGACCTCCAGAAAGCTCCGCTGGCTCCTGAGGCGTCCGGCCTGCGCTGCGCCCTGGGGTGCTTTCACCCTCCGCTCTGGTTGTCTCCCTCCCCCGTCCGTCCCCGAGTACCGGGTCTTGTCGGGGTGGGATGGAGAAACGCGCTGTTGACCTGCAGTTGCGCTGTCTCCGCACCCAGGGCTCGCAGCACCTCCTTTTGCTGAGGAAGAGCGACCCATGAGCCACGCAGTGCAGACCCACGCGGCCGTGTTTTCACGAGCCCGTCTTTCTTTCGGGTGGCACCGGGCAGCAGGCGGCAGGACACGAAAGGGAGCTTCCAGACCTGCTTCAGCAAGTGGAGAAAATAATGTGTGTTTGACACAAGGGGACAAGTTGAGGGGGATTTGTAGCAGTGTGTCCTTTACTGTAACACACTTAGAGAATAACAAGCATTTACTGTTTTTGATCACCCCTCCTACTTCCGTTCCTTCCTAGGGATGCCAGCCACTCGGGCTCCTCATGGGCACTCAGACAGCGGTGCTCGCGTGAATGAATGAACGAATGAATGAATGGGATAATAAATGGAAGTGTCATGGAAGATTTACTGAGTGACACGCTTAGACCTCTGCCTTGGAAGACAAATCTGGCGGGATGTGAGCGGTGGCTGAAGAGGGGGACGCCGGGATCAGAAGCAGGGTGCTCAGGTGCAAGGGGGCAGTGAGGGTGGCCCGTAGGGGCCCCGTCCAAGGGACACTTGGAAGTTAAGCACCAGAACGCGGTGACTGGCTAGTGAGAGGAGGGCAGGATATGGCCCATGACTCTGAGCTCAGGTCACACTCCCACCGCAGGGAGAGAACCTGGGGTCGCTCTGGAGACTTTGAAGCAGGGGCTGGGGAAGGAGGACAGACGGCAAGAAGGGAGTAAAATACCCGGAAATAATGAGATCGAAGGGGAGGAGAGGCCCAGGAGGCTGCGGCTCCCCTGAAACGAAGTTTGCCCACCGCAGAAAGGGGTGCCCAGCCAAGGGGACCACGTGCAGGCCAGGAGGACACCAGACTCAGCTCTCTGCATTTGATAATTACAAGACAATGGTTTGGGGACTTGGGGGTCCCATGTTCAAACATGATTCCTCCTGGCAGCTTCTCCTGCTAACTTGCCCCTGATTTCCCATGCTGAGAACTGTTACTTCGAAATGATCACTCAGCCCCCTGACAACACTGGGGACGTTCTTTTATTTCACAGACTCTTTTAAGGATCTATTTTGGTTGTGCCAAAAGTAAGAGAGAGAGAAAAGGAGAAATACATGGTCCTCTGGGCATATTTTTATGCCTTAATGAAACCAATATTATGGGAACAACTACAAATGTGCAGGTAATTGGTCTAACCTCTTCTGAATCATGCTGGAGGAGAAGAATGCCAGAGGAATAAAAACGATTTTGTTTAAACAAGATACGTGGACTAGATCTAGCTTTCTCAAGAGTTGCTCCTCCGCTCACTGAGGTTGTACTGTGCAAGATGAGTTTCCGCTGTGATGACAGGCAACCCAGAACAGCAGATCCACTTTGTCAGGGAGAGGCAGCTGGGATGGGGCAGCCCAGGCCCAGCCTGCAGATGCACCTTCAGAGAGGACTCGCCCTCTATGCACACTCACCCTCATTCACACGCTTTGTGTCTAAAGAGGGAGCTAGAGCTATAGCCACGCTAATTCCAGGCAGGAAGGCGGAAAGCAGAAGGAAAGACCAAAGGCCTTTGCTTAGCCGTGTGCTCCCCCTTAAGTAACTTCCCAGAAACCCTCTCGCTACTGTGTGGTCTGCGCTCTGTTGCACTGGCCAGCTCTTAGTCATATGGATGTCTGTAGTCAGTCAAGAGAGGTTGGGAAACCTGGTTCGTTCTCAAGTGTGCAAACGCAGCTGTCCCAGGGTATGTGTGGGGTTTCTCATCTGAAGAAAAGCAGAGGAGGAGTGGGTAATGACATCCGGTCATCTCTTCCTTCAATGCCAGGGCACACTGTACCTACCTGACAAGTCCTAAATGCATGAAAGCAAACAGGTAGTGACGTCATGCTCAGGACTACAGATATTTGACAGCTAATGACGTTAATATCTTCTCTCCTCATGTCCTCGTAGATTTTAATCCAATACAAATACTGAGAAATGTTGACACTGTAAATGTATCTTCTTGCATTCAGAAAACAAAAAAGCATAATATTTAATGAAGGGAATTTTGCTTTTCATAGGATCAATGCCAGCATACCGGAAACTCTTTCCTCTTTCAAGAAGTTTCTCCTTTAGTTATATTTACAGAAAAAGACTGCCACAGCCTCTGTCCAGGAAACTATCCTGCATCTGAAGAAATGTTACATGCGTTCGGCCAGGGAGACAGAGCTCGGCTGCTCTGTGGGCCGAACGCTCACTGTGGCTACCCGCCCACCTCACACAGTCGTCTCCTGTCAGCCTTGCTCCCCTCTAATTCTTTATCAAATTCGGTTCCACAGATTCACCCACTTATGAATGTTTCCTCTCCCTGCCTTGGTGCTGCGGCACCATCCTCTTCTGCATGGTTTCCATCTTTGATTGCTTCCTTCCTGTTTCCTTTCCTAGAACTTTTTTTGTATTTGTCTTTTGAGACAGGGCTTCACTATGCAGTTCAGGCTGGTCTTCAGCTCACTTTGTAGCCCAGGGTGGCCTCGAACTCAAAGCAATCCTCCTGCCTGAGCCTCCCGAGTGCTGGGATTACAGGCGTGTGCCTCCTTTACTAGAACTTCTTCTCCTAGCTATTCCCCCAGCTTGCTTGCCTGACCCAATCCCACTCTCACGCCATGTGGACGCCATTGCCACTTTCAACCCGTGAAGCCTCTGTGTGGGCGACTCCCACAGGTCTGGCCTTGAAACCCACATTTCTCACCTCTGTTGATGGGAAACAACTTGGTAAACCAAGCTCTTACACGAGCTCTTCAAATTTCATGGAACCCAAGACGAAATTCACTCCATTCTCCACTGACCCCAGCTACTCCTCCTTTTGTATTCTTTTAAATATTCATTGAGAAAAGAGTATCTTCTCACCTGTGACGTGGCACTGTGACCTCCCAGCTCTCTGGACAGAGCACTGGGACATCCTGGGGCTCTTACCCTCCCACCTCGCTGCCTATGTCCGTGTCCAAACCCCCGGTCTGCCCTCTAGGCCACCCCTTCTTGTTACTGCTACGACACCTGGAGGGGTCTCTGCCATCATACTGCTACCCTTTCTTTGAAATTCTTCAGCTGGCTACATTTTTTTACACCCCCCAAAAGACAGATGCTACTTGAACTTTTACAGTTCACTATAACCTGGAATCAATCCCTTTGTCACCTTCCTTACCTCTGCCTTAACCCTTTCCCACACAACAAGCCTAGTGGCCCATCTCACCTTTATTTCTCCCACTGCCCTGCAGCCACGGCAGCCATGACAGCCACGGCCCTGCCCACACTCTGCGCCTGCATGGACTTGAGCACAGCTGGCGCTCCGGGAAGTGAGCAACTGGAGAGGTTGTCTCATCGCCCCAGGGTGCCCAGCACAGCGCCTAGGGCGTGAAACGCCACCCACAGGGGTGTGCGGAATGAAAACTAGCCGTGGAAGGCCCTTGCTTCCGCCCGCATGTCTTCAGCTCAGGGCTGACCCTCCGTGCCGCCCCTGTTCTCTGCTGCCCTTTCAGAGACCTCAGTGTCCTCGCGCCTACTCCTGCCAGCCCAGGCCTTTTTCTCACGGCCTTTTGGGCAGCTCAACCCGCAGACCTCGCCCTTGCCAGGTCCTTACCAAAACCTGCACAGCCCTGGGGCTGGCCTTAGAGCCCAGCATCTTCATTTTACGACCAAGACACAAAGCCCGGGAAGGCAGCACGCACTGCCCAAGGGCACAAGACTGATGGGTGGCGAGGCTGAGACAGACTGGAGAGCTCCCGACCCCAAGTCCACTGCTCTGTCACCCTCTGCTGCCCACCCGCAGCGCAACCCCTCGGCCTCCAGCGAAGGACTGGCCCGGATCTGCTGCGGGGGTCACCATCAGCATCGCGAGTGTCTCTGACTTAACAACCGCCAGGTGCTCCAACGCAGAGGATGGATCCTGGGGAATTCGCACGTACCTGGAAACCTCCTCTTATTCTGGTCAGAGCTCTTTTCCTTGCTCCTGAACTCAGACAGCAAAGAGACACTGTCTGTGCTTGCATATGAAAGGCCTGCACATTTTCCTCAATGTATTTTTTTTTTTTTTTTTGGAGACAGGTCTCACTATGTAGTTCAGACTTTGACTCACTGTGTAGCCTTGCCAGTGCTGGGACTGCAGGCATGCACCCCCATGCCCAGCAAGATGGCATTTTGAGTCTCCAATTGGATAATGTATGGAAAAGTACTTTCAAAAACAAAGTGCTTCCTAAAGGAATTTACACACTCATTTATTCCTTCAGGAAATATTATTAAGCACTATGCTAGATGCTGAGTCTACAAAGCAAAGTGAGATTTCTGGACTTCTGGGGGCTTGTAATGGTAGTCTGCTCCTGATACCTACCTTGGAGAAGGGCGCCCCATCCGAAGGCAAACAAAACCCAACGAGGTCAGGCTGCCCCGTTATGTTTTGCCATGGCCCTTTGTGCTTCTTTCTCTCCTAGAATTACCACAGTTTCAGGTACACAGGTGCGTAATTAATTGCCTACTGCCCACTTGGGTCACTAGCATTTCAGGGCCACGGGAGCCGGTAGGGAGCAGGTCCTTCTGGTTCCGATACTCGGCGCCTAGCCTGGCTGGCACAGGAAGGACTAACAAATACTTGAATGGATGGAGCGATAAATGAAGAATCGATCGGATGGCGGAAACACAGTACAATGCAGAGTGATACAGTATCACTCGTATACTCTATTAGGCTTCCACAGTACGACGGGGATTTCTAGGAGAACATTTAAAACCAGCCTTGATTTCCAGAAATCAACCTTGCAAAGTAAGCTACTCACACGTGTATTTTATACAGGCACCTGCCCCTGGCTTCAACCGCACTACTCTCTGTGAAATATCAGAGCCGTGTCAGCAGTAGACACCATTAAAGCTGGCTGGATAAGGGGCTGGGGATTTAGCTCAGCGGCAAAAGCGCCCGCCTGGCAAGCGCAAGGTGGTGAGTTCGGTTCCCGGTACCGGAGAAAAACCAAAAAAAAAAAAAAAAAAAAAAAAAATGCTGGCTGGATGACTCAAAGGCGCGCACGGCTCCACCAGGTCGTCTTGGGCTAAGACGAGACTGAACGGCCGCGTCTGCTCGGGAGAGAGAGCGCTACAGTTCCGCCCCGCCCCGGCTCCCGTAGTTCTCTGGGGCGGAGCCTCGGGCCACGTGATCCGCGCGGTGCTGCGCACGCGCAGTGCCCGTGGGGGCCAGCTCCGAGGAGGTGACAGCTTCCGGCCTGGCTTCCCCGCCTCCTGCGCGGCTGACGCGCTCGGGCTCCGCGGTGCGTGGCGGGGCGCTGCGTCCCCGAGTCGCCTTCCGCAGCTATGGCCTGCTCCATTGTCCAGTTCTGTCACTTCCAGGACCTCCAGGGCGCCCGGGACTTCCTGTTCCCGCAGCTGCGTGAGGACGCCCCGGGCGGCGCCACGCCGAGGGACCCGGGTAAGCGCCTGGCCGCGCGGACGCCCACCCTGCCCGCCGCGGCCTCG
>NW_004955520.1:3412031-3512655 GCF_000276665.1 Chinchilla lanigera
CGATCTCCTCCCCGGAGCCCCTGCGCTGTCGCGCCCCTTCCAGAGCGTGTCTCCTCCCCGCGCGCCCCCCAGTCCTTCCCGCACCCGGACGCCAGCGCGCCTGGCCGGCGGCAGCCGGGGGACTGGGACGCGAGCGCGCTGTCCCGAGCACGAAAAATAGCCTCAGTGAGCGGGAGCCGCCAGTGCGACTCGCCCCGGCGTGGCCGAGGAAAGTCGGTTTCGCTTAGCTGAGGTGAGGCGCCTCCCACCTGTTAGCGTTCCTGAACACTGTGGACAAGCTTTTCCTTGTGCCTAGGTGTAAGCCCCCGAAACTGTGTCATTAGCTGCTGCGTAGTTCCTCCGCGTCTCCGGCGTTTCCCCTCTTGGAAGGGTGTTGTCATCTCGGTGGGAGGCGCGTTTTGCTGTGTAGTACAGTGTGTCACTTCGTGCTGTGCTGGACTGCTGGAATATAAAGCCCACAAAACAAGCGCCCTTTTCAAATATCAGAAGATACTAAATAAAAATTACCTACTCTGCCTCGGTCATCGGTGCAATAAACCGACTAGAGTTAGTAGTTCCTCCCCTGTAGGAGCTTATGGTTCATCGCTGGAGACAAACAGTAGCTGCCAGAGTGATGACGTCTGTGAAACCTCCCTTTGATGTGGCAGGTGGAGGAATATGGGAAAATAATAGCATGTGCAAAGGAAGGCAGCCTGACGTGGCGTGATATTTAAAGAACCAAGAAAAGCTAAACAGCTGGAGAGAAGGACGAGAGGAAGAGGGGGCGAAGGAGGCTGTCCGCTGATAAGGAGCTCGACCATCTAGAAGCCTTTGAAGGTTGTTGGATGCCTCTGAACGACTTCAAGCGGAGAAGTGAAGTGGTCGGATCTGTACATAACGTAACCAGAATTTGTCAGATACCTGTGATGTGTTCTGGTAGCGAGGCAGAGACAGAAGCAGGAAGCTTGGTTGGAAGGCCGTTCAGTCGGCCAGGCAAGAAGTCATGTGAGCGTGAAGTTAGCCCTCGCAGGATCGGAGAGGAGGGGCTGTAGAAGACATTGAGGAGGTGGGACCTTAGGGCCTAACAGGGCCTGGTGACAGGTGGTGGCTGGTGAGTGGCGGGGAGCTTAGGATGCCTCGCTTGAGCAGGGATGTGGAAGGAAGGCATTTTAACCATTTGCGTCTTAAATGTTTGTCTATAAACAGTAGACAGAGAGGTGTAAAACTTGGTAGTGGGTCCTGAGCCAGGGATATTGAGTTGAGAGTTACCAGGAGTGTCATTTCAATCTCAGGGATCATGTGTACTGTGAAACAATCTTAGTCCCAAAGACGTGACCTTTGAGAGTTGATTAAAAGTTTGGAGAAGACTGAGGAGTAAGGGAGGAGAAGCCAGGTGACAGCAGTGTCCCAGGAGCTGAGGGAGGAGAGCATTGGATGCAGGTGCGGAGTGCTCAGCAGACTTGCAAACACAGCGGAAGTCAGATAAGAAGAAAAGCAGGCGTTGGTTTTAGGAAGATGCAGGTGCCTGGGACAGTTGGAGTGGAACAGTGGGGACAGAAGGCCTCTTTTCTGTGAGGACGTTGAGTTAAAAAGTGAAGGAGATTGTCCCAAGGGCTTGGCTGAGAGGGTTAGCAGGAACAGGGTTACCGACGGAAGGGAGACAAAAGGAGCACGTCCCCTCCCCGCTGCTGCTTTCTCTCAGCCTGGGCCTCAGCTTCCGTCTTCTAACAGATCTCCCACCTTCCACCCTTGCTGCCTGTAATTCTTTTTTCAACAGTAGTCAGAGTGAGCTTTTAAGAGAAGTTAGATCACAGCACTTCCCTCTTTGTAACCCCGTAACGCTTTTCCTGGCATAAAGTCTGAAATTCCTGCATCGCTTATAAGGTCCCAGAGGCTCTGCCTCCTGCCACTTCTTGGACCTCATAGTCCTGTCCCCTTATTTCTTCTACTTCACTCTTTTTGTTAAACCAGCGGAGCTCACCTGTGCCTGAGGCGGTTGCCTCACAGCTGACCGTGCCTTGGATCTCTCGGCAGACCTCGCGTGCTGGTTGCATCTTGCTCACATCTCAGCTTGCTGTCAGCTCCTCAGGGCAGCCTTTCCTGACCACCCGATCTAAGGCACTCAGTACGACCCTTGCCTCCACTCATTATTCTCAGTCACATCTTCCTGGTGATTTTTACCACCATCTGTACTGTCTAGTATGTGACAACAAGTCACACATGGCTTTGGAGCCCTCAAAATGTGACCACTGCCACCGAGTAACCGAACGTTTAACAATGTAAATTCAAATAGCCAGCTGTGGCTACTGGCTATAAGATAGGAGAGCACAACTATAGATGCTAAAACCTCAGGTTCCCGCAGGTTCAATACTTACCTAAGGCCACAGAGTAAAGAACAGACCCAAGAGCCAGGCACATATCTAAGTGGCACAGTGCTTGCCTGGTAAGTGCAAGGTCCTGAGTTCGATTCCCAGTACCAAAAAAAAAAAAAGAACAGACCCAAGATAGAAACCATCCCACCATTACTGATATAATCGTGCTCCATTACTGATACTAACTTGCGTTATGCTTGTAGGCTAGTGACTATAGTTTATTACTCTTTTAAATCAAATTCTTAGGCTTATATATGTTGGTATTATTGTGACTACCCTGATTCATGTAGAAAATTAGAAACTCTTAGCCAGTGAACCCCTTTGCAAAGTGTATATTTTAACCAAATATTTAAAATGGTGCTGTACTTTACAAATAAAAATCAGAGAAACAGCTTGGTATGTAGTTTAGTTGGAATTTTTAGAGTGACGGGTTTGAATTTCTGTAGTCATATCTGGCTATCTTTTACAGAGCATCAGATATTGTAAAGAGCTCTTCATTAAGAAAACCCAAATTTAAACTTTCATTACAGCATAATTTTATAAAGAAAAGGTAAACTTAGGGGCTGAGGGCATATTTCAGTGGTACAGTGCATACTTAGCCTGCACAAAGTCCTGGGTTCAATCCCCAGCACCCCCACCACCACCCAAAAAGACAAAACAGGTAGGACCTCACATAAACTGCTGCTGATGGTGGATGGTTTTGCTTTGCTTCACCTAATTAATGTTATGAATGATTACTTTTTGGGAAGCAAACTCTTAAGGTAATTTTAGTTTTTTATCTGATTCAGTGTTAATTTGTTAATGTAGCCGGTGTCTAGAGGATATGTAAATACCAAAGAATTATAGAAGCTTATCAGTTGACTTAGTATACTTTTATTTTTGTGTAGACAGCTGCTAAAGATATTAGTGGAGGGGCTGGGGATTTAGCTCAGCGGCAAAGCGCCTCCCTAGCAAGCACAAGGTCGTGAGTTCGGTTCCTGGTATCGGAGAAAAACCAAAAAAAAAAAAAAAAAAAAAAAAAAAAAAAAAAAAAGATATTAGTGGAGCCGGACATGGTGGTGCACACCTATAATTCCAGCACTCAGGAGGCTAAAGGCTGAGGCAGGAGGATCATGCAAGTTCAAGACCAGCCTGGGCTACAAAGTGAGCTCAAGTTCAGCCTGAACTGCATAGCAAGACCCAGTCTCAAAAAGGGACAAAAAAAAAAAGATATTAGTGGTTCCCAGTACCCGGGCACCCAGAATTTAATACCACTGTCTCTTACTGAATTGTTGAGAATAACAATATGTTTTTATGTTACTTTGTATCTTGAATTATAAAATGAGTAGTATGTAGCTTTAAAAGATCTTGATCAGTACTATTTCCCAAGGTTCACATCAGTGATGGCTATTTAATAGTTGTTTTTATAAATCAGGTACCATCCAGTTCAGATAAAATCTGGTCTTACTACTTTGAAATTGCGGGAATGGGTATTAGCGTGAGTCCCTTTTTATGGGTCCCCACTTAATCTATGGTGACATAATTTCCAGTGAGACTGATTTCTAGATCAGAGCCTTCTGAAATTTACATTGGACTTGGGCAGTGAGCAGATGGAGTCAGAACATTTGATATCTTCAGTTTTTTAATGTTATGGATCTCTTAACATACCTGATAGTAAAATTACTTCCTGTTGGTTTACTAAAAGTATAGAACAACTTTTTTTCTTGCCTCTTTTACTGACAAGATAGAAGATAAGGCATGGAGCAGGTAATATTGGAGTCATCAAGTGAAATCATGTTTTTATGTGATCACTGACGAAAATGCCCTTGTTTCTTAGACTTACACTGATGTATGTGTCAGCTCCTGTCCGTTGTATATATAGTAGATACAGTCCCTGCCAGGCTACCCACCTACCAAAAAATTCTCGTACATTCTTCTCCCAATGGAGCTTTAGAATTATATATTAAGTTCTAAAACAAAGCCAGGTTCATGCTACGATTTTGATGAAAATTGTCTCCAGTTTATGTGTTAAGAGGGGTTGACACTTAGCCAGCCTGCATATTTTTTCTTCAAGCTAAATGTATTGAGATATAATTTCTGGATAAACATTATGCATGTTAATAGTGTGCAGTGTGATGATTTGATACGTGATTACACTGTGGAGTGATCATTGCAGTTAAGAAAGCCATCATTTCACATGCTTTTTTTTTCTTTTCGGTGAGCAGAACACTAAAAATCTACTCTTAGCAAATTTCAGGTATCCCCTGGGGTATCACCAGCCATCATCACCGTGGTTTGCTATCTATTAGGTCCCCAGAATTTACTCCCCTTATAGCTAAAGCCTGTTCCCTTTGACCACGTCAGCCTGTGTCTGTCTCTCCCTCTCCAGCCCTTGACAAGCACTGAACGACTCTGCTTCTGAGTTCAACATTTCAAAGCACTGCATATAAGCAGGGCATCTGGTATATGCCTGGATGGTTTCATTTATATCTTCATGTCCTATAGCAATGTTTTTGCTTTAAACATAAATGTTATATGTCTCTTTTCAAATATATGTGTGTAGATACATTATTAAATTTATTTTTGTTATGACCAAGATCCACTCGCCATTTTTCAAAATTTCTGATTAATACCTGTTTCTTGTCTTTATTTCTTCTTTTGCATAACAGCTGTATTACAGTACCCTAAAATTTCCAAGTGGTCCCTTTTTTGTTTGTTTTTGTTGCTTTTTGCTGATTGTTGGTTTGCTTCTTTGGTTTGTGTAGTCCTTATGTTTGTGTTTTGCGAATGTTGTGTCCAGGTTTGCTTTTTTGGCTGGTCATCAATATGTGTAAATATATTTGGACCTGAGAAGACACTCTTATTTTCTGTGACGGACACAACTGTTCTGTGTGTGGCTCTACAGCTTCGCTGTCTGCCGTAGCCACTTGTTTGCTGTTCAAGTTGTTGTGCTAATAGGTGCTGTGATTGGGGTTAAAGTGGGCAGGAGCAACATGGCACTGGGTTCAGAAGCTGCCTCCAGTAATTTACGTGGCCCCGCAGGTGCTGTGCTGGAAAGCCAAGATGTCTGAAAATGAGAGGGACACGGCCCTGGCCCTGGTCTGCCACTTGTCTCTCGCATGTCCTTGAGTGAGCCAGACTCTCCTTTTGCCTTGGACCTCATCTGTAATATGGAAGAAACGGGTTCAGACCTCATGGGGAAGTTGTAGTGCTTAGAACAGTGTTTTGAATGTAGTAAAGACCATGTCAGTGTTTATCATTTTTTTAACAAAGATGCCGACGTTGAAGGTATATGTGGAGGGGTTTTTTTCTCCTGAAATATGAAAATGAACACAGCAAGAGTTCTAAGTTAATACATTTTCTGCCATTGGGATTTTAAACATTTTTGTCTTTAATGTCATATGATGTATGGCATAATTAAATGTCATCTGAGTACCCACATTTATAAGATACAATGTTCAGATTGCTCAAGAAACCTGTGTGTGGGGTTGTGTCTGAGTTGTATGTTTGTCTTTATTTTAGGAATGGTTACTGTCAAATAAAACACAACAATAAATATTCTATCTGTGTATTTTTTCTTTACTGTGGATCCAAAATGTTCTGGTTCTTAAGGAACACTGTTAAAATTATTAGCCTTTCTCTATGTGTACTTAAAGCAAAAAGCAAAATTGTAATAGTGAAATTAGGCTAGTATAGGAAGAGTCAAGATGTATACTTGGTTTCTGTAAAATGTGCCCAAATTAGCTTTGGCTGGCAACTTTCCATACCTTCAGTCATGTTCTGTAATGTCATGCCTCCTTCATCTTCTTAACCGTGGTTAGGTTACTGTTTTCCTGTTGCTTTGAACAGAAGGGTTATAAGAGACAATTAGAAAATAAAAATAAGTTCTTTTAGAAATACGTAATGTATTATTGCCTTTTACTCACTGACTCCTCTTGAAAAACAAAGGAGAATAGAACATATGAAATTGCTTTTTTTTTGTCCCCCCCCCCCCCCCCCCAGGAATTGAACTCACGACCTTGCGCTTGCCAGGGAGGCGCTGTGCCGCTGAGCTAAATCCCCAGCCCCTTATATGAAATTTCTTTTTGGGGTTTTTGTTTGTTTTTCTAAAGGTGACCTAATGGTGGGCTTAAGATTTTTTAGGTTTTTGGACAAATATGTTTATTTTTATGAACGTTTTAGAGCAACCTTTCCTAGGCCCAGGAGGATGTGATATATTTGTTTCTTCTTTAAGGTACTTCTGGTCTGTGATTTCATGAATGGATGACCAGGATCTGTGTTCTTTATAATATCAAAGTTCATGTGTGGAGGAGCAGCTGTCATTAATATCCAAGAACTATGAAGTCCTTTAAAGACTGAGCCTGGTTTAATCACACTGGTTGGAAAGAAAGTAATTCCTGCTTGTTAAAAATGGAGTTGTGGGCCAGGGATATAGCTCAGTGGTGCCTGCCTGGCAAGCATGAGGTCCTGAGTTTGATTCCTGGTGTCCCCCAAAATAAAAATAAAAATGGGGTTGCTCATTGCCACCTTATTTTAAATTGCTACATTTTGTTGCTCTGAAGTATGCTAATATGAAAATTATTTTTCTACTTTCCATTTCCCTAGAAATAGAAAAAGCTTAATAGTTTGGAAGTATAGAAAATTAAGAAATCATCCTCATTGTTTCTTGTGGTTTACTTTGTGCTATTGTACAAGGTTTACCTGAGCCAAGAAGAGCCAGGTAAAAGCTGGCTGCACCTTCTGCGTTACTCACCAGTCACACATTCTAGAGCACTTCCTTTTTATAGAAGCAAGCACGTTATCTCCTTTCCTTGTCTCAGAACGGAAATGAATTTGCCTCTGTGCTAAGAAGATCTTTT
Source organism: Chinchilla lanigera (assembly GCF_000276665.1). Classification (NCBI taxonomy): domain Eukaryota; kingdom Metazoa; phylum Chordata; class Mammalia; order Rodentia; family Chinchillidae; genus Chinchilla; species Chinchilla lanigera. Next base: position 3,419,221 of record NW_004955520.1, read on the forward strand.
ATTAGACTGTGGAAATTAAATTACGTTTTGCTTATCCTGACATTTAATGGTTGCGGTTTCTCATTTAGGTTTTGATCTTGACATATTCATCCAAATACTGTCAAATTAATTGTCCACCTCTGGATTTCAATTTCCTTTCTTGCTTCAGGTTCTTGTTAAATAAAAACATACACTTAGTTTATAGGGACAGACTGTTCAAAAGCAAATTAAAATAACGTGGTTTGGAAATCAAACAGCTACGAAAAGCACACATTGAATTTCTTATTTAGGCTTCTGTTAGTCGAGTAATTCATTCATTGGAAATACTCCTAAATGTGACACCTGTTATGTTTTGATGATTGAAATAAAATATATTTTCTTTGTGGTTTTCATTTATCAAGTAGGCAATACAGTATTTTTATTTAATACTAGTATAATCTAAGCTCTTCTGGGAAAAAGTTCTGTACAGTGGGAAATTGTGGCAACATTTTACATTTTGAAGTCACTGGTTTTATTGTTTGAGACAAAACATCTAACTATATTCAAGGGTAAGAGCAAGATTTTATGGTTCTACTGCCAGTTATTCTAGACCTATTCAAAACAGTCCTGTTCAGTGATGGGTATTTACAAACTTTGTCTCGCTCCTCTTTATCTTTTTTATCATGTAAATTAGTTGGATGTTAATTTATTAACTTTAGATTTTTAAATAATTTTATGATTTAAGATGTGTTATGAAAATAATGAAGGATAATTTTGGGAAAATGTTTTAGTCTGGAAAACTTGAAAGATTGAAATTGAATATTCAGTGAAATCCTTGATTTTCTCTAGACTTTAGGCAAAAAATGGCTAAGAATGTAAAATTTTTAAAGGAAATTCACCTTTAAGAAATTTACCCTTTAAAAAAGGGGGAAAAATGACTAACAATTCAAAACTATGTACCTGAAGTGCCATTTTTGTCAGTAGGTTTGTACAGGAACTGAGGTTAAAAAAAAAAAATTCCTATTAAAACATGAATATCTGAAACACTGCTGACAGCTGGAGCGTGGTCCTGCAGTCACCCGATTTTAAGCAGCTGTTGGCGGAGCAACCTCTGCACACGAGTCATGTTAGGGAAGTAACAGGATCCGAGCAGCGTTCTAGTCATCTGTGTAGGTTTCTCCAGTAGAGTTACTTGCTGTAGTAGCATAACTTGTTTTATTCGCTGTTGGCAAAAAGAATGTTTGCGTAGTGGAGTACAGACACGCTTCAGAAAGTTGTAGTGTTTATTTTATTCTTCTTCAGAAGTATGGTACTTATTTGGGACCTCAGTGGACTTTGTAATTATTTTCCTAGCCCCATCAAGAAATTAGAGTTTTGAAAGTTCCACATAATTGAACTAGCAAATTGATTTCCATTGATGCAGGATAATTTGTTAGTAAGGATGCAAGTTTTGTCTTGAGGTGTTGGAATGCACATTGTGTATACAGGGGTGTGTGTGTGTGTGTGTGTGTGTGTGTGTGTGTAATGTGAAGCTCCTGTAATCCACATCTTGCCATCTATTCTGCACCAGATCTCACAAGTATCCTTTCTTACATAATCAAATTCTGCCCCTTCCTCTGGAATTAGAATAAAATACCAGCCTGGTGTGGTGGTGCATGCTTGTAATCCCAGCAGTCAGGAGGCTGAGATAGGAGGATCATTGCAAGTTTGAGGCCAGCCTGGGCTACAAAGTAAGTTCAAGGCCAGCCTGACTGCATAGTGAAACCCTGTCTCAAAAAAAGAAACAAAATATCGTAGTTTTCATTATTATTTCTTAATAAAAACTAGAGCTAGGAGTTGATACTTTTTAATTTATTTTGTGTCACAAAGGGAGTGTGGCAAACACAAGGTCCTGAGTTCAATTCCCAGTACCAAAAAAAAAATAAATATAAATAAAAATATAAATGGAATGGAACAGAATTATCTCCATTATTAAAAAGTTTAGTAGAAAAGTTGTTTAAAAATATGATTTTGCTCTTGAGTATAAAGTCTGTACATAAGAAAATTTCTTTTCAAAACAGTTTTCTGTTGAAATGCAAAGGGTTTAGAATAAAAAACTTATTTATTTAAAATATTCAAATGCAGCTGCTTTGATGGAGCTCAATAATGAAGCATTTGGCTAAGAACGTTATTTTCAAAGCCTTCATTTATGAAATATTTACTATTTATAATGCTGTTGAAATACTTCTGTGTATGTGTGAGTGCGCACACACAGAGGGAGCACTTTCCTGCCTTCCTGTAGCTTCATCGTTGTGTAGGCAAGGTGTACGTTCGTGTTAAATGACATAATTGCTAGTTAGCTAACAATGCTGGGGATGCGCTAAAGCAGCATGTAATTAAGTTCTGAAGGAGAAAAACAACCAACTGCTGTAGTTTCACAAGAGCACTGGTGGAAGGCAGAAAACTAAGCGAGGAATTACAGTGGGCCTTGGAGAAGTTGGGATGGAGATATGCGTCGTGCGTGGGGCAGGGTGCAGCTCCTGAGTGTCCGTGCCGTGCTTCCGTGCTTTAATGATAACAATCCCCTGACATAGTTACTGACTTCATTTTGCTTAAGAGGAAGTTGAATCAGTAAGAAATTAAATAAATTGCCCAACATCGTGTAGCTTCATAGTGATAAAACTAGGAATCCAGCCCAGGCAACCTGATGCCAGAGACCTGCACCACCTTGTACCCGCATTGTTAGTCACGTGTACTGCTAGCATTTGGAATGTGTCTGGTACAAACCAGGATGCACTCCAAGGGCACAGTACGCTTGGGATTTGCAAGACAATATGAAAAATAACGTGGAATTGCTCAAGAATAACTTCACATTATTCAGGGCACAGCTCTCAAATGTATGTTGAACATGTGGTTTGGTTACCTATAACCTTGCTTGGTGATTGGTTCGGAAACATCACTAATGATATGGATGGAAGACCCTTATCCTTCATAGAAAAGGTATAAGGAGGAAAACCGCCCAAATAGTATTCTGTGCACAAATGATGTCTTTAGTAGATGTCCATGTGCTATTTTTTTCAATATAAACTGTCTTTTTTCCCCTAAAGAATGTTCTTGGCCTGGTTTCATAAGTTGATGACATGAGAAAAGCTTCAGTAAAGTGCCGAGATTTTGACCTTTTTAACAGCTGTTAAGCCGGGCATTGTGGTGCACTCCTGTAATCTCAACACTCGGAAGGCTAAGGCAGAAGGATCGTCACGAGTTTGAGACCAGCCTGGTCTACAAAGTGAGTTTAAGGCCAGCCTGAACTGCATAGCGAGACCCTGTCTCAAAAAGAAAAAGAAAAAAAAAAAAAAACAGCTGTCATGACAGCTAAGTGGCAGCAAAATGATTTTCAGCAGCACTTAGGAAACATAAAAATGGTATTGCTGACACTGAGTAGGAGTAGCCACAGGCCGGTGTCCACTTTGTAAAATGTCATTTGTAAGTCCGCTAGACTTTGGAATGTGCTTATTCATAGCGTTACAGAGAGACTTGAGCTTCTGGAGCAACCTACAAGACACCTTTACCTTAGGTGAATCATAGACTTTGTCACCTTCCTCTAGCCTTGTTTCTTTGGGAAAGTGTGCTTGTGGGGTGGCAGGAAACACCTGGTTACATTCTCTTTCCACCCAGGTGAGAGGTGCTCCCCACCAGGAGCGGTGAGAAATACGTAACCCTCCACGGACACAGATTGTGCGTGACGTGCCTCTCAAGGTCTCTGTCCTGGGCGTTGGGAATGTGACGTAGAGGTACTGGGCCTCTGCAGGGCAGGAAGTCAGTTATTACTGCCTTCCGCTCGCTGGTGTGAGTCACTTGTGAACTGAGTCAGGTGCTTTGTGTTCCAAGAGGAAGGAGAGATGAGACGTCGTTATAGTTCTGTTTTGTGCCCCATCCAGTGCAGGTTACGCGCTTGAACCGAGCTTTGAAGGCTTACTTGCTTTGCGTTCCTGGCACCTAGCTCAGTGTCCACACAGAAGAGACGCACTTTGTTGACTCCGTGAATGGTTGGCTGACCTTCCTGAAGCGCTGTAAATGCTGCACGGCCTCTTTTGATGTTGTTTTGATTTGATACAGTTTTAAAAGTGAACCATGGGCATAATTTCTTGTGCATGAGATAATACAGAGTCTGAAACCATAAAGGAGATGGCCTAATTGTCTGCCATCAACCCATAATAAAGCAGTTGTTTTTGGTGCAGTGGGAAAATGAGTAACACTACCTAATTGAGTTAAAATGCCAAATAACAAATTGTAATTTTCCAATGTAAAAAAGGAAAAAACCCAGAAGTCTCAGAATCCAGGGAGTGTTACTATTTTAAAATGATAAGAGCTCATTCCTTTGACCTTCAGTGTAAGCCTCTCCATGGCCTAATCTCATCCGTGTTCATGAGCTGTAGCAGGAATAAGCACAGCGCAGTTCTTGGGAGCTGTGGGACTCAGGAGGGCCAGACTTCCACTCCCAGAACTCCTGTGTGGCCTTAATCAAGCTACGTGAGCCCTTAAGTAATCCCTGGTTTTCTCACTGTAAAGTGGGGGCAGCTCAGGTCTGTGATGTCTCTGTGGACCCAGCTCTGGAGAGCACTCCGGTGTATGGGGATGTTCAGCATGTGCTCACCGCTGTGTGGGTTGCATCTTTCTGCCTGTCTTGTCTTATTCATGTTGACCTTTTTTCCAATAACGCTTGAGAAGTTGCTAGCTACTGTTTATTAGTACGTGTTTGCTGTGCATGGCTACATTCGTCATGGGGAACTGGCACATAGCATATGCTGTTCTTTTTATTTTACTTCCCTTTCCTCTGTCTTCCCTTATCCCTCTATCGCTAAATCCCCTTCCCACTAGCAGAATATCTCCCTGTTTTCTATTATCTGCCTTTTCTTTTGCTCTTTATTTATATTTTGGGTTTCTCACATAAAAAAGCCATGTAATGTTTAAGCTTGTGTGTTTGATTTATTTCACTTCACATTATGGTCTCAAGGTGCATCCATTTTCCAGCAGATGACTCAAGTTTATCCTTCTTTATAGCAGAGTACTACTCCATTGTATTGATGGACCCATAGGCCACTTCCAAGATTTAGCTACTATGAGTTGTGCTGTTATAAACATGGGTATACATTTGTCACTGTAATATATGTCTTTTAACTCTCTGGGAAGAAACCTAGAAGGGGAATAGCTGAGTGTGGTGGGTTGACAACTGGTAGTCAACTTGTAACACCTACCTGAACTGAATCAGCATGGTGCTGGGTGTGGAAAGCCCACCTGAGGATTGTTGCCAGCAGCATAAAAAGAGAACTGGAGGGGAAGATGGTGTGCTGTTGATTCTCTTGGAGAAGCATGTCACATTGGCTTTCCTGATAGGAACTCGGCTGTTATCAGAGGAGCTCCTAACCTCACTGTCACTGAGGATGGCTGTGGTTCTCTGTGGGGGAGCTCTGGTCCTTCCCTTGAGTGTCTCTTCCTCGCTCCAGTGCAGATCTCTCAGCCTGCTGCCACAGATCCTTCATCCCGCTGGCACACACTTTCTAGCTTCCACCACTGGCCCTTGGGTCTTCCCAGCGCAGATCTGTAAAAGAGACTTGCATGAGACATTGTCATGGGCTCTTGGCCTCCAGCTGGATTCTCTGGGTCTATAGTGTGTGGACAGATCTCCTGCACTCTTCTACATTTGACTCTTAGGGAGAAAGTTATAAAATAATCCTATAAATTATGTGTTCTGTACTAAATCCTTTCCTTTGTAAACCCTGACTACAACACTGAGTCAAAGGAGTTTCTAATTTTAGTTTTTTGAGGAATCACCACACTGATCTCCATAGTGGTAATACTAGTTTACATTCCCACCAGCAGTGTAGAAGGGTTCCTTTTTTCTCTGCAGCCTCATCAGTATTTGTTATTTGACTTATTGATGTTTTAATTATTTGATTATTTAATTTCTGTGATGTTTTAATTTGCATTTCTGTAATGGCCAGAGATGTTGAACATTGTTCATGTATGTACTGTATTGTATTTGTACTTCAGAGAGATACTGATTCATTTCAAAAAATGGTGCCCATTTTTTCATTGGGTCTTTTACTTTGGGGATCTCATTTTTTTTTTTTTTGAATTTTTATATGTTCTACATACTAGTCTTCTGTCAGAGGAGTTACTTGCAAAATTTTTTCCCATTCTGTGGATTGTCTCTTCACTCTGTTGATCATTTGTTGTGTAGAAGTTTTTTAATTTCATGTCATCTTATTTGTTGATTCCTGATGTTACAAAGAGTTTCTGTTAAGACAGTCCTTGCCTATGCCTATGTCTTCAGAAGTTTAACTTATATTATGTTCCAGCAGACTGTTTCTGTTTTAATATTTAACCAATCCATTTTGAGTTTGGTTTAGTGCACGGTAAGAGATATGGATCTAGATTCAGTCTTTTGTATATGGAGAGCTAGTTTTCCCCATGCCATTTGCTAAAGAGGCTGTTTTTTCTCCAGTGTGTGTTTTTGTCTCCTTTGTGAAAGATCAGATAGCTAAATGTTTCTTTATTCTGTTCCACTGAGCCACATGTCTGTTTTTGTACCAATATCATGCTGTTTGTAGTACTGTGGTTTTGTAATGTAGCTTGAAATCTGGGAGTGTGCTGCCACCTGCTTTGCTCTTGTTGACCAGGATTGCTTTTGCTATTCTAGGTCTCTTCTGGTTCCATGTACATTTTTTAGGATTTTTTTTTTTTTTTGGTAGTTCTGTGAGGAATACTATTGACATTGATTGGGATTCTAGCTACTCATTGAAGACTCTATTTGGGATGACACTTTACTATGTATATATGCATACATATTTTCTATTCTAACCCTTTCTTGTCCATGTTCTTCTAGTACTGTATTACAGAATTCACCATGTATTTTTTTGTTGTTGTTTTTTCCAGTATCGGGAGTCGAACTCATGACTTTGCACTTGCCAGGCAGGCGCTGTGCCGCTGAGCTAAATCCCCAGCCCCTCACCATGTATTATGATTACACATTTGTCTATCTACTACACAAGATCACAGATTCTTTAAGGGCAAGGAATATGTTTGTATTTTTCTTAGCTTCTACTACAAAGTTTGCCAAATAGTATTTAACAGAGCATTTGTTAAGTCATTAATTGATTTGTGTATGGAGGTCTTCTATAAGTTGTGCAGTTTTAATCAAATAGCACTATTTTAGGACTTAATAGACACCTAGCAATGTGCTTGGCATATTAGGAAGTAATTATTTGGCATTTAAGTGCTGTGTTTAGACAATTACTAAAAGCTAATTGAGCAGTCAGTCTAACTACTAGACTGCACAATTTTTTTTATCTCTGTAATTGATTTCAGTCACTTTTAAAATCAGTACATAAGTGACAGTCCAATTTGTTGCCATTCTACTATAAGCCATTAAGATCAGTCCCATCTTTTAAATTTATTTTCCCTCAGAATTTTAAAGCTTATTGTTTAAATATAATTTTATTTCTGTTTTGTAACTGTTATATTTTAATTTTGATGGCTGGTATTAAGATTGTGCAGTGTTATATTAGTGCATAGATTTGTAAATTCAGTATGTCAGATATTTCCTGATTGTTACTATGTGTAGCAAAACCCTAATGTAATAACAGTTTACCATCATTTTCTTTCTTAATGTCAGCATTATACAGGGATTGGTTTTCTTACGTTCAGAAAAAAAATACCTGTAAAATATTTTGAACCCTATTTCATGTAAGTCCTTTTCATCTCTCTTTAGGAAAATCAACAGGCTGGGAAGATGATGGCTGGGGAGCATGGGAGGAGGCAGAACTTCCAGAACTTGTAAGTCTTTGTGAAGAAACGTGTGTTGTATATTGACAGTGGCATTTCCCGGGGTAATGAGGAGGACATATTTCAGCACTAGGCTGACATTTTAAAATCTGTGTTGAGAACATTTTTATGCTGGCTTTACCGTGCCTCGCTAGATCCCTGTTCTGAGGGATCTTAGTGACTGTAGAGCAAAGCGGGTATCTTAGTCCATGCGGTAGCAAAATATTTCAGACAAAATTCATCGTGAGCAGGAAGGTAGTTGGATCATGGTTCTGGAGGCGGAGAAGTCCAAGACTGAGTGGGCATCTGGTGAGGCCCTTCTAGCTGTGTCATCCCACGGTGAGACAGACAGGCAGAGACAGCACAAGCACACACTGGCCTCCCCTTTGCAACAGATCCACTCCTGTGAGGACATCCACACTCTTGATTGTAGGCTTAACCTGCCTATACTGCTTCATGGCCTGGGGACCTCTCCTGAAGTTTTGTCTTCCCACACTGATTGGCGATTGAGTTTCTAACACTGCTTTAGGGAGACATTGGAACTGTAGCATTGGGATCGATGAAAGATAGTTGTTTTCAGATTCTTTATCCTTCTCATAAGTTATTCATGTAGACCCTCACTTATGCGTTCAGCGAACACTTGGTATGCCCACTGTATTCTCGGCATTTTTCTAGGTGCTAGGAATATAGCAGTGAAGAAGGTGGACAGTCACAACAACAAGAAGTTTATTCACTCAGATAGGAAGACCCAGTTTGGTTGGCTCAGTGACTCGACTGCCATCAAGTTCTTCCTCCTATCTGTTATGGTGTCTTGTCTCTCATGTGGTGTGGCAGCATGTTTATCCATTCATGAACACAGGGAGAAAGAGCTGGCTTTCCCACGACTCTTAGAAGGGAAGAACTTTCTTAGAAGCCTCTGGCAAACTTGGCCTTATATTTTCTTAACCCATATCGGGCCGCATGCACATTTCTGAACTGGCAAAGGGAGTAGACTTTCATTGATCAGTCATATCATTCCTGGGAGTTGGAGGGGAAGAAGGCCCACTTCTCTCTGGCTTCACAGAGGGAGCGTTGATACCAGAAGCAACATCAGGATTTTTTTTTTTGAAGAAAGAACATCCATATTTAGGTAGGTCTTATGGTCTGTATTCCAAAAGCTTGTTGGACAGGGAGGGAGAAGCACAAGGGAGGGTGAAGAGTATCAGATGGTGGTAATAGTTACACGGGAAATTCAAGTGATTGTGTGACAGCAGTGACCAATGGCCAGCTGTAGACTTGGTGCTGGGACTTCTCCGAGGAAGTGACCCTAGATCTGGAAGACCACATCAAGTCAGTGAGCCAAGCAGTGGCAGAGAGTGTTACAGGGCAGGACAGGACAGCAGCTCTGTAATGTTTCCATCACCCCAGAAAGAAACCCCGTACTCATCCCTACCTCTACCCTGACAGTCGCCTGTCTCCTTTCTGCCTGTGGATTTGTCTGTTCTGAATATACACATAAGGAGAACTAGGCAGTTTTTTAAAAAAAGACTGGCTTCTGCTTACTCATAAATTAGACTTTTTCATGGATTTTCTAATACTTTGGTTTATGGTCGTGGATTCTGTATTTGTCACTTTTCCAAAAGAGACAAAAAAAGCTGACATACACAAATTGAAAGAGGACTTTATCTTAGCTCACGGTTCTAGAGGTGTCCACGCGTGGTTGGCTGACCAGAAGGCAAGAACATGAAGGTAGAAGGAAACAGTGAAGGACACCTCACACCAGCCAGGAATTAGAGCAGGAAGACCAGAGAGAAAGAAGGGCCTGGGGACAAGAACACACCTGTGAAGCCATGCTCACAGTGACCTGCTTCTTGCAGTCAGGCCCCATGTCCTAATAAGCCCATTAAGCTAATGAACTCATTGGGGAATTAGTCCACTTGATGAAGTTAGAACCCTTGTGATCCAGTTACTTCCTCAAAGCCCATCAGCTCTGAGACTTTCAGGGGACATTTGAGATCTAAACCATAACATTCTACCCCTAGCCCCCAAGCTTTCATGTCTGTTCCATAATGTAAAATGTATCTAATCCATTTCTAAGAGTCCCCAAGTCGTGATGGTTCCAGCATTGCTCTCTTCTGAGACATAAGGCAAGCTCCTTAACTGTGAGCCCCTATAGAATAAATCAAAAAGCAAGTTAATAACCCTAAGATACAATGGTGTTTATAGCTACACCAATGCTGTCAGAAGTTTTGCTCACATACAGTAGAGCTGCTGCTGTTATTTGTACAGTTTTTAGTGGTTATGAACAACTCTAGAGGCTTCACCAGCTCCAGAGTCACCACGAGAATCAAAGTGTTGACCGCCATACCCACACTCATGAGGATAACATGGCTGCTCAGTGGGAAGGTTGACAATGGAAAGGAAAGTTCCCTGTCTCTCGGTAGGAACACGCAGCAAACTGCAAACGCACCTTCCCTGAGAGAGTGGCAGGGCTGGGCTTGTTCACATTAAAGGCGACACCAGGGACGGGAGACGTAGGGTGTCTGGAAGTCCGCCTGTGGCTGCATCAGTGTTGCCGCTGTGAAGATAATGTTAGTGTTCTCCATCAGGTGCCGTGGGACTGAGGCCATCCCAGCCCCCAAGCAAAGAAGTCTTCCTTTGCTGGTCTGGCCTGAGAGCGGCTGCGGCGGCCAGTGGGAGATGTCAGGTGGGGCTGCCAAAGAGTCAGGAAGAGCAGCTGCCACCTGCTGAGTGCTGGCCCAGAGGCCGCCCTGCCACCAGTGAGCTCAGCAGAAAACTGCAGAAGCTGCAGGGCACTCTTTACTTCCCCAGTCCATTAGCTCTTTGAGAGTCCTCCTCAAAGGCAGCAGAGAGGAAAGGGTTTTTCTATCCAGAGAGACTTCAGGGATCTGGGCCTGGCTTTCGAAGAAAGGAAATGTCCCTGTTGGAGTTTCTGATTGCGAGGCGACAGCTGTTACAGAGGCTGAGTGAAGAGAGCAGCTTCTGGACCCAGCAGAGCAGAAGTCACTCCGCCGACGGCAGCAGCAGAAGGAGTAAGTTCGAACCTTGAAAGGTGATGCGGTGGGGACCATGATGGAATGAAGGAAACCGCACACAGAGGATTGGGAGGAGGAGGCCAGAGTCAGACTAGCAGCCAGAGGGGGCTCACTGGCCCTGGAACACCGGGGCACCCAAGCGCTCCGGAGCCCCAGCCACCCTGCGAGCGGTGAACACAACATCGAACGTCGCTGCAAAGCAGGCTGGAGGCGTCACAGCCATGTGTCCTGGGACCTGGCTGCCACGGTGACTTCCATCTCTTCAAGGACAAAGCTGAGTCCATGTGGCATGGTTTCTGTGTGTTTCAGGAGGACGGTGTAAAAGTACAGACGAGGACTGCTGGGACCAAGCAGTCATGTCCCACACCTGGGGCTCCGCCTCAGCCAGCGCTGCTCCCGAGGCCGCTGTGGATCATCGGGTCCATGCTGAAAGGCCTGGGACAGACGGCCCCCTGCCAGCTGAAACAGCTTCATAGTTAGCCTCAGATGCGTGTGGTCAACAGGAGGCCGACGTGTGTAGGCGGGAGAGACCAGGTTCCTCTCCAGGCTCATGGCCCCTTGTGCGGTCCCTGTTGGTATGGCTCCCTGCCACCTGCACTGCAAGGTGCTTTGGAAAGCGGTCGTTTTCCAGGAAGTGAGTGGCGCTGTTCAGGCCTGCTCTGTCTCTGCAGCTTCTCCTCTTTTGACACTAACCGCTGTTCTAACTTGAAAGACACCGCACTCTGCTTTTCCCTGTTAATTTCCCTGAAGAATGAAGCCCTTTTCCCTGGAAGGGGTTGGCAGGGGTTGTCCTTCTTATGTAGGACATCAGTCCTAGGGTAAAGCCTCACCCTCGGGACCTCATTTAATCTAAACTTTCTCCTCACAAATAACAGTCTCACTGGGGGTTAGGGCTTCAGTGTATATAGATGCCCAGAATACTCTAATGGGTCCGTGCCAGGCAGACTTCTACTTGGGCAGATGAGAAGAAAAAGGCTAAGGGAGCCCTACGAGCCCATGGACAAACGCCGTAGGGAGTGCAGAGGCCCGCAGAACAGGCTCTCAGCTTGGACTGGGATGGAAGGAGGCAGACACAGTTCTCCTCTGCACTGACTGGGTGTTAGGTGGTATCACAACAAGATAGCGCGGGTGGGGAGACTGGAAAAGAGGTCCAAAGCACTGCCAGCCCCTGAATGGTGATCGTGCAGTGGGCGCTAAATAACTTCGATGTGGTTGGTTAATTTTGTTTTGTTGTGATCAAAGGTTCTGATTGGGATTATAAATTCTGTGTGCCGCGGGAAATCACCAATTAGAGTGGAATATTTTGCTGAGCTACTTTCAAAGGGAATTGAGGCATGCTGGCAGGAACCCGAAAAGGCTCACTTTCATCTCTCCTGGCGAGGTGGAGTCCTGTGCTTCCGTCCTCCAGAGGTGCGGTGCGGCTGAAGGTGGAGGTGGAGTCGGTTTGCTCAGTGATGAGTGAGCACTGGCTCCTGGAACTGGAGGCACGGGGAGGTTCTGGGCCAAGGTCTCAGTTGAGACAGGCAGCATGGAAATTTTCCGCTCAAACGAGACAGAGACATGTTCCATCGGTTTTGCCAAAAGTGGTATAATATAGTTTCTGAGACAGTTAGGACTTAACAGATTAGCAGAGGATGAAAGTGTTCAGGTCAGGTGAATGCCTGTTTATAGGTGAAAGGAGAAATCTTGCTGCCTTATTAAAGTATATTAGAGCGCTCACAGTCTAAGGTGATGGGGAAAGCCTCTGCCTCTTTCAGTAAGTCATTGAAACTCCAGGGCATCTGCCACGCGGGAGCCCCAGACAGCAGATGGCCATGCAGAAGGACACATCCAAGCTGTGCGAGCATGTGCCCGGCCTGTCACCCTGAGGAGTGGCTGCAGAGGGTCCCTCTGGGCCGGTGGTCCCTGGGAGTGCGTGCCTTCTCCCTGCGAGTGCTCATCTGGCCAGTGACGACCTCGCAGCAATAACTGAAGCTGGTCTCACCCAGCAGCGTGAGGGACAGTGGTGTTGCCCCTTGCCAGGGTGTAGTGCTTATTTGGCTTTGTCTGGGGGGGGGGTAGCAGGACATTTTTATTATCAAACAAAATTGTCTGCAAAGTGACACTGCATGAAACAGAAAAAACCTGGAACCTCCCCGTGCCTCCAGTTCCAGGGGTGGGGGCACGTAGCACCTGGAGGTCACCGATGCTGCTAAGCACCTTGTGTGAACAGGACAACCCCCAGAAGAAAGAATTATCAGACAACGCGCTGGGAGTGCTGAGGTCCGAAGCCTGGGGGTAGCCCAGGGCTATTCACAGCCCTCAGAGTCTTTCTGCTGCATTGTGGTTCTCCATGATCTCTTCAGAAAGAGCTTGTGCCTTGTCCCGTTTGAATTTTGAAAAGACCTTCAGATCTTTCATTTGAGACTTTCAAACTGTGATCTGGAAAATAGCCTAGCTAGTGCTTCCCTTCACATGCAGTATTTGAGCAAACTGTAGGGGTTGGTCTGGACACTAATCGCTTCCCCATCTGTGCTTTTTTCTGTTTCATGCAGTGTCACTTTGCAGACAATTTTGTTTGATAATAAAAATGTCCTGCTAACCCCCCCACCCCCGCCAAAAAAAGAAACTTAGAAAACTTTGGGCATTCCATATGTTATTAACAGACTGGGAGGAAAAAAGAAATCCTAGTCATTGTTTGCTTTCTTTTTGTGTTTCAAGATTGCTGAAGCATTCGTGTCTTTCACTGTAAAAGTCTAGATGAGCATTTTATTTCCATGACGTAGGTGATAACCTACCAAGGATCTCACTGAATGTGCTGACAGCCCCTTCATCACATTGGATTTCACTGTAATGAGTAAATACCTTTCAGAGTTAACACAATGACAGGAACAGCATACACTGTAAATGGTGAGCTCACTGTTGTAAAGTTGAAAGCTTTGTACATCTACTCCAGCTACTTCTGTGGGTGATCACTGCAAGAGCTGATGCCCCAAAACATTTGCGGCTCTGTTTACCAAGCGAGCATTACCAGCCCCGGTGGGAGCCAGCTGTAATTGAAAGGCTGGTTACACTACTGCAATTTCCCCATCTCATATACGCTGCAAAACAATAAGCACTTGACAGATTTGTGGGCTAAGTGTATGGTATAACCCCAGGTGTTTAGTGAGAATCCTTTTCGTAATTCACAGTGGTGGCTTCCACGCTTGTGCAGATTAAGAAAATCTGTTACGGGTCTTCATTCAAAGAAAAAGCCTTGGCGAGTCGGCTGCACCGCAGAGTTGCAAGGGCTCTCTCCCCTCCCCAGCCGGGGTTAGGTTTTGCAGATGTGGATGTGTTTCTTATTTACTTGAGTAACTAGCTGCTAGCTGTTGTGAAAAACTGAGCTACTGGTGTGGCACCTTAAATGGTGAGGCGGGGTTTTTTCTTTTTCGTTTTTAAATTTCATGCCTCACTTGGGAAATTAAGCACTTGTCAGTTGGTGTTATTTTAGGATCGTCAGCTTCAAGGGAGCATTCTCAGTAACCATGGGCCCCATTGTCTCAGGGAGGTTTTCCAGAAACCTAATTGGTAGGCAGATGTCCTTATGGTACAGAATAGAAGGGTGTGCCCGCACCTCGCCAGCCACCAAACGTGGCTGCTGTGTGTCAGGCTTGCAGCTCTGTCCCATGCCGCCCTGTGCCTGCCCGAGCTTCCATGGTGTGTGGTTGTGAGGGTGGTGCTGGCTCCCTGACCCCACCTGGAGCGGCCTCCTTGTGCACTACACTGACATTTCACGGAGTTGTTCTGCCCCGCCCCGAGGCTCCCCTGAACAGCTGACAAGGAGCTGGTCCAGGCAGATCCACATTTTAATTCTTGGTTTATATGTCAGCTGCACCCCGCCCTGTGCACTGAGCTGTGTCCCTGTGACTAAGACGCATGATCGGTATGTCAGATTCAGCAAGACAAAAAGCCTCCAGTGACAATAACCTGAACTAGGTAGTACCCTTAAAATTATAAACAGAGGTAGACTTGTGTTGTTCCCCATAGGCTTGCCTAGTTTGCCCCAACCAGAGCGCCTTTACCATATTGTAAAGTAAATTTAAAGCAGAAAAATAGTGGAGGTACAGGTGGAAGAAATCATCTTAGGCAAATCAAATTTCTTTCAATAAATCCTCAAAAAGGAGGAGGAAATCCCTGGGTACATGAAGAGAGCGGCAGTGAATATGCAAAGGCAGACAAGGAAGGGGCGGAGAAGTTCGTGTCCCGGACTGCTGTGCGCTCTTATTTGTGCCCCAGCAGTTTGGCACGTTTGGAAGGCAAGGTCTCTTCTCGTGACGAAGAGACCTCATGCTCATCAAGTGCCCGACCCTGACTGGGCCTGGGTCTGTTCGTCTCCAACGAGGGAGGCAGGATGGCACTGGTGACTCGGGTGAGGTTTGCAGTGAACCACTGTGGTCGGCCGTGCACGTGTGTGTGTGTGTGTGTGTGTGTGTGTGTGTGTATGTATGTATGTATGTGAGAGAGAGAGAGAGAGAGAGAGAGAGAGAGGGACTGTGTAATTTCATTCTCCGAGCTCTCCTCTGCCCCGCAGTGGGCTGTTAGGACAGCGTCCCCTGTTGGGAAGGAGCGGCAAGGCTGTGAAGGCCGGCGTCGGGCCGCCTGTGCAGTTTGCCTTCTGTGTCACTTTCATCGTAGACTGTGGAGCTGACATCTCATCTCTGCACTCCCACTGCTGCGGGGCTGGAGTCACCACGCACAGCGCCTGCTGCTGTGGGTCAGGATTCAGGGAGTGGTGAGAAGTTCAACCCCACTTCCAGCCTCAGAGATAGAGGCCTCCCAGTGAGGGTGAGTTGGTCACCCAGCCAGGCAGAGGTCGAGTGGCGCGCCTGCAGCCCAGGCTCATGCAGCTGTGTGGCCATGTGGTGGATGGAAGTGACCCCGTAGAAGGGCAATTGTGTAGTGAATACTGCTCAGCTGGCCTCCGAAGAGAGCCATGGAGGAGGACCTTCCTTTAAGCACTGAAGGACTGACTGACACTGTGGAGAACCTGTCAGCTGAAAAGGTCAGACACGCTGTAGGAGAAACCGAGAAACTTGAGAGCAGGGGCGAGAGTTTCGGGCTCTCTCCACCTCGGCACTCCAGCGGGCCAGGCTGGGTGGGGACTCGGTCTGGTGGGGGTGTCACTGCAGCATCCGGAGGGCGTCCTCAGCCTCTGCCCAGCAGTGCTCAGTGTCGCGGGGGAGCAGGTGCCCCGGGCTAGAAGCACTGGCTTAGCCGACGAGATGTTCTGTGTTGGTGGCAGCAGCTGTGAGCTAAGTCACTGAGAAGCTGCGGTACTGGGACAGGACCGTGCGGGAGAAACGCAGTCACAGGTGGAATAAGCAACAGAGAGCAGTACCTTCGAACTGCGGTCAGTGTGAAGGAAGGTGAAGGAGTAGGATGCAGCTGCCAGGGGAACTGGGGCTCCATAGGGAAATGCAGAAAAGAGGACAGATGTCTTTAAAGGAGACACTCAAGAATGTGCTGCCCCCGTGGTTAGCTGGTTATTTTCCAGCGAAGTCAGCTGAAGAGCTGCAGAAAGGAAGTGTCAGTAATCAAGCAGACCACTTTGAGAAAAGGCTTTTCGTGGACTTTGGGACTAGGGGCCAACCCCAGGCAGAGGCAGCCTTCTCCTAGCAGGCTCCTGCGTCCTCCGAGGAGCAGGGCATAGACCAAAAAGACCACCAGGTTAAAAGTCAGGCTCCTCTGTTCTCAGAGCGGCTGGGTGCATACATAGCCCTGACCTCGAGAGAGTCTGTGACATTGTGAGGCTTTGGACCAGCTGGTCTCTAAGTGCCTCACATCTTTGAAATTCTTTGACAGATCTCATTCCTGTCAGTGACATTATTGTGAAGACACAGGCCAGAAACATGGAAATGATGTTTTTATTGAAAAATGAGTTTTAGAATATTTTCAGCATTTACTCTTTGAACATAATCTTGGAAATATGATAAAAGAAACCCATTTGTGTAGATGCTCAATTGGTTTTTACAATTATTTTTTGTAGAATTTGCCTAAGTCAGTATGGTATTCGTTTTCTGGAGCATTACTTTGATTCTTTTTTTATTGCAGTGAAATGGAAGTTAGAGGATAAAAGGGAGCAATTAAAGGTGTTTAGACACTGCTACTTTTTTTTGGTCTAATGCAATACCTAAGTAATATTCCTGTGTGATTTCTGCTGTTTTGGGACTGCTGCCTGAAGGTGGGGCCCTGCTTGCCTGAAAGGTCCCGCACCGGCCCTGGAGGGGGACCACAGAGAGGGCTGCCCCTGGGGGAATCTCGGGTGCTGTGTTGGGTTAGCACAGACTCTCCTGCAGCAGAAGCTGGCTCAGGAAGAAATGCAACCATAGCTAACTTTTATCCTTAGGGGATAACTTCCTCTCTAATTTTTCTGTGTAAAATAACATTTTAAAAACACCAAGCTAGAGGCAAAATTCCTAAAAAGTGGAATTTGAATAAGTGAGATTTTACCAATATTACTCTTCTCTTCCTGTCTTTTGGGAGATGGTAGAGTGCAGCCTCTTTAGCTCACCTTGTTTGAAAAGAGAAAAAGAAGGTCCTAAGTCTGTTCATTTCTACTGTTTTTTCTAAAGGAAAAGGAGTTGCTTGGATTTCCAGAGGTTTCAGGGTTACTTGGAGATATTCCTACAGCTTTCCTGTAAGCCATATTTTATTTGTCCTTTACACATTTCTCTGATGGTATCTCAGCAAGAATTATTTATCTTCTCTAGAAATGCTATTGGAATGTTTCTGACTAGGATGACTTTCTGTTTTTAAAATCTCTTAAATTTTGTCAATGTTAGTAATGCATGCATATGAAAAATTTTTAAAGAGCATAAAACTATAATTTTTTTAAAACAATGAAAGCAGCCTTAACAACTCTTGCCTCTCTTCCCACTTGAATAATTCAATCTAAAAGATACTAGATGAGGCTGAGCAGGGTAGGGATCTTCATGACATAAAACTTAGACCCTGTAAGAGAACAAGTCAGTGATCTAGCTACTTCACAGTAAAAAATTACTGCTTCACAGTAAAAAAAACAAGCCACCACATAGTACGTTGGGAAAAACTATTTGCAACTCTTGCAAAAAGGACCACGTTTTCTTCTGTGTAAGGAGAGTGTGTTTTGTTTTTTTGTTACCGGGAATTGAACTCGGGACCTTGCACTTGCCAGGCAGGCACTGTGCTGTTTAGCTACACCCCGGTTCCGTGTAAGGAGAATATACAGTAATTAATCAAAGAGCAGCGACCCAGTAGGAACCTACAAAGGAGAGCAGCCACTTGTTCATAGGAAATTTACACAATTTTTATGCAAATGAGAAAATTTGTTAAGCATTTGAGAAAATACCTATTCTCATTCATAAGAGAAATGCAATTTAAAAGTATACTGAGGTATCACTTTTCTTTAAATTCCAAGACAAAGAGCAAGTGAGCAGGAGAGAGAGATCCCTATTTATTTATTGGATTGACAAAGAGCAGGAGTTAAAATACCTTTCTTAGGCCGGGCATAGTGGTGCACTTCTGTACCTCCAGTACTCGGGAGGCTGGGGCAGGAGGATCGTTGCAAGTTCAAGACCAGCCTGGGCTACAAAGTGAGCTCAAGACTAGCCTGGGCTACAAAGTGAGCTCAAGACCAGCCTGAACTGCATAAGGAGACCCTGTCTCAAAAAGACTGAAAAAAAAGCAACTTTCACATTGGAGTATTGCTCTACCATAAAGATAAACTTGAGTCACATGTAGGAAACGGTGTACCTTCAGCCATAACGTGAAATAAATTAGACTCACAGGCATAAAGATTGCATGGTAGGGAGAGAGGAGGGGACGAGGATGAGAAGAGCATTGATGTGTGTGATGTACACGCACCAGCACCTCACAAGGAGGTGGTCGTTACGTACTGCAGACCTGTACTAACACAAGTAAAAACGGAAACACCAGAGTTAACGTGTCTCTCGAAACGTGTGGGAAAGCAAGCACTTTCCAAACTTGCATATGAATACAGTGTGTGCGGAGCACAATTTGAGAACATCAGCAGCTTATTGAGGCACGTTCCCTGTGACCCAGCTGTCTCCTAGAAACTCTCCTTACTGCAGTGTCCCCAGGGAGGTACACTGCCAAACTCCTGAGGTTACTCACTGCAGGGTGGTCTGTCACAGCAGAAGATGACAACACAAATGCCCATCAGGAGGAAGTAGGTAAAGTTGAAGGATCTGAAACATGGAACAGTGCAGCTATTAAAAAAAAATAAAGAAGCCAGCTGTGGAATGAAGTCTGGGGTATATGTTAAGAGAAAAATGCAAATAGTTAAGGCGAGGTGTGGTGGTACACGCCTGTAATCCCAGCACTAAGGAGGCTGAGGCAGGAGGATCACTGTGAGTTTGAGGCCAGCCTCAGCTACAAAGTGAGTTCAAGGCCAGTCCAAATTGCACAGTGAAACCCTGTCTCAAAAAGACAAAAAAAAAAAGCAAATAGGTAGAGTATGTGTGTATCATGATGCCAGCTTGTGAGCGGAGGATGAAGTGTTCACTTGTGTACACATAGAGCATCTCTGGAAATACGAGAATGAGGAGCCACATCGGTTGTCTTTAGAGTGGACAGCCTGGTAGCTAATGTATAGGGACATGGGGTTTTCCAAAGAAGACCTATTTCTGCTGTTCAAATTTTAACCATGGGGTTTCCTGGTGTAGTAAGTATGAAATTAGAAAATAACATTGTACAGGTCAAATAAAAAGCAAGAAGCTTCACAAATTTTTGTGGATCCTACAACCGTGCGGTCACCCGGTGGTGCTTTCCTCTTCATCCAGCTGAGGGTACTCTGGCCGTCCCTGCAGAGAGAGTTACTTACCATGCCGAATCACTCCTGGGGTGAGCCCTAAGTAACACTCTTCTGATGCCCTGCCTATTTATGTTTACATTTGCTGTATTCATATTCAAAGCTGAGATTCGTTTATAACATTTTATTTTGTTAGTCGTCTTTGATATGTTTGGATAAGACATATAGAACTCTGTGAAAGGGCAGGCATGGTGGCACACGCCTGTAATCCCCGTACTCGGGAGGCTGGGACAGGAGGATCGTCGCTAGTTCGAGGCCAGCCTAGGCTACAAAGGCCAGCTGAACTGCGAGACACTCTGTCAAAAAGACAAATAAATAAATAAATTAATTAATTAAAATAAAACTCTATAAAAAGAATTGAGACCCCCAAAAAACTGACCAACAAAAAAAAGAGAATTCATTTTCCCTTTCTCTCCACTGGTCTGAAGGCAGGCAAGTCAAGTTGAAACCTTATGTATTTTTCTATTTGTAGTAATTACACTTTTACCACAGGAAGAAGAAGGAAGCGCTTGCAAGACACAGAAAACTTCCTGGCTTCAGGACTGTGTTTTATCCCTGTCTCCAAACAGTGATCTTATGGTCATAGCGCGGGAACAGAAAGCTGTATTTCTAGTGCGTGAGTAACGTGTTGTCTTGGGAGGACCTTTGTTTTCATGCACAGACCAGAGCCGAAAAGTGATCGGATGGAGAGAAAAGGCATCGTTTGCACTGTACATGTTACACAGTGGCGCCTGCAGGCTTTAGATCACTTGTATTTCCTCCTCCCCCTTCTTCTCCCTCACTCCATTTCCTCCTTTGACTTACAGCACTTGAGCCCTTGAGCACTGTTCTGTGGCGCTTCACAAAGTACTGGGCGTTTTCCTGTTCTTGCAAAGGACAAGGCCACAGGCCCTCCTTTTTTTCAATTTTTGTTTTTATTAGTGCGCGTTTGTAGTACACGGTGGTTACATTTACCCTGCAGGGTGGGACAGACCTCTTTGGTGAGTGGAGTGACTTCAGCCAGGATCTGAGAACCCACACTGCTGTAGGCTTTTATTTGGACAGAAGTTCTCAGCTGAGGAAGTTTGTGTTGAAGGTGAAATTTATGGCCTGGGCATATGTTGGAGTATGGTCAGGACAGGGCCACATATAAAACGGCTTGGGGATAGTCCGAGCAAATCCATCCCCAGTAGCACAGTGCCACAGAAAATTTCTTCTGCTCTCTGAGGATAGAAGTGATCTTATAGATAAAATAGGTAGGGTGGTGCATCGGAATTAAAAACCTTATTCTGCAAGTACTATGAAAACGTTGTATGAGTTTAATTGAGAGAACGATGACCAAAGGCTAAGAGACCGGGTGATACTATAAAATCTCTAAAAAATTAAGTCTTATCTTTATTTACCTGTAAAAAACACCCAAGTCAGTTAATACAGAACTATTAAGTTCTATACTCATCCTTCTAAAGGGAAAGAGCAAAATGTATAAATTACTGTCTCCGTGTACTATAAGGGTGTTTTATGTGGTATCTTGATTATTTTTTCAGCAAAATGGAAACAGAGTGATAAAGGAAAGGAAGAAATGCAGTTTGCCGTTGCTTGGAGTGGCGCTTTAAGTGCTGAAGAAGGGTAGGTGCCAGTTAATCTGTTTTTCTGTGAATTAAATACATAAGTGAAACTGACTTGTAACTGAATCTGTTAAGTTTTATCACGTGGAATTATTTAAATAAATGTGCATCCCAACCAAAGGTTGTAAAGAACGGTTTGGACAGCAAGTTCTACTTATGTGATTTATTAAGTCCAATGTAAAGAAGAGTAGAGTTCAGAGAAAACCCTATAAAACCCTTTTCACACCCTGTCTTTTCCCTCCGTTCTCTGCAGTTAAATTTAGTCATCCAAAGAGCCGAGGGTGCTTGTCCTGTTTGGCTAGTTTCGGACTTGTGCCACACGGAGTGCTCACAGGTATCCAGACAGGCGAGGCAGTGCACTGAGTTCCCTGCTGACCCAGAGAAACTCCTGAAACCCAGCTCTCTGGAGGGGTCACCCTATGGGGCTGCTAGCCTGGAACCTTGGGCCAAGAGCAGCGTTTGGTTAAATCTTCGTGCCGAGACGCTGCTGAGAACGAGTAGGGAGGCCCTTCAGACTCGATCCAGAGGAAAGATGTCGAGCAGAAGTACCTGTAGCGCCTGGCACGCTGGAGAGAGTGAAATGTTTTCCACTATTGTCAAGAGATGCAGTAGTTTTCATTTTATCAAAGCATTTTAAGCAAATTAAAATGTCTTGTTGTAAATGAACAGCAAACGTGTTACTTTAAAAAAAACCAGGATTCATACAGTGCAGGGACTTCCTCGTGATGGGTGGAGCGGGGTGCTGATGGCTTCCTCAGGTTGGACAGCTTAAACGAGCACCAGGCAGTAGTGGCTGTGTGGATTTTAAGGCTTAGTCTCTGAGCTCCTGACAGCATTTCAAGTCTACATAGCAAGGGGAAAACATCTTCTTTTAGGTAGTGTCAGTGCTAACAGCTACTTAGAAAAATGATTAAAAGGGTAGTTCTACAAAATATACAAGAAGAAACCAGCTAGCTGAAGTGTAGCATCCCTAAAGGAACACATCCATTGGGGGTGGAGCTCAGGGTTAGAGTGTTTGTCTGTTGTGTGCAAGGTCCTGGTTCAATCCTGAGTACTGGGGAAAATATAAATATATACCCACGTCCCACAGAAGAACCATCTGCATGTAATGTGACCACTCCTTCCTCCTGCCCTCTGCCATCCCCGGCCTCAGCAAGGAGGAGGCTGGCATTCTTACTTGATCATTTGAGATATAGTTTCTGATACAGTCAGTTGTGTAAGTAAAATTTTGCTTTTTTTCATGCTTTTTTTTTTTTGTTTGAGACAGGGTCTCACTATGTAGTTCAGGCTGACCTGGACTCAGTGTGTAGCCCAGAGTAGCCTCAAACTCACAGTGATCCTCCTGCCTCAGCCTCCTGAGTGCTGGCATTACAGGCATGCACCACCACACTTGGCTCTCTTTCATGCTTTTTTGAGACAAAAAGTGAATACTGTTTTTGTTAACTTGAAAATGAATATATTACAGCTTGTGTGGATAAACTTTATGGTGCAGTGTTACTGTATTTTTGCTTATACATCAAATAGAACTGACCCCTTACTTCCATTTACCACCAGACTATAGAGAAATAAAAGGAATTGCTAAGTTCACCGGTTAGGCATAGGATTTTGATTTTCATTCTGCTTTTGTCCTTAGGGAATTGGTGACAAGTGCTCTGTGCATCCCACTGGCGAGCCAGAAGAGGTGAGGGTGAGCGCAGGCTTTCTGTTTGCTCTGCACTGGTGTGCGAGTTGGTGAGGTCATGGGTTTTGTTTGTGACAGGAGTTCCACTGGGCGTCCTGACTGGACCTGCATCGTGGTGGGTTTTACTTCAGGCTATGTGCGCTTCTATACCGAGGTAAGTTGAGTTTTCAGCAGTTACAAAGCCAGTTGACTGCAGTACCTCTGTGTCCGCCTTTGCTGGCTGTGACTTAGTTTTCTCCCTTGGAGATGTGTCTGTGATGCTTGAGGGGGTGGCGGCCAGGACAGACTGGACCTTCTGGTGGAAAAGTCAGAGAAGCAAAGCTGGTTCTGAAAGAACTGGTCCCGCAGAGGATGCCAGGACAGTGCCCCCCTGGTGTCCTGCGCAGGTTCGGGGAGAAAGCCGCGGCGGGCACCTCTCTGTGCTTCCCCTAGAACGGCGTGCTCCTGCTCGCACAGCTGCTGAACGAGGACACGGTGCTGCAGCTGAAGTGCAGGACCTACGAGATCCCCCGGCACCCCGGCGTGACTGAGCAGGTAGCGTGAACAAACGGGCGGCGGTGCAAGTTTCTTAGTTTCAGACTCTAACAAAGCAGACATGTGTGCTCTGTAGCTTATTTCTTTCTATTTTGACCTAGAAGTCAAGTTTACCTTAGCAAAAGTTAAGTTCTGATCTTACCATTAGTAGTACTAGTACAGTACTCTGTACTTAACTGTTTCTCAAAAAAGTGTTTTTGTGTATTATGAAAAAATGTATTTATTGAAAAATATGACTGTGAAAATAATGCCACTCAGTATGTGAGGCTTGTGCGTCTGCCTGGATGCTTTGTGAGCTTCTAGCTACAGCACAGCCTCAGAAGGTTAAGTGCAGCGCAGGGCCGCCCCTCGGTGTGCAGCGTCCACAGTCAAAGCTGTCCACTGCGCCTCCCTTTCTTGTGCTTCCTGGATTCCAGAAGGTTCCAGTGAATGGTTGCATGTGCTGTGTGCACAGGAGACTGAAATCGCATGATAGCTGGCCTGCAGCTATAGAATAAGATTGTGTATTTCTTAAGAGAAACTAGCTTAATATCTCTTAATACCTGTGAGTGAGTTAGTGGTGTAGGAATACCTGCTTGCTAATTTACATGGACAGAATAAATTCTGTACACATTAGAGAAGGGGGAGCTCAGTTAGGACTAAGAAAGTTTCATGAAAAAGATGAGATTTCACTTAAGCCTGGAGTAATGGACAAGAATTTAATTAATTAGGTAGTGGAAAAAGAGGGGAAAGTAATCAGGTAATCAAGGGAAAAATGAGAGAAGACCCAGGTACAGAAATATGTGCGCTTCAGCGAAGACCCCTACGTCAGAGAGCAGGGAGGCCCGTGAGTAGGCAGAGCGGCCAGACGTCATAGAAACAGGAACGATCGGAGAGGAGAGGAGCTCCCTAGGGTCCGCGAGCGGGAGGAGCTGAGGTGAGAGACCCTTTCTTCAGGTGAGCTGGTCGCAGGGCAGCTGGCCGCCTGGGCCTCTATCTCATCTCCAGCGGTGTGGGCAGGGAGAGGACAAGAACAAAAGTCACACTGAAGGAGCGGTCAGCGGGACGTGGCTGTCGCCTCAGAATGCGGCATGTTAAAGGCAAGTGGGTCAAGGGCGGACTGGCAGAGTGGGAAGGGGACTAAGTAAAGGTTACTGCACGTGGTTTGGGGTGCGGAGCTCCGCGCAGGGGAGGAAATAACATGACCATGTGAGCATGCGGTCAGGATGCAGAGCCGCTGCGTGGGCGCAGCGGCCAGACTGGAGCCGATGCTGGAAGTCGAGGCCCTGGGTTCTTCCGGGTGAAGGGTGGGGACGGGAGAGCTGCAGGTTGAGGACTGAAGTCTTAGTGGTGTTTGTCCTGAGGAGAGAGGAGGCAGCACAGAGGGAACAGGTAACCCTAAGGTGAGGTTTGAATTCAGGAGACCTCTCAAGACACTTTGCGTGTGCCGCACATCCACTGGGGCATGAAGGTCCCTTCGGCCTCTAGGCCTGCTCACGTCATTGGTGGAAAAATCACTTGACTCTGAAATATTTGCTTGTTATTTGCTGTACAAGCCAAGAGAATCACCAGTAGCGAAAGCTTTCTCATGACACGTGGACAAGAAAGCCTTCATGTGGCTCTGTGCGCCGTGGGAACCCTGGGACCTGGCCTGGGCCTTGGCGCATCTGTCAAGAGCGTCCTGCTGGCCTGCTTCCCCTCAGTCCAGGTCCAGCCCAGGCCACAGGCATCTTCATCGTCCTCCTCCTCCTCCTCGGTTTGAGCCGAGGTGCAGTCAGGGTGAGCTCGAGTCGCTGCAGGGCAGGCTCCTAGGAGAGGCTCCGTTTCTGCAGTGTCAGCCCTGTCCCCTCTGCACAAGAATCTCCTGTCCTCTGGCACGGTGCCCGCAGGCTTGGGGCCGCTGTGTCTGTGTCGTGTTTGCTAGGGAAGCCCTCTGGTCTGGGTGGTTAGGACCTTTCTGTCCTGAGGCTGATCAGCCAGTGAGGAGGCCCCATCCCTGCACACACAAGTGAGCACGCTCACCGGCTCCATGCCCGGTGCTGCTTCTCGTGGTGCAGAGTCTCCTTTCAAGTAGAAACAGCCAGCAGCCTAGAGGAAGGGCAGGGAGACCCCAGGGAACGTAATCGGCCCCAATGCGTGTGAGAAAGTGTAGCACCTTCATAGTTAAGTGTGAGAAGCGTACAGCGAGACCCTTTGTCACCTGCCACGTTGGCAAAGCTAGAGACCCCCAAACTGGTGGTGGTGATAGGAGAAATAGGCACTGCCATGCTCTTGGGGGAGTATAAACTGCTGAGTGCTGCAGTCTGCGTAACAGTAATACGGAAAGTGAAAATTGCGACTATTCTGTGACCCCGCAGACTCACTTGAAGGAATTTCATTGAACTACTGAAGTAACGCCCTGCTGAGGTACAAAGCTGGAGACAGAAGAACACTTTTTGCAGTGATGTTTATAATCATGAAATAAACCCATTCATCCACACTCAACTTGTCCCGTCCAATGGCAAGCCCTGGAGATTCTCGGGACGGGCCACACTCAGGCTCCCTGCCGTCAGGGCCCACGCGGGCTGCTGGGGGCAGCTGCAGCACACAGCTGGAGAGAGCCAGGTGGAGGAGGGCGGGCTGCTGTGGAGATGGCGTGCCTTGGGGGGCACTCTGAGCTGAGGCCTGAGCAGGCACAGGCTGCGGGGAGGATTGGAAGGAGGAGACGGGCACGCTGCGGGGCGCGAAGTGTCAGCACCTCCCTGCGGAGGGCAGAGGCGTCAGGGGCAGCACACGACAGACCTATGGGCGGCCTGCGCCCGCTCACGCTCCAGGTGCAGGCGGAAGTGCTGCGGCACCTTCACCAGGAGAGCGGTTCCGTCCACCGCGGCTCGTGAAGGGGCGCCGCTGTGTGGGGTCGCAGAAAGCAGGTGGAGAAGCAGAGGCCAAGTGAATGTCCGCCAGGAAGCATTGGTTGCGTAAAATTAGGTACAGAGCCTGGCACGCTGGTGTATATTTGCCCTTGCTGGAGAGGCTGAGGCAGGAGGATTGCTGGAGCGCAGGAGTTTAAAGCCAGCCTGGGCAACACAGGGCAACCCAGTCTCAAAAAAGAGGACTCTCCAGGGATTCCTCTGTAGCTCTAGGGAAGGTAATGGTTTGCTTATTTACTTATGTGGGAGCACAGCGTCGGCATTATTGGTAACAAAGCCTGTTGCAGAGTACAGCGTGGTATGGTCCATGTCTGCGTGTGTGAGTACATGTGGGGTGTGCTTGGGGTGTGTCTAGGCCTCAGGTGCGCTTTCTTCTTGTTACGTTGTGCTTGTATCTGTGCAGTGACTGTATTTCATTTTTATGATACTGAAAAATTTTTCGTTAGTTTTCCACTATGTGGAAAGGACCATTTTCCTACCACGTCCAAAAGCTCCTGTTAGAGAAGAATTTTAAGTCTTCGGCAGAGGCATTCTGGAATTAATTTTTGATTTTGTTTTTGTTGTTCTTCTGCCTGATACTGCTTTGGTATTGGACGTGCACAGTATTTTACTTTATGTTATTCATGATGTCAATCGGGTATTTTAAAAATTACTTACTTTCCAAATTTACATAAGAAAAATGTATCGTTTTCCCCTTGCTTACTTCTTTAATAGAATGAAGAATTGAGTATCTTATACCCAGCGGCCATTGTGACCATTGATGGATTCAGCCTTTTTCAGTCTCTTCGTGCCTGTCGAAACCAGGTAGCAAAAGGTACTTTTTGGCAAGAGACATTTCACTTGTTACGATGTTGTGTGATTGAATGTGACCTGGTTACAGCACTAAGCAAGTCTTCCCAGTGAGCGGGGGGCTTCACTCGCCCGTGAACACAAGAGTGCCCCGCTGGGGGCGCTGCGTAGCGAGAGGCAGGGCCGCGAGGCCAGTACACTCCAGGTGTCGTGGCGGGGAAGGCAGCCCGGAGCCCGGGCCTCCTGCTCCGGCTCCGCAGGGCACCCTTGCAGGGGACAGGCTTGCTGCTGTGCAGACAGCAGCAGCGGGTGGGAACTGGGCTGCATGTGGTACATTCCTCACTGGGCAGCAGCCTTCGGGATGGGTACCACACTCCTGTGACTACGCTGCTCCCTCCCCACCGAGCATCGAGGCGTCCTCTGTGCGGGTGCTTGCTTCCCTCAGGCCAGGCAGAGCCCAGCACAGATCAGCATCAGCCTGTGCTCAGACTGGAGCCCTCGAAGTGAGGAAAGCGAGAGGCCTGAACTTCACGAGTGTCCCAGGTGCTGCGCTGTTAGGGGTGCACCCTTACTTGCTCCTCACGGTTTACATTCTAGTCCCATTGCGTCCTTGCAAGAGGACAATGTGTTTCATCAAATTCAAGATGCCACTGGCCCTGAGGCGCAACGTCATTTTGACTCTAAAAAGAAAAAAATAATAATGCTAGTGAAAAACACCATTAATGATTTTCAGGATCTCTGTTTGAGAGATGTTCAGATGCGAGGGAGAGAGGACAAGCTCCTGAAAAGTACCAGTGGTAGTGCTTGCTTCCTCTCTTCCTGGGACTGGTAGAGGAGCCTCGGTGGCCCTTAGCTGAACCCCTCAGTCGTTGAGACAGTTCCCTGAAATGAACACTCTCATTAGGATGGGTTTGTCACTTCATAAAAATTTCTAAATCCGGATCACCTGTAAGATGCAAAATAAATGATTTCTTCGGTGGGAAAAATGTATCATTTCTATTGCAATACGAAATTTTTCTGTTCATCATAGGCTGTGATTGATAAAATTCTGAAGGTTTGGATATGTAGTTCTTTTTACTAGTATATGCTTTTATACTAGGTCAGAACATTTTTGAATTTTATACCTGTATTCATAATCTTTTAAATTGCTTAAGTTTAACCTACCATAAACATCATTTATTTAAATTAGTCACCGTTTATTTAAAATAGTCACCATTGATGAAGCCCAAAGAGACTGCCAGTTTTCTGTAGGTAAGAATTGTAGTACCGGGGCTGGGGATTTAGCTCAGTGGCAAAAGCGCCTGCCTGGCAAGCGCAAGGTCGTGAGTTCGGTTCCTGGTACCGGAGAAAAAAAAGAATTGTAGTACCAAACTAGAAATGGATAATTCTGTTATAATTGGCATTGTCAGCCACTTAGTTTTGCATTCGTTTTAAATTCCCATTTACTTGTTATGTAGAAGACCACGTGGTCATCTTGTCTCCAAGGAAATAAGGAATGAAGCCACTTAGTGTCCTGAGTTCCTCCAGAGTTAGCTACAGATGGTTGTGACATTTATTTCACAATTTAGGACACTGCCGTTTTGGTCTTCTTGTCACATCTGCAGGATTTGATTTGAAGGGTTATGTTCTCCCTCATTAGCATGCTGTCTTCACAGCCCAGAAGCATCAGTCAGCATTCAGCGGTGTTCTCTGTAACAGGGGACTTTGCTGAGAACGGGGCCTTGCGTGAATTTATGGCCGGAGGTGATAGTGGCGGATTTTCCCCTCACCTCTCACCAGGGAGAGGGACAGAGGCGGGGCACAGGTGCCCAGCACTGTCACTGTCTGTCCCGTCCAGCTGTGGTTGCTGAGGCCAGAGACCAAGTCTGTTGCTCTGGTTTCTCACTTTCCACCAAGCACAGCCCCGGTTGCTGTTCGAGGGTTTCCCTGACTGTCTGAAGTGTGAGAGACTGGTTGTTTGGCATCAAGTTCAGTTTGAATTCACCTTGATCTTTAGTGCTCTTCTAGGATTTTTAGTAGTCTTCTTCTTCTTTTTTTTCTTTCTGTCTTTCTGAGACAGGATTTCATTATGCAGTTCAGGCTAGCCTTGAACTCACTTTGTAGCCCAGGCTGACCTTGAATTTGCAGTGATCCTCCTGCCTCAGCCTCCCCAGGGCTGGGATTACAGACATGCCCACCATTCCCAGCTAATAGTTCTGTAATTACCTGGATGTTCCAAAAATCTCTTGAAGCAGCCTTTTAAATACTGGCAATTTTACGTCTGTTGCCGTGCCATGAACAATGTCACTATACCTTATTTCCTTAGTTAGCTTCTTTATTAGTTGAAACTTTAAAATAACAAATACTATATACCTGGTTATTCTTGTGGAACTTCGTTTCGCCCGTTGTGATCATGAGTGGTCTGATTTTTGTCTCTGGCAGCTGCAGCATCAGGCACCGAGAGCATCCAGCCGCCACCCTTGGCCTATAAGAAGTGGGGTCTGCAGGATGTGGACAGCATCGTGGACCACGCTAGTATTGGTGAGCGTTGCCTGTGCAGGTTGTCCTGGGCTTCACTGCGGACTCCGGGACTGGACGGCCCATGTCTGAGAAATGGACGTTCATCCTTCTGTGAAAACTGTACTTCCTGTAGTGAGACTTCGGAGTTCACGTCAGGCTCGGGTCGCCAGAGTCTCAAGTCTTTAAGTAGTAGTAGCAATTTTATTAAATCCTGGCCTTCGCAGCAGTATTTAAGTTGCTTCCTATTTGACTTAATTTTTCTGCAGATGGTTTTTGCCCCTGTAATGTTTGTAAAATGTAACCAATCAGCAGAAGACTGCTAAAACCAGGTTTGTTCTTGCAAACAGTGCTGGAGGCCTTTGTGTCAGGCATCAGAACATAGCAGCAAGCAGGAACACCTGATGTGAAAGGCTCTTGACGGGGCACTGTTTCGGTTTGTGTCTGGATGTCCGGGCAGGAGCACAG
The DNA here is from genome assembly GCF_000276665.1 of Chinchilla lanigera. Classification (NCBI taxonomy): domain Eukaryota; kingdom Metazoa; phylum Chordata; class Mammalia; order Rodentia; family Chinchillidae; genus Chinchilla; species Chinchilla lanigera. The sequence goes on from NW_004955520.1 coordinate 3,449,307, forward strand.
GGACGCCCAGCAGTGGGCGCTCGGGCAAAGAGGAGGCATGGTTAGGTTGAAACAATGAGGAGTTGCTGAGAGAAGGGCACAGAAGACGCCTAACCAGCTTGAGCATGGGCGCAAGTGGGAGTGCGGGGCCGGGCGTATGGAAGGCGTCCGACCTTAAGGGCTTTGTGTTCCAGTTGGAGCTGCATCTCTGGATTTCCCTTCAGAGCTTCTCCCAGCCACACTGAGGCGCTGAGGTCTTCCAGGCAGAGAGCAGCAGCACCACAGCGCAGCTGGAGGGGTACTAGGTGCAGTGTTGTGGCTAGAGGGGTGGGCCAGGCCTGGCAAGGCAAGTTCATAACCCTGGTGAGAAGTAATGGGCGTCTGAGTTCAGGCCGTCAGAGTGGGGTGGAGCAGAAGAAAATGCTGTTTAAAAGCGTGTCTGTGTGTTTTCTCTTCATGCATTATATGCTGGTTGAAAATTCAAATGGTGCACAAATGTACAAAGAGCAAATTCCCATGGTCCTACCATCCAGAGGCCACCCTCGCCTCGAGACTTTCCAGTGTGGGTGTACGTGTGTGCGGTGCGCATAGAGACATGTGGGTGACACATTCTCACACGGGTTTGCATTGTGCCACTCTTTCCTGGGTGTGGTTACTTTTCTCTCATTGCTGGGACAAAATTCTCAATGCCCAAAATTAAGGAAGGAAAGGTGTATGTAGCTCCAAGTTCGCGGTGGTTTCGGTCCATACTCAGCTGGCTCCAAGGCAGAGCGGCACATGGCATAGGGTAGCAGCTCATGGCTGAAGAAGACAGCAAACGCAGCAAGAGCAAAAATGGAGGAGCAGCAGAGAGCAAGCCTCTTTGCCTCCCTTGTATTGTATGCAGGCGGCCCGCTCCAGGGCGAGTGTAGCATTCATACCCCAAATCCCAGCATTGGACCATGGATCAATCACAAACTCTAGAAGCCCACCCATGACTGCATGAGGCTTTGGGGGACATCCAGACACAAACCATGACAGTGCATCATGAAGAGCTTTTCACATCAGGTTTTCCAGGTGTGCGTCTCATCAGCCAGAGCCCTAGTCAAGGCAGGTGGCACATGTGAAGTAAGATGACTGGGAGAACGCTTTTGGTGAAAGCGTGGCACAGGAGAACCAGCGAAGAACAGTTCAGGGCCAGCTTCACAGTGCCGAGCTGTTCCCCACAGCGAGGTTGAAGGAGACTCAGGCACAGGCAGCGCCAGAACTTGGAACCAGGGCTGGAAAGCGGGGCAACTTCCAGTCTTGAGCCCCGCCGGCTCTCGGGGGGGACCAGGAAATTAACATCTGACTTGGCCCCTTCTCTCTTGGATCGCCTGATGGGGCTTTTTGTTGTATGAGTTCAACCAGAAGTTGGCATGAGTCGTGGAGACTGGCCCAGGGGCAGAGCAGGAGGTGTGTGGCACACAGGCCCCCAGAGCAGGACTACATGGTGCCTGCCGTGAGTTCTTCATGCCCTGGAGTAAACCCTTCCTTGGCACACACGCAGTGTCTTTACTTTTCTGATAACGTGAAAATGCTGGCATCAAAATTCCAAAGTGTTGAGTTCAGTTCAGGGTATCTTCCCTGCACTGGTAATTAAACTTTGGAACATTGAAACTGGCTGGGGACAGTGCTTGAATAGAAATGGTTATTCTGTTCATTTGTCCCCAGCCTACAGCTGTGTGCCTTTACGCCAAGGCCTAATGAGGCCACTTGGCAGATGACCCCCGTTATGTCCTAGGGACAGCACTGGTGCTGGAGACACCGAGCAGACTGAAGGCCTCCAAGAGCAGCATGAGGGCTCTGGCAGTGAAAGTGAGCCAACGAAGGTTTATGCAGGGCCGGGCGGTGGAGCAGGAGAGGTGGAGAGAGACAAGATCTGTTTGTACTTCATGAATTTAAAAAACGAGAGACGGGAAAGCCTAGCAGTTTCCTAACTTCGAGCCTGCGCGGTGGAGCGCATGAGGAAGTGAGAAGGACGGGGAAGCAGAGCTCTGGGTGGGCAGACAGGGAGCGACGGCGGGCACGAGCTGGCATTAGATGGAGGCATCAGGAGGACAGAGCACGGGCACAGGTCTGGAGGCTGGCACAGGGCGGTGTGTCAGAGAATGCCAGGGAGACGGTCCCCGGGCTCAGCGGCGTAGAGCTCCTTGTTGGCTCCCGATGAGAACAGTTGCAGTGGAAGGGAGAGTGAAGGCCACATTGGGTAGGTTTGGGTTTAGGAGTTCTTCTTCTCCCTACTTCCAAAAATCACAAAGAAAACTAGAAATCAGCCACCCTGAAGAAGGCCCACCTACGACTGCAAGGGGCTTCGGCGGGACATCTAGACACAAGCCATAGCCGCGTGCATATGCATATGTGTTCATGCATGTGTAAATACATGCAGAAGGATGGGAAACAGCCTGGTGGTCTGTGAGTGGGTCACACTGGTTATGGGGTGTCCACAGAAAGGAGCTAGGGCCTGGGGAGAATGGGGACTTTCAAGTTCATTAAGCAGAGGGAGTGAGGGATATGTCAGTGTCTGGTGCTCTGTGTGTCCGAAGCTTCCCTGGAAGGCGGCACAAAGCACCATTCCTTGTTGCCTCCCAGAAGTGAACTGGCTGGCGATAGAGGTGCTTTGTACACTTCTTGTACCTTCTGAGTTTGTATCTGTTCAAAAAGTGAATATTTTACCGCTGGGCGTGGTGGTACATGCCTGTAATCCCGGCACTCGGGAGGCTGAGGCAGGAGGATTGTTGCAAGTTCAAGGCTAGCCTGGGCTACAAAGTGAGTTCAAGGCCAGCCTGAACTGCATAGTGGGACCCTGTCTCAAAAAAAAGTTAATATTTAAATTTTGTTTTTATAATATTTTATAAGGTAGAAAAATTATAGATGACAATTTTAATATTTATGAATATTTTAATGTTGATTTTGTAGTTTTCGACATGACTTGTGTCTTAACTAAAGCTAAACAGCACATTGAAGTAGAAGTGTGACCTACAATGAGAATGTCCTTTCAGGACATTCTAATCACGTGTTTTTATGTCTGGCGTCACTAGGTATTATGACCCTGTCCCCTTTTGATCAGATGAAGACGGCCTCCAACATAGGTGGGTTCAACGCAGCAATCAAAAACAGCCCGCCTGCCATGTCGCAGTACGTCACTGTGGGCGCCAACCCCTTCACTGGCTTCTTCTATGCACTGGAGGTAGGCCGGTCACTCACCGCCCAGAAGCCCCCGCACGGCTGTGGACTCCGTCCGTAGCCTTGGACAGATGGGCAGTTCATGTTGCACATTTCAGTTGAAGCTAAAATTAGTTAGTTCTAGGTTTCTTTGTAGTCTGAAGGGACCGAAGCCAGGGAAAAGCAAACTTGTGTTCCTGGAGCCCTGCTGCCTTTGACAGCTGAGCTCCCGCTAGACAGCAGCGCGGCAGTCAGGAGTTAGTTGCGTCAGCCCGCCAGGGAGCAAGCAGGTGCGGGCTGTAAGGCGAGCGCGCTGCCAACTGCAGCTGAAGTAGGTGGTGAGAACTGCTTCTAAAATGGGCAGAAGTTAGGTGTTACTTGGCGGTTCTTATTTCTCGCTTAAAAGTCAGCCTTCTCAGGATGGTCCAAACTGGCTTTTTACTTTTATAAAAACAGGTACTTTTAAAACAAAAGGAAAAGAGCCAGCTGTGTGTATATAAGAAACCCATAACTCATCTAGAATAATGTCATTTTAATGGGATAGTTTAACATTTATTTTAATTAAATTACAATTTAAAGAGAGTTGAAACTTTCTTGTACTGCTGGTGAAATAAGAAGCTGAACTGCTAGTGCGGGCTTTACAGCTTCTCCAAAGTGCGTCTTCTTTGGAAGGGGGGTTCACTCCTTCGTGAGCTTCTAACTTTTCTCTCTTCCGTATCCTGTTTTTCAGGGGAGCACACAGCCGTTATTATCTCATGTTGCGCTCGCAGTTGCAAGTAAACTCACTTCCGCTTTATTTAATGCTGCCAGGTAACTAACCAGAAACTAGCTCACTTGCGTGTGGTTTGGTTTTCACTGACATTTTGATCACCTGAACTGTAAACCCTCGAAGCCCTAGTTATGTTCTCAATTTCCTTCCTATTCAGTGGTTGGCTTGGTTGGAAAAATAAGCACGAAGAAGAGGCTGTCCAGAAGCAAAAGCCGAAGGTGGAGCCAGCTACCCCTTTAGCTGTAAGGCAAGTCTGTCCCGCTGCTCACCACTCAGGACCTCAGGGATGTCCTGCAAGGCAGCACGCCCGTCCCAGCTGCTCTGCAGGCTGAAGCGCGGGGAGTGCAAGCTCAAGGCTAGCCTGAGAAGCTCCTCAAGAGCCTGTCAGAGTGAAAAATAGGAGGACTGGAGATGCAGCCCAATTGGTAGAGCACCCTTAGGTTCATCTCCAGTACCACAAAGAAAATAAAAAAAAAAACAGGAAGGAAGGAACGTAGCTCCCATCACACTGAATGTGTGCTGGGCTAAGTAGTTCTTCGATGTGGCCATTTTTACCGTAAGCACCTACTAGCGCTCTCTGAAGAGGTGGGTCGGGCTGGAGGTGTAGCTCAGTGGTAGAGCACCTGCCTAGCATGTGTGGAGGCCCAGGTTTGATCCCCAGTGCCACAAAAATCGATAAATGGAAGGGCTAGAGAAATAACTCAGTGAAAGGCCCATGTTCAGTGCCACCCAGTACCTCCCTCCCCCTGAAAATAAAAAGGGGAGGACGAAAGAAAGGTCCTAAGCTGGACGCATTGGCATGGGGTCCCTTCCAACTCTGTGTGAATCCCCGGGAAGAGTGGTTCTTGTGTGTGGTCACCGCCGTCTCCCGGGGTGCGGCCGGGTGGATCTGAGGCTGCTCTGTAGCCAACATCCATAAACGTAGCCCAAGGTGCCAGGAAGTTGGGGTGGTGCTAGCTGTTCAGTTTCTTTTTAAAAAGCTGTTTTTCCGCTAAGCTATAAAAACTTAAAAAGCGTGTATCCAAGCTCTCTGCAAGCCTTGGGTTGTGCCTTCTTGTTTACTACAGTGACAATATTTGTGAGAGTCTTCAGGATGGAGGGAGACGTGCTCTTTGCTTGGTTTTGTTTTTAAGTCATTTCTTACTATCTAATATAAAGTACAAGTACTCCTGCCTCGTTTAAAAGATGCTCTTTAGCAGTAGAAATCCTACTCATTATTAATAAAATTCATTGATGTTTATCTTGAGTTTTTTACATCTTATTTTAAAATGTTATAACATCTCACATTTCCTAAGTCACTCAACAATCAAGAAATTAGCCAAATGGCCCTTTGTATCTCAAATTTATGTAACAAAAGCTTAGAATGTCCTGGTCCTTTTTTCTATACCTTTTACAGTTCTAAAATGGTTCATTATACCCAGGTGTCCTCATGGTGCATGCTGTTAGGCCCAGCACCCAGAGGACTGAAAGTTGAAGGCCAGCCTGCCCCACAGTGAGGCTGTCTCAGAGAAGGGAAGGGTGGGTGGGAGCTATAGCTCAGCGGCACAGCACTCACCCTGCAAGCTCAAGGTCCTGAGTTTGATTCCCAGAAGAAAAAAAAAGGAAAGTTGATTACAGGCAAGTAGCAGTTCGGCATAACTGCTTAGAAAGAGGGAAATTCTTGCTTTAGCAGGTAAATTGTGTCAGCAGTAGTGCTATCTGTCAACAAAGAGCAAAGATTAGAAACAAGAAAAACAGGCGGAGCCACTCATGTGGGAGCCAGGCACCCTAAGACTTCGCTGGCTAGGGGCGCATGGTCTCCTTTGACCTGCCTCTTATCCAGGAGATACAGAATGACGACTGATGTTCTCTGAAAAAACGGAACTGTGGGTTTTGTGGTGAAAGCCTATGTAGGGTTGTGTTTTTCTTTCTTGTGTATATTTTATATTGCAAATGTCACATGTGACTAATTTACTGTCCATCCGGGTAAGGCTCATATTTCTGTATGTGAAGACAGTCTTTTTCAGTCATGCGTTTCGTTGTTGTATCCATGTTTTGAGGCTGGAATGTGATCTTATTTTCTCCTAAATAACAGATTTGGACTTCCAGATTCTAGGCGCCATGGCGAAAGCATATGTTTGTCCCCATGTAACACGCTGGCAGCGGTGACGGATGATTTCGGCAGAGTCCTCTTATTGGATGTCGCTAGAGGAATCGCAATACGCATGTGGAAAGGTACTTGGAAACTCGCAGAGACCCTCCACTGGCCTCCTGGCCCGACAGCAGCTGGGCTGCACCCCCCCCGCCCCCGGTTGGTAGCGCAGCGCTAGCCCTTGTGTTCGTGCTGTCTCCTTTCCGCGTGAGTTGGGGCCAGCAGCGTTTGGCACATCAGTCCTTTCATTGTGCTGTCCGTGGGCGCCTCCGCCGGCTGCGTTCTGGGTCTGACTCAGCCGAGCGCCCCCTTGAGGCTGGTGTCCTCCCAAACCCAGAGTGCCACGTCTGTCGGCTAGGGGCGCAGAAGGAGGCCCGGTCTCTCTTCACTGATTGACTTACATCCGGACGCCTGGGCAAGTGGTTTATGGGTCGCGATGTCAGCGTCGTGTCCTGCTGGGGACGCCGTGTGTGGTGTCCTCTGTCCGGGTTCTCACAGCCAACCGCCTCCTCTGCACTCCAGGAAGGAAGCGGGATGCTCCTGCCAGCTCAGCCCATCACTTCAGAAAGGGTCCCGTGTCCCCCGGCTTCTCCACGGGTCCGTACGGGACGTAGTGACGTAGTGACGTGATCGCGCCTGGCTCTGCAGGACTTGCGGGCGCCTCCTCGAGCCGCTCCGCCAGCGTGGTGGAGCAGAGTCTGAGGAGCGGGGTGGGGGTGCGCGGTTCCGGGCCACGCGCAGCAGCGGCATGTGTGTGCTGCACGCTGGCCGGAGCTCCACCGCAGAGCCGCCTTGGCCGTGCTTGGTGTGGAGAAGGAGGACCGGAGGACAGTGAATGCCCCGGGACTGGATGGGCCCCCGACCTGGCCAGAGACTGGAGACAGCAGAGTCTGCCCGCCTCGTGCCTTGTTGTCTGTGTGTGGAAATGAGTGTCGGGCTGCAGGCGCCGTGTCCCCAGGGCTGTCTTCTCGATGGCGTCCAAGCTGTGTTCTTGAGACTTGTGCAGCCGGTCCAGGGGGACTCCGCGGCTGGCGCACCGCGCAGTCGTAAGGTGGCCTGGCCGTGTTCCTGACCCTTGTGTGCTGGCCTGAGAGGTGCCTCGACACGCGGAGCGTCCTCAGCCACCACTGTGGCTGTGCCTCTGTCCGTGCGGGGCTCCGGCGGCAGGACAGTGACCAGATCTCACACGTTAACGAGGCCTTTACTTCAGAGGCAGACCTGGTCGTCGTCCAGGTTTTCTGGAGGAAAGGAGTCCCAGACAGAGGGGCAGAGGGGCCCCTCAGCTTCAGTGACGGCCATAGCTGTGATCATCTCTTCTGTTTAAGATATTTACAGGAAAACGATAATGGGCTTATGTAGCTTTTCTGATGCCGTCCTCCCCAGTTCCCCAGGGGTTGCTGCTGTACCTCATTTCATAACTACCGCTTCCGCTCTGCGTCCCCAGGGTACCGAGACGCGCAGGTCGGGTGGGCGCAGATCGTGGAGGACCTCCAGGAGAGAGCGCCGGAGACGGCCGACCCCGCCCCCTTCGGAAGTAGCCAGGGCCCCAGCCGGGTGGCTCAGTTCCTTGTGATCTATGCGCCAAGGAGGGGGATTTTGGAGGTGTGGAGCACGCAGCAGGGGCCTCGAGTCGGAGCCTTCAACGTGGGCAAGCACTGCCGGTGAGCTTCGGCCCTGGCCACCGCCGCTGCCAGGGATCCCGGGATGCTGTCCCTAAAGGCAGCTTTCGGGTAGCTGCCGGCCACGCTGCATGGGGTTGGGGAGTCGGAGTGTTCTCTCCTGTAGCTTCTCCTGTATTTGCCTCTGAATCATGAGCTCGCCTGTGTGCTCTTAGTTCTGGCACCACGTTACAGGAAGAACTGCCCGTCGGGTCCTGCTTTCCTCCCGGCTTTGGCCCCGGCCTTGCTAATGCTCCTGACCTGAGGAGAAGATGCGGTTCCCTAGCTGGGGTCACAGTGCCTTTGGCTTTTCGTTTAATAGCTTTACTGTCTTGGTGTGTGCTTCTCTTAGGCTGTTGTATCCTGGCTATAAAATAATGGGCCTAAACAATGTCACCAGCCAAAGCTGGCAGCCACAGACGTACCAGATCTGCCTCGTGGACCCGGTGTCTGGAAGTGTGAAGACAGTGAATGTCCCCTTCCACTTGGCGCTGAGGTAAGGCCCGGTGCCTGCGCCCTGCGCCCTCTGCTGACCTCGCCCCCTGCACTGGGCCGGGGTCGTCAGGCTGACTGCTTTCAAGTTCAGTGGGAAGTTGGAGGGGGAAGGCAGCCTCACGCACTACAAGGAGTTGTCGCCTCGGTATTTCAGTGACAAGAAGTGCGAGCGGGCCAAGGACGTGCACCTGGTGAAAAGGCTGGCAGCCCTGCTGAAAGCCAGGCCGCCCGTTCCAGGTAGGTGGTGGCAGCGGTGGGCGCTGTGGGGTGGAGTGCCCAGGGCCCGGAACTGTGACGCCAGGGAGCCCCAGTGCAGGCTGGCCGAGGGTCCCGGGTGTCTGTCCTCCTCACTGCCACAAAAAGTGAAAACTCGGCTTTGACTCTCTTGCAGATTCGATTGAAACAGAAATAAAGGAGTTAATTCTAGATATTAAGTACCCTGCCACCAAAGCACAAGTAAGTGAGCACGACCCATGAGCCTTCCTGCGGAGTGGCTCCTGCATGGCTCGAAGGAAGCCTCCCGCCGGTTGCCCTCTAGACGCGGCAGGCTGCAGCCTGCTGCTCACGTCTTCACCTCTCCACCCGTGCTCTCCGCCGCTTTTCCTGTGACTCCAGGAAGTTCTGGTCTCTTCTTTACGTGTTCAGTCATTTCCCGTACGCGAGCGCCTGTGCTTTCTGCAGACATCTGTCCAGAGCCGCGTGCAGGCGAGGCGTGGTAATCACACCCACACGCAGTGGCGCCTGGCCTGGGCTGGGGCTGCCCGCCCCTCCGAAGGGCCTGTTCCTCCTCTCACCCTCGCTGCTCAGCCCTCGGGGAGCCCCGAGTCAGAGTTGGCACGTTTCAGTTTTGCCTTCCTTCATGGTTACAATGTGTGTGTTCGTGTGTGTGCGCGCCCTCCCGGGGCATTGCCTGCTTCTGTGAGCTGTGAACGGAGCCGTGCCATCTGCTGGCCGGACTCGTCTCCCCTTTGGCAGCAGGTGTCCCCGAGGGGCCGGGCTGCGGTGGTGGTGACAGGTGGCCTCTGCCCTGGGACTGGCTGTCTCTGCTCTCCGTCAGGGGCCGGCTAGGCCGAGTCCAGTTTTGCCATCTCAAACCCTGACGCTGCGCCTGCCCTTTAGCACGCTCCCTGCCGCGCACACGCGAGTCTGGCTCCAGTTGACATCTGCCCCGCTGCTAGATGTGGAATGGCTGCCGCTTCCTTCTCCAATGCTAGGGATTCAACCCAGACTCTGCGCTGAGCTACGTCCCTGGCCTTTTAGTGATAAGACAGGGTCTGGCTAAGTCCCTAAGAGCCCAGGTCGGGCTTGAATTTGCAGTCCTCCTACTTCAGCCTCCCGCAGTGCTGGGACTGTCGGTGTGTACCCCACCCCTCGCAGGTATGACTGCCCAGACTGTGCTAGGTGATGAGAAACTGCTTTTCGGAATAGTGGCTAACTAGCTCGGGCCCCATCGGCTGATACTCACTTATATCCCGTGCTCCGTGTGGCAGCCCTGTGCGCCTCAGCTGCAGTGTCCATGGTACAGTCAGATCGCCGCCTCTGCCACGCGGCAGTGTGGTAACTGACAGTTTCTCTGCTCTCATCCTACCAGACCCCTTCGAAGCTGCCTCTGCCCTGCCTCCATGGCTTCTTAGGTGACCCTTCAGTCCCCCGGACAGCTCTGAACGCCTGTGCCACCCCCTTTATTTCCGCAGTGCTGGCAGTGAGCCCAAGGCCAGACAAGTGCGCGCCAGGCTGCCCACAGCCCCGGCTCTGCTCTGAGTGAGGTGGTGCGCAGGTGCGAGTTTTCTAGTACTCCGCATGCGTGAGCCTTCCCATCCTGCCCGGCTTGAAAAGCCTTCAGGCGGGAACCTCACCGAGTATCTTTATCTTTGTAACTCCCAGCACGTAAGGAAATGCTGCGGAGCTTTGGGTGTTGGGCACAAGTTCTTGTGAGCACAGCTCTCTGACACGTTGAGGAGGAATCCATCTCAATTTTTTGAAAGCGTCATAATTATACTACTTAGGCCAGGATGCCTGGTAAAGCAAATGCTTCCAAGAAAAAAAGTGTCAACAATTTAAAAAATGCAAAGAAAAACACAACACTGATGAAGAAGTGGAGTTATCAGAGAAACCAGGAAGCACTGGGGGAATCCCTCATGCACGTGAAGTACATAGGAAACGTGCCGTCTGCAGAGCCCTCGTTCAGGCTCAGAGCAGGGCAGGGGCTGCGGGCGGCTGGGGTCATGCGTTGGCCTGGCCTGCACTGCAGGAAGGAGCAGGCTAGACTTCAGAGCTGTCCTTGGGGATTGTTTCCGAATCAGGTACACAGTAAAAAGAAACAAAAATCACCCAACCCGTCTTTGATGTATTAATCTGCAACATGAAAATAGATCCAACAAGCATATGGAGAGCACTGGCAGAAGATGATGGAAGCAGGCGTAATAGCAGTTGTAGTAACAGTATTAAAGAAGAAGCACCAACTACCGTCTAGCTGCCTGAAGAGAGGTTGCTGCACTGCTGATGTCCTGAAAGCCCCTCCCCAGCTAAGATACCAACCAGTGTGGCCATGGCTGAAAATGGGCAGAGCTGGCAGCGCTGTGCAGGGGGCAGGCCTGCTGCAGGGGCCAGTAAGGAGGGCTACCACCTCTCTGTCACTCATGGGGCGCTAGGTGACTGCCCACGGCACGCAGTGCAGACTCGGAGGTGAGTGCAGGGCAGGGGCGGTGACACTGGACGCAGGTACAGCACACACGCCCTCTCCGTGGGGATACAGAGCTTCCGATGAGTGCTGTCCCTTGCAGGGATCCTTTTGTGTGGTATAAATTACTTGTATCTGAGAAGATACTCACAAGTGTAATTGGGGAAACAAGTAGATACGCTTTAGCACAAAAAGAAAGCCTCAACAGTGCTGGGAATCTGTCACAATTAGCAAGGTGAGAATTTCTATAGGTGTCTTACTGGCTGTGGGACTAGTGCCCAGCAGACGTTAGACTGTATGGTCTGCAGATACAATGGGTGTGCAAAAGCCTTGAGCAGAGTGACCGCTTCTGGTGACTCTGAACTGCTCACATCTCTCTCTGACAGTGCCACGTGCAGAACCGAGGAGCCTTGGGGTAAATGTAGAGAGATCATGGAAGGAGTTGTTAGTGCACTCAGGAACACAATAAAACCTGGAAAAGGTGGTGATAGACAAAAGTATGATTTTTATGGCAAGGACCTCTACATTTTCACCAGTATGTCAAAGGAAAAGGACATAAAAACAGGATAAAATCACGTAGTTGTTCACCTAATGCTTGCACCTATGATCTACATGTCTGTGCAGGAAAAAGTGCAAACCCTTAGGAGCATGGGCACTCCTACCATGGTGTTTTGAAATTAACGAACGGCTTGTACTTTGAAAACCACACGTTGTAAGCAGATGGGTATTACTCGAATATGCCCCCAGCACAAGAACTTCTACAACAAGAAACATATTTGTACAGCACAGTACAGCCATAGTGAAAATTTTTACCAATACAGCCAAAGACAAACAAAAACACAGCAAAATCATAAACTTTGAAAATAGTTCTGATGTAAAATTTGTTAAATGGACTGATGAAAGAACCGTTGGTATGTTAATGGCTTGTGAAAACCATACATGTGTGTTGAGCAAGGAAAACCTGAAAACATAAAGCCTGATCTTGTCTTTGATGACAGTACTACAGAGAAAGGTGTTCACGTAGTAGATCAGATGTCATCATGTTACAGGTTCTTAAGGAGGACATTGAAATGGTGTAAACATTGTAATGCAGCTAATTTATGGTGCAGCAGTTGTAAATGCATTTTGTATACATCAGCAGTGGGGTACTCGCAAGATTTCCGTGTTACAATTCAGGGAGTTCATTACTGACATCTGTTAACCCGTGAAGTAATGCTGCAGGTGCAAGTCACTCAAAAAACACTCCCTTTATAGAAGCTTACTTAGGACCAGCGAGAAACGCACGCAAGTGGTGTAGAGAACGTTGTCGAAAATTACCTGACAAATGGGTGCCTCTGGCCTGCAGCAACGCCAAGCGTACCAGATGCTCTGCGCACGCTGGCACAGACCCACTGCTTCTATGTGTACAGTGTTTTAAAGAGTTCACAAATATAAATGATTTTAATTCAATGAAATAAAAAGTGATATAAAAGGATGTCGTGAGAATGTAAGAAAACAGCCAATCAGAGTGACTTCCTGTTCACCCACACCGTCGCTAGTCTACTGTGAGGTGGGGCTGGCCCCACCGGCCGCCTCTAGCAGGCTTGCCAGGTGGCCCCGGGTGGGGGTCCTCGTTGGCTCAGCTCTGACATTGTCCACTTGGCAAGAACGTCAGATCTCATGGGTTGGGGCTCAGACCCACACTGCCCACCACTCAGAACCAGGCGGAAGTGGTAGGTGTCACCTGAGCTTCTGACCCACCGTGATCCCTTCCGGGCTCCATTTGTTTGCTGGAGCATCTCTCAGACTCGAGAGACTCTTACGTTTCCCTGGGTGCTGTAGAAGGTGTGACAGACAAAGGTGCCCAGGCCCAGGGAGGAGAAGACAGGCCAGGCACGGGGGAGGACGCAGCGCTCCGGCTGCTTCCCATGCCCTAGAGGCTGGGGTGGCTTCAGAAGTTCTGAGTCTCTCCTCCCCATGTGGGTTCCACCACCATCCTAAGACTGTCCCGAGGCCCCTGGGAGTTGCCATGCTCGTAACACCCAGGAAGTGACGGAGGTCTTAGGAACTCTGCGTCAAGACCCGGCCACACGCCATCTGCTTCAGCAGCCGATTCTCAGCACGCTCGTCAGTGGGGATGTGCCGAGCTGGACCGGGAACGGGCGATTCTCCTTGAGCCTGTGGCTCAGGAAATGTGGGGGCGCCAGGAGCTGTGCACCAGAGCCACGCGCGGGAGAACTGAGGGACGCCGGCTTTCTGTTGCAGTCATGGTTAACACTTGGTGCTGTTTTGTGGTAGCGTGCTGCTCCCCTGCTCCGCCTGCCTGTTGGCTTTCATTTTCTTCACTGTTACTGGTGACGAGGTGGGCACCTCCCGAGGCCGTTTAGGGGCCCATCACAGCGATGCTCATAACCCCAGCAGTTCCACTCTAATCTTACACCATGAAACAACAAAATTGGGAAATTAGAGCGGAATGAGAATTGCCTTCATGAGGTTTTTTTAATTTTACTGCTGAATCATGGACGAAAATGGATTTTCTTTAAGATCCTGGAAAACCCAATAGCAAAACTGATCCCTGTCCCATGGCCACAGAAGGAGGGAAGAATGCTGTACGGGACTGGGAGAGGCGCTGCACAGCTGGAGGCGCGGGCCCCGTGTCGGCCCTGCACGGAAGGCGGCTCCTGAGGCAGCGAGCTCGCCTCGTCCTGTCTCAGGCCTGCGGACACACAACCGCAGCCAGGCCCGTCTCTCCCACAGACACTGTGCGGTGATCTGGAATTTGTCTCTGGCCGCATCCTTTATCTAAATTTTCAATGCTTAGTTTCATCAGTTAAAATCCAACTTAATGTGCCCGCGTGCACGTATAACTAGAAACTGCAGGTCCTGGTCCTGGTGGCCCTGTGGAGAGATTTGGGGACTGCTGCGTGGGGCTGTGAGGACCAGACCGGGGCGTGGGGAGGCGGAGAGTGAGGCGGCTGCACCTCCACTGCGGGCAGCCCTTCTTTCACTTCTGCTTGGAGCAGCGGCTCGTCCAGACTCATTCCTGGCAAGTCGCCCTGTCTGTTCAGCAGCAGCTGCCTGCTAAGCTCTGCTTTCTGCCTGGACCTGGTCGTACACCGTGTGTGGCCCAACGTGAAATGGGTCACAACTGCTTCTGGTGCAGCCTGCGTCTCGGGCCTGTCCGCCGAGCACCTCAAATAGCGAGCTTCTCTTTGCAGTGTGGAGTAGTGAAAATGTAGGCAAAGGTAGAATTTAAAAATGGAAATGTTTACTGGCCTCATCCAGTGTCTTCCTTCTAGGCTTTGGAGAGCATCCTGGCAAGTGAGCGTCTCCCGTTGTCCTGCCTTAGAAACGTCACGCAGACGGTGGTGGACGCCCTGCAGAGCCAAGGTACCGGCTCTGTGCTGCGGGAGGCCCCGCGCCTGTCCTTGGAGGGCTCAGGTGCATGCTGCTGTCACCTGGACAGGTGTACTGTAGATGAGAGTGAGGACACCTGGGTCGCACCTTCTGTGTTTGCGGCCTGTGCGTGCTGGCTCCTGACACTGATCTGTGTCTGAGCCGTCTCTGCGTGTGGTGACGCTGCTTCCTATTTGACTACTTTTGGCGTGACCCCCACTATTGTGGACTGTCAGTAAGAACACTGAGAAGCGGTCTTTGCAGGCCTGAGGACGCCACGGAAGCCGTCGGCATGGGGGCAGCTAATGGTCTGTGCCAAAAATGCCCGAGTGCTCTCGCGGCCTTTGTCCTTCCCTTGCCTTCATGGGAGAGCAGTTTCTGAAGGGAGCGTTCTCACGTGACGTCCTTCTGACTGCCATCGTGACAGAAGATGCTGACGCTTTCAGTTCATCTGTTTACCTCATGAGCACAGTTCACACTTCCAGACTCAAAGACTTTAGTTAAAGTATTTGTTGTGAGTTTTTCATAGATCGTTACTGTTTGAGAATTCTGTTTGAAGCCAGGCAATCCCAGCACCTGGAGGCTAAGGCAGGAGGGTTACCGTGAGTTTGAGGCCAGCCTGGGCTGCAGAGTGAGACGCTGTCTCAGAAAACAAAGATTGAAGCTGTGTTAACTCCATAGTCTCTCCAGCCAAGCTATCACACTTCACTTTATTCTTAATTCTAGCATGTTAAGTTGTAGCAAAAGAAGTATCTAGTTTGGAATTCTTGCTTGTCATGTTACTCACATAAAGCCAGCTTTACATTTAATTAAATTTTGTTTAGTTGTGTTTAAGGCAACGTATGTTGATTCAAAACATCGTATGTTCTTTCAAGACTTCAGACCTAGAGTTTGAGGCTTTTGTGATGACTTTTTCAGCAGAGTACAAGGCTGACTTTGGTAAACAGTGAGCTCGTTAGTGTGCACAGCTTGTTAGAAGTACTTTTAAAAAACACAGTTGAGCCAGGCATGGTGGTGCACATCTGTAATCCCAACACTTGGGAGGCTGAGACAGGATTGCCCTGAGCTTGAGGCCATCCTGAACTACAGAGCAAGACCTTGTCTTAAAACAAAAAACAAAAAACCACAGTTGATGTAGTGAATCCCATCTACTCTGGAGGGTGAAGAGGATAGTAGGTTCAAGGCCAGCCTAGGCAATTAGACCCTGTCTCAGAATGTTCACTTAACACAAAGAAAGAGTTGAGGGTGTAGCCTGCCTAGCACCGCGGCGCCCTGGGCTCAGTCCCCAGAGTGAAAAACAGACAGACAGCACACAGCGGGGCTGAGTGTAGCCCCCACCCCCGCCAGACCGAGGCAGGGTCACAGCGGTCCTCAGTGAAGTCTGCTTTATCATCTTTTAAAGAGTAAATAAAAATTGAAAGAACAGTATGCTGATAAAGCCCCTCCCCTTAAAGCTATCTAATATCAGCATGTTTAAATGACTGGGGTCCCCTCACTGTGCCATTGAAGTGCTGTAAAATCATCACAGGGAGCCAGGCCTGCCTGTAATACCAGCACTCGGGAGGCTGAGGCAGGAGGATCTTTGCAAGTTCAAGGCCAGCCTGGGCTACAAAGTGAGCTCAAAGCCAGCCCGAGCTCCATAGCGAGACCTTGTCTCAAAAAGCCAAAATAATAAAATAAAATAAAACCATCACAGGGCCCATAAATGAGGTTCCTTAAAATTTTCCAGGATTTTGTGCAGCAAGTGTTACTACTGGCTATAAGTACTAAGGGAATTTCGCATTACTGTACCCTAAATGAAGATTGCTTGAGGACTTCCACATCTGTCGTTTCATGGAGTAGTATTTGTCTTACTTAGCCATGCAGTCAAAGGTGTGGTAGAGAAGTGTGTCGGTGATCTAGAGGGCTCTCCCAGGTGCGCATGGGCACCAAGCAGGCACGGCCCGTTGCTGGAGGGCGCAGGTGCGCTCTGCTCGGGTCCTGCAGCCTCTCGAGGACCATGGGTCACGGCCCCTGGATGGACTTTATGGTCTTCTCCCTGTGGGCGGCAGGAGGACGGCAGCTTCTGTCTGTCCTGCGTCCGGGACGGGCGGGGCAGCGGGCACCTTCACAGCTGCTTCCCCATGTCACTCCAGGTGTGAGACAAGGACAGTTCTGCCTTCCTTTCCCCGTGTTCCTCCTCCTGGAGCATCTTATTTCATTTAAAAGCTACACATTTTACTGTGATGGAAAAATTGTGTCTGCTTTCAATCTCTCGTAACTTAAGCATTGTAGTCTTACTGTAACTGAGTGCCAAGGAAGAGTGTGAAGAGACGGAAGGAAAGGAGGGAGGGAGGCAGGCGGGCAGGCGGGCTGTGGGTGTGCTGACCAAGCTCTTCCTGCTTCCTGTGCCTTCCAGAGCTCGAGTCCTTGGATGAGGGGCTGCTGCGGTTCTGCGCCAGTAAACTGAAATTGCTGCATCTTTATGAGTCCGTCTGTCAGTTAAACTCCCGTGATTTTCAGTCAGACACACAGTTCTCTGACAGAGTGAGTAATCTCAAGTTTCAGTATCATGTAAAATCATCTCCTCTGTTACTTTTGGTTTTTTTTTTTTAGAAATAAAAGGAGGAAAATATTAACAGACAGACAACATTTTACAAAATAGCAGAGGAACAGTACAGACAGTACGGAGTTACGAACACAGTGGTAGGGAATAAACAATGCTTGTTGTGTTACATATTGATACCTTCAAAGTGGTTTCTCATGAAAACAGAGACATGCAATGCTGATCAACCAACGACTCACTGACAGTTTCTTTCAGCAAAGAAATACAAGACAGTAGAACAGCCATGTTGACTATCCTGCATATACATACATATAAAATTTCTCCTTCTTTCCCTTCTCTTTTTCCCACATCCCAGTTGCACTTTACCTTTGAGTGCTTTCCTATCAATTCACAATGTCTATCATATCTCCTAGTTTAAATTAACTCTTTCAGGTTTTACACTAGTGAAACAATGCGGTGCTTGCACATGTATGTTAGATTTATTTCACTTACGAGTATGGCCTCTAGTTGTGACGATTTACCTATAAAAGCCTCAAGTTTATCTTTCTTTACAGCTGAGTAATATTCCATTATATAAAAGTACCACAATTTCCTTATCCAATCCTCAGTGGATGGACATTTGGGTTGTTTCCACATTTTAGCAATTATAAATTGTGCTGCTATGAACATAGGTGCACATACATCACTGTGATATGATGTTTTTAGATCTTCTGGGAAAATACCCAGCAGGGGGATAGCTGGGTTGAATGGGACCTCTAGACCTAGTTTTCTGAGGAATTTCCAAACTGATTTCCACAGTGGTTTCACCAGTCTGCATTCCCACCAGCAGTGGAAAAGGGTTCCTATTTCCCCACAGCCTCGCCAGCATTTGTTATTGGTTGATTTCTTAATGCTAGCCATTCTTACCGGGGTAAGGTGGAATCTCAGTGTTGTTTTAATTTGCATTTCTCGAATGACTAATGTTGAACATTTTTCTCATATATTTATTTGCCATTTGTATCTCCTTGTCTGAGAAGTGTGTATTCATCTCTGCTGCCCATTTTTGGGTTGGGTCTTTGAATTTGGAGGGGCTGATATTTTTTAATTCTTTATATGTTCTAGATAGAAGCCCTTTGTCTGAGAGACAATCAGCTAAAATTCTTTCCAAGTTTGTGGGTTTTCTTTTTACTCTGCTGGTGATTTCTTTAGATGTGCAGAAACTTTTCAGTAGGATGAGATCCCAATAGTTGATTCTTTCAAGTGTTTCACATGCAATTTGGTTTTTGTTCATGAACTCTCTGCCTACCCCTATGTCTTCAAGGTTTTTACCTACCTTCTCTTCCAATAGATTTAGTGTTTCTGGTTTAATATTGAGATCTGTGAACCATTTTGACTTGAGTTTGGTGCATGGTGATAGGCTTGGGTCTATTTTCAGTCTTTGGCAGGTAGCAAGCCAATTTTTTTTTTTTTTTTTAAGCTTAAAGGTGCATTTTTTTTTTTTTAATTTTTATTCGTACGTGTTTGCAGTACATAACAGCTACATTCACTGTGGGGATTGGTGCATGTACACAGCACATTTCGATTTCCTTCTCCCCTCCATCCTTCTTTTATTTTTCCAGCATCAGATTCATTTATCTTTCAAAACCTTACAAAGTCAATTATAGTATATACGGATTGAAAATCAGAGTACTAGGCCAAAGATCCTATAAAATACTTGTAGTAAGTCAAAGTACACTTTTAGGTACATTATCCGCACTGAATTACAGTAGCTTTTTTCCCACTTTTTTCCTGTTGTCTGTTATTTTATACGTTATATGTTTTTAGTACTTTATATAGTTTTTCATGAGAGTAACCATGCGATATTTAAGCTTGTGTGTCTGAGTTGGCTCACTTAACATTATGGTCTCAATGTTCATCCATTTCCCTACAAATGACTCAAGTTTATTATTTTTATGGCACACTCGTGCTCCGTGGTATGTAAATATCCCATTACTTTTATCCGTCCATCTGTTGGTGGAGATGTAAGCTGTTTCCAAGGTTTAGCTATTGTGAATTACACTGCTGTATGCATGGGTATGCAGCACATCACTGTGGCATGATGTCTTCAGCTCTTTTGGGGAGATACCTAGCAGGGAAATAGCTGGGTGAAGTCAAATTTCTAGTTTTAGTTTTTAGAAGAATCTCCATACTGCTTTCCATCGTGGTTCTCCCAATTTATGTTCTCACCAACAGCAGAGAAGAGTTCCTTTCCCCGCAGCCTCACCAGCCGTTGTTATTGGGTGATTTCTAATGACAGCCGTTCTTTTCTGGAGTGAGATGGAATCTCAGTGTTGTTTTAATTTGCATTTCTCAAGCAGCCAGCAGTGTCATACATTTTCTCATGTATTGATGAATTTCACGCATTTACCTGAGAAGTATCTGTTCATTTCAGATGCCCATTTTTTAACAGGGTCTTTAAATGTGGGGGGTCTGCATTGTGAGATTAGGGCTTTTAGAGCTCCCAACAGTAACAGCGAGCCGCGGCAGCATGCGTGCCATAGGTTCGCCACCACTCTAGATAGTGTTTCTCTGAGGGACAGCTGGCAAAGTTTTGTCGGTGGTCTCTTCACTCAGTGGTTTCCTTTGCTGTGCAGCTTGTTAATTTGATATGCTCCCATTTGTTGATTCTTGGTTGCCCACACTCATGTGTTCCAGAGTTGCGGGCACTGTGTCTGTGTGCATGTACCGGCTCTGCTTTCGGATCTTCCTGCACGTGTGGTGTGCCGAGCAGTTTGAACGGCTGTCGGGTTGTCTGTGACATTCACTTCTTTGTATCGCTGAGAGCTACACAAAGGACTTACGTGTAGATTCAGGGAAAACTGTTTTTTCACATATTTGTTTTATAAAACTTTTGCTATTTAGTGTATAAACATTTAATTCTAAATATTTCCCTAGTTTTAGCCCAATAAGAATTACAGTGACATCTTTTATTATTTTTTGATTGTATGATAATATGTGTTTATTAAAATCCTGACAGAATAGAGGGTATTTGAAGAAATTTTCCAAAATGGTATTCTTACTAGTTTATAGTTTTTTAACATTAGCTTATTCAAATAACCTCTTTACTTATAAAAATGTAATTTGAGAGTAAAAATTTTGAGTACAGTCTCGCTGTTGTATCAGTTTTAAACAGTCATCTTTTGTTTATGCCCTTGAACTTCAGCCCAGATAGCAGGGCTCACCTTGGTAGATTCACAGAAGGAGGCCGCTCTTTTCAGAACATTATTGTTTCTGTTCTTAAGGACTTGGCTGTGTTACTAAGGCTTGATGAAAAAGAACTGCTTAAGCTCCAGGCATTACTAGAGAAATATAAACAAGAGAACACCAGGACTGCAGTTCGATTCTCTGATGACAGAGACGGTGTGCTGCCTGTCAAGACCTTCCTGGAATACCTGGAGTATGAGAAGGATGCGCTCAGCATAAAGAAGATAAGCGAAGAGGAGTATGTGGCTTTAGGTGGGTACCCTGCTGAGCTGTTCTTCACATCCTCTCATTTCTGAAAGCATAGTGTCTCAGCGATTTCATTGTTTTATGATTAAATTGACCAGAGTTTTAACGTATGTATTTTGGTGAACAAAGGATACTCTGGATGTATATGCACCGTTGGGTGTGTTGTTTTGGTAAGTGTACTAAAGAGGCAGAGTTAGATGTGTGATGATTTGCTGTCTCTGCTTTAGTAAATCAGATCAAACCATTCATTCTTCTCATGCCATTTTGCTCCTGGAATTTTAGATTGCAGTTGAGGAAGATCATCAGTCCAAAGAGTAACTGGTTTCTGGTGAATGTGTTTCTTTTTTGTCTACTAGGCAGCTTCTTCTTTTGGAAGTGCTTGCATGGAGAAAGCTCTACCGAGGACATGTGCCTCACTTTGGAAGCTGCTGGACTCAGCCCTCAGTTGCTGCTGGTAAGGTTTCTTCCCAGCTGCAGTTCTTCCATGCACGGGTGTGGAGAAGTGTGAGTCTTACTGGGATCTTTGCCTTTTGGCTGTCACAGGACACACATGCAGCTGTCTTAGGGACATGAGGAAGATTGACATTCACCACATTTAGTAAAATTTTATTTATTTTATTTTTGCTCCCTGTAAATGGTAACAAGTACATTCTGTCGTTGACCTAAAATAAATTTGACATCTGACGTAACTGCAGTTTCAGTGGTGGATCATCAGTAAAAGTTGTCATCACAGAACTAAAGAAAAACTCTTAGAGAATAAAATAAGCTTCCTTTAAAGCTATCTAAAATTGTGATCCGCATTTCTGAACTTTGAGCATCTGCTAGGATACAGTCCTCATGCTGCAGCAAATATAAAGCCAAAGAATCATCCCATGGAAAAGCTACAGCACTAAATCTTTGCTCTTCCTGAGCAGAGTTGGCTGGGTCGCTCCCGTGGCAGTAGCCACCCAGCACCTGTGCGTGTGTGAGCACGCTCTCTGTCCTGCTCCTCTCCTCTCAGCTCCAGCCAGGACTCAGGCCTGCAAGTGTGGAGCCGTGGAGTGCATTGTTTTCATTGAATATTTAAGTCCTGTAAAACTGGATTCTGTTCCACCTCTCCATGAAGTAAACACATGTCAGGAAGGATGACGGTTAGAAGCGTGCATAGGATTGACATGAGGGGTACTAGGCTAATGTCTCCTTCAGTAGATAAACAGATGGTGGTGCATCCGTCCTGGGCGTCAGGAATGAAAATGATGAAGTATTGAGAAGCACCGCAACTTGAAGGAAGCAAAAAAGGCCAACCTTAAAAGGTCGCGCACTGCACAGCTGCTGGCGTGCCGTTCGTGACAGCGCGCCTGAGGGTGCAGAGCGGACTCACGTGGCTCCGCGAGCGGGGAGTGCGTAGTTGGGAAGGAAGGGTCTCTGGTGGCTTGCTGTCGAGTTGTGGTGAGGATACAGAAGTACCTGAGTGGTAAGATTGCACAGACGCTCACACACATATACACACACGCACACACATTGTGCACACATGGCTGGTGAAATCCGAATGAGCCCTGTGGGTTTCCAGAGTCGCGTCTTGTTTTGATCCTGAGTGCCATGTTAGCGGGAGGGGCTCTGGGACTCTGCGTTTCATGTCCTCAGTGGGGAAGGTGACTCTTGAGATGAAAAGTTACAAAGGAAGAGGGAGACGCGAGGGTGCTTTGTGCTCAGTCAGCGCCGACTGAGGTGTGTTGTCTGCACTCCTGTGTGTCATTTTGAAAACACGTAAAGGGTAGTTTTATTGGAGTCCATCGGGAAGTGTGGTACTCAGTCCCAGAACCGCTGGCCCCAGTGGGCTTCTTTGGCTCCCTCCACTTTAACTTTCCGAGATTATTGGAGCCAAGCCATTGGATCTGGCAGTCAGCCAGATGAAGCCGAGGAAGGCACTCACAGAGCTCTCCTGCAGGCGGCAGAGACAGAGGCAGACGTAGGAGCCATCCCAGGTGACATCTCATCCCGGGTTGAGAGCTTTTCTCACATAAATGCACGCAGCGTCATAAGCAGCCCAGGCCTCCCCCAGGCTCCAGTATCTCCAGATGTGACACTGTGACATCAAAATCCTTATTTTCCCAGGGTATCTGTGAGCAGATTTTATAAACCGTAAAAATGTAAACTTAAGGAAATACGCTGCTGCACCTTGGAAGTCACTTGTGTTGACTGGGGCGCCTTGTCTAAACAGGCTTTTCCTAACTTGCTAGCCACTTACGAGTGGGAGTGGATAGTTTTCATACTGGTGCTGCCCTCTGCCAGGTGCGAGGCACCTTCGTCAGGCACGCAGGTCCTCCCTGTCACTCCTGCGGCTGTGCAGCGAATAATGAAGACTCTCAGGTCACCTCCTGGAACACGATGCCGCCAGCCGCCGGCCAGAAGGCTGTGCATCCGCGTGCGGGGCTGGGTAGGACAGCGCAGGCCCGCAGTTAGGCCAGTTGTGCCTCTGCTCTGAAAAAGATGTCACCTTGATTTCAGTCTCTGCTGCTGAGTGTGTGGCTCTCCAGGGAGAAGGCTGTCCTGGAGAAGCCGTGGTCTGTCTGCTGTCTGCACACGATGCTGTCCCTCCTGAGCAGGATGAAAGGTGGGCTGGGGCTCGGGCATGGGAGAGGAGGGCGCGGCGTCGGGGGAAGGGGAGGAGCAGGCGAGGCATGGAGGCTGTTACCGCGCAGGCTGGTTTCTGTGTCAAAGGTTCCTAATGCGTTTGAAGCATGCGTTAATGAATGAAAATTGAATCACGCTTGTGCTATCATAAATGATTCCACGGATGATACGTTTTCTTAACTCAGTAAGGAGAATTGCTGTTCGTGGGAGGGAATATTCCTGTTTTTCACGTCATCAGAACAGTTGCCTCTAGTAATACGTTCAAGAGTAGTTTGCACTAATGATGAAAATATTCCAGAGAGGGGTTAAGGATAAGTACTGACTGAGAAACGGGATGACCGTGATAAAGCAGTGGAATAGACGTACCCTGAATGCATAGCTTGTAAGATCTGTTTTACACTGTATTCAGAAATATACAGGTCCATTTTCACGAAATTTAGTTTTAAAAATGAAAGATCAGACAAAAATAACCAATTGGGTTCACCCGTGCGCCTGTCCTCGTCCCTGCAGTGGCCATCGATGAGACCTGGGACTCGCAGTCCGTGTCCCCCTGGTGGCAGCAGATGCGCGTGGCCTGCATTCAGTCTGAGAACAGCGGGGCCGCGCTGCTGGCCGCACACGTGGGCCACTCGGTTGCCATGCAGGTCTCAAACCACGTGACAGAGAAGAAGGTGAGTGGCGAGGCATGCTGCCGTCACGTGTGGGACATTGGCCGTGGTGGCTGTCACAAGCGCACCTCTGGAGCAGGGGCAGGTGGGGACTGCTGCCGCGCGGTCCCCACGCTGGGCCCACCGGGGTGCGCAGATGGGAGCGCTTGGTTGGTTCTGACGGAAAGCCGGGGCCCACCAAGGACCAAACAGAGGTCGCTGCTGCAGGGCTCCTCGTGAGTGTCCTTCCCTCAGGTCTCACCAGCCCGGTGTCACCTGGGAGGCAGCGTCCTGGGGTCGCACAGCCTCACAGCAGAGCTGTGGACGCGGCCCCCTCTGTGGACGTGCCCCCGCCCCGCAGTGACGGCACCTTCTGGTAGTCCTTGCAGACAGCGGGGGTCGACGCCGAGGCCCTCACAGACTCGTGGGAGGCGCTGTCCCTGGACACGGAGCACTGGAGGCTGCTCCTGAAGCAGCTGGAGGACTGCCTGCTCCTGCAGAGCCTGCTGCACAGCGGGTCCCGGCGGCCCCGAGCCTCCGCGCTGCAGGCCGAGCCGCTGCCCCAGCTGTCCGTGAAGAAGCTGCTGGAGGCAGGCAAAGGTAAGCAGCGGCGTGAGGGCCGCGTTCCCGGCTGTGCCGTGTGGGCTGCTGGCTCTGAGAGCGCGGATTTCAGGGAAGGGGGAGCACCCTTCCCGCATGCCTCACCCCTCGCCAGCACAGGCGTCCGGGTCTCCTGTCGTCTCTTGCAAGCCCTCCTCCCCATCGCTCCAGAACCCCACTCCCCATTTTTTTTCTTCCCTTTTCAATTTTTTGGGTTTTTTTTTTTTTTGTGAAATACGTTTTAATTGACACAACAGTTGTGCGTGTTTATGGGGCACACGCAGCATTGCAGTACACATGTGTGGTGTGCGGTGAGACCCCGGCCGCACACCTTCCTTCTTGCCGCTCGGAGCACTGGGACGCCTGCTCCTGGCCGCTGATACCATTAACTGCTGCCAACCACGGCATGGCTGTGCTGTGCAAACAGCAGATGTTAGCCTCCTACCCGCCGCACCCACATCCGCCCGGGCCCGGGCCCCTGTGCCTCTGAGGTGAGCCTGGAGCCCCCGCACGTGGGTGAGGACACAGCGTCCCATCCCATCATCGCAGGCCCCCGGCTCACACCTGGAAAAACACGAGTACCTCATGTTTGAGTCGCCTTTGGGACTCAGTCTTCTCATCAGAAGCTCTGCTAGGCATCTCGTACCAGGGAGCTGCATTTTAGGGTTGGCCAAGTATTTATAGAGTTTTGATTAGTTATCTCATTTTCTCATTCTTCGTAAGACTTGTGGCCGTTTCTTATTTCTAAGTCTGCTACCCTTCACATGGCCCACGTCCGTACTTCGTTTGTTCTGGTTCTGGAACTCTGAACCCAGGCTCTTCCCAGAGCGGCCTCCCTGCCTTCTTCACTTGGAGACAGGGTCCCGGAACTGCTCAGGTGCCGGGGCTGGCACTGAGCGTGGGACCCCGCTGGGCCTTGGAGTACTGGGAGGCAGGGGTGCGGGTCCTGAGCGCTCCTCAGCCTGCGCGGACAGTTTCTGTCCGCCCTGGAGACTGAAAGGTGGCCCAGTACCACGGTGTTGCCTACAATGGCTGAGGTCGCTGCAACCACTTCGCAGGCACGTGGGATGTCTGGTACAAGGACGGTGAGGCCGTCCTGAGAAGCCTAGCTAGCTGTCAGGCCCGGTGATGGGTTTTTGCTTACAACCTAGATGAAAAGCACGGTTGCAGGCACCTCATGCCCTCACCATGTCTGGTGCAGCGCTCGGAAGGTGCGGTGCGGTGCGGTACGGACGGGCATTCGTGTGCACTGCGCTCCCCTCGTGTTTCCGCGAACGGAGACGAGGGGCGGTGTCTACCCTGCGCTCTCCGGCATGACGGGCGGGACAGTGCTGTGCGTCTCGTGGACTTCGGGGTCCCTTCGGGCCCGAGCAGGGCGGGGCGCTGCTTTTCCGCCTGGGGAGCCGCACATTGACGCGTCCGGCTCAGTGCTGTGAGCTCTGTCTCTCTCGTCTCCACCCCAGGCGGCATTGCAGACAGCGTGGCCAAGTGGGTGTGTAAGCAGGACTTGAGCCCTGCAGTGCTGAAACTGGCTAATCCAGACAAAGACAGGGAGAATCCAGATGAAGCTGAGGAAGGCACTCACAGAGCTCTCCTGCAGGCGGCGGAGACAGAGGCAGACGTAGGAGCCATCCCAGGTGACAGAGAAGGCATCCCTGGGGCCCGGGGGAGGGGGAGCGAGCGGCTGTCCTCCCTGAGGAGACTGACACCCCGCTGTCCTTGCAGACCTGCTGCGCTTGGCCTGTGAGCAGTTCCCGTGCAGCCTGGAGCTGGACGTGCTACATGCGCACTGCTGCTGGGAGTACGTGGTCCAGTGGAACAAAGACCCCGAGGTGAGGGTGCTCGCCTGGGACAGTCGGGTGTCTGTGCTGACCGCCAGCCCTCCCGTGCTCTCATTCGCTGTGCGGCTTATGCCAGGTCCCCCCGCAGGCACCTGTGCCGCAGGCTCGCCACTGTCCTGCTGCAGAAGGGCAGCAAGTCCCTGCCGAGTGTGGAGGCTCAGTATCAGGGGAAAGCACAGCCTCCTCCTCAGTTAAAGCAGGTGTGTGCCCAGCGCCCTGCTGGGTTGTGACGCGCACGTTTCCTGTCCTTTCCCGAAACCTCTCTGACGGCACGTCCTCAGTGTCCTAGTCATCATGACGGGAGCTAGCGCCGGTGGCTGCCGGCCAGGCCCCCTCAGGCTCATCCGCTGCGTCTCTCACACTGGCGCTGTGTCCATGGCCCTCTCCCGTCCGGGCTCCCCGGCTGCCCTCAGCTCTGCTCGGCTCCGCCCAGGGGCGGAGACCGTAGGGAGAAGGCGTCAGGATTGGGCTTGGGTCCCCCGAGAATCACTGGCCAGCACCTGGTCGCTGAGTCTGGACTTTGCTACCCCATTGTGTGCTAAATGGGGGTGCCAGTCCTGCAGGGGTGACGCTGGGATAGAGCAAGGCTTGAACACCTCTCCTGGGGAGTCCTCCGCCAGTTAGCCCTCCGGGGCCTCCCTGGTTAGGGCACTGGCAAGTTAGTGTTCTGTCTTGTTGGAGTAGTGGGGGTCAAACCCAGGGCCCTGGTGCTCTGCCGCCGAACCACACCTCAGCCTGTAAATTATTTGTCTCCAATCAAAGTCATCTCCTTATTACTTCTGTAGCGGGTTGTGCTTTGGTAGACAAATCTCCGAGGCGCGCTAATCCACGCTAATACACTAGTGGTGGTGGTACCCTCCCGTCTGTCATCAAGGCAGTGTATGTCGAAAGCGGCCGTTCGCTCAGTGAAAGAATATACTAAAAAAGCAACTGACTTCAGTTAGGGATGGGCCTTTACCCCGCAGCGGCGTGAGGACAGGGTCCCCGTGGCTCTGGTGGGACTGTCAGCTCCGCGGCCATCCGTGGGCTCTGTTGAGATGGCGCAGGAAGATGTTAGGATGGAGTGAGGATGTAGTTTCTGAAATCCAAACGGCGTGCAGGAAAGTGACTAGAAGAAACGCTGCAGTGTTTCCAAGTCACAGGCCGCTGGTGCGGGACTCCGAGGCCGCAGAGGCTCCTCTTAGCCGATCGTGGCCCTAGCGCGCAGCTGCTGTGGCTTCAGGGACATCCGAGCCCTGGGCCTGGTTTTCTCCTGAAATGAAGGCTGTAAACACAGTTGTCTCAGAACCACAGCGGTTTATAGAGAAGAAAGCGTGCTGTACCTGGCGTTCTCACTAGTGCCGTCACTGGTGACCGGCAGAGTCGCCTTTCCACACATGCAGGCGCTTTGTCCTGTCATGGGGTCCTCTGCCTGCCCGGTCAACCCCGGCCCCAGCACCCCCGCTCACAGCACGTCCTGAGTGGTGAAGCAAACGGCTGCTCTCCGGTGTCTGACGCGCTTCCCTCTGTCTTCTGTCTGGTGAAGGAGGCGCGTTTCTTTGCGAGGTCCGTGGGACACCTGAAGCACATTGTCAACGCGCACGTCCAGCATGGTGAGTGAGCCCCCCGACGGGTCCGAAGAGGCCCCTGCCTCGGGCTTCAGCGCTGGAGCGCACGTTCGCCTGTGCTGTCGCCCTGCATGTGACTGGGGTGCTGAGCACCGGCTCCTCCCGCTGTGGGAACACGCCAGTAGGGATCGTCCCCTTCTGCCCCCGAGCTGCAGGCTCACGTGGGTGCTGCGCAGTTGTCAACTGTGCAGACGTTTTCACCTGCACGTCACTTCCTGGTAATACGCAATTCTAAAGCCCAGATTTCGGGGTTTCAAACAATATTTTCATGTTTTGTTTTAATTTTTAATCCTTTATTATTTGGCATTGTAGCTAAAAACAGTAGTCAGCAGTGGGATCGTTTCTAGTGTTCAGACATTGTTAAACGGCTCTCAGAAGTCTTCCACGTATCTGAGCTCAGTCCCCTGATAGCGGTGTCAGTCTTCTCACACTTACTGGCCATGTTGGTATACTCTTCCGCAGCTCATTTCAGCTTTAACCAAAGATTTCATTCGCTTTGCAAGTATTACTTGAGGTGTAAGGAAGGAAGCTAAGCCGGTAGCCCGTGGGTTTAGTAGCTAAGCAGCTGTGCGCTGCGTGTGACCGGAGCGAGGCCGTGCACGCGCCGCACACCGCCGCCCCTGCGCTCGCTCCCCAGGCATCGCACTCATGCTGTGGAACACGTTCCTGGTGAAGAGGGTTTCCGCTGCCGCCTACCTGATGGATAAGGTAAGGGGTGTGCTGGCTTCTTACTGCCTTAGTTCCCTTAGCTGGGGACCAGGATTGGGAAGACTGTCTGCTCCCAGTCTCGTTAGATGTGTTTGATTCCACACTGCATTTCACTCCTGTTCAGTTCAGTGTCACTCCCGGGAGTGGTGTTGGAGTGACAGGAAGCCGCCCTAAATCCTAAAGATTTATCCTACAGTGCAGCAGCCTCCTGCCCAGAGGCTTAGGCCGGCTGGTTGATTCCAGCAAAGATCTGATTGGATTTTCAAGTGAGAGATGTGAGTCCATATCTGCTCACCGGGCCGTGTACACAGGGCCGACATGGCCTCTGTGTGTCCTCTCGTGGCACCTGCACTGCACGGCCGCACATAGGAAGACCCCCGTTCTCCAGTCTGTGGCCCGATCCAACGGCAGGGTCTCCGTCTGGAGATTTAGCCCCGTCTTCGGAGTTGTTTCTTCTGTACCAGACCCTATGGCTGAGCTGTTCCCGTGAAGTCTCCGAGCATCGACACAGCACTGGGGACTGACGTAGGCTGACGTGGGCCTTGTGCTCCCCTCCGTCCAGTAAGTGCCATCGTGACCCTGCGCTTCGGCACCACCCCCAGCATGGGGCACAGGGTGCGAGCCAGGCGTTGCCTTCTCGGGAGCAGAGGCCGCCACACACTGGAGGGCGGCTGCTGCCTGCGGGCACGAGCTGCTGAGCCTGCTCCGGGGCCCGCTGGGCGCGCGGTGACCTTGCACCGCTGTCAAGAGGATCCCCGCCACGCGGTGGCGGCACGTGACTAGACAGCAGGGCGCCAGCCTGCAGGAGGAACACCACGGCTGCCCGGGGCTGCTCAGCCTCGCCAGTCAGTTTCCCACCGAAACCTGACCGCCTCCATGCTCACCCACCCCTGCCACGCCAGTCCTTGCTCGGAGGCAGCAGCTTGGGGCCTTGGTGGTGCGGCCCTCCCGTTCTTGTGGCTGCTGGCCGCCCTCCGTGAGCGAGTAAGAAGAGCGGGTGGATGTTCTACAGTTCATGGTCCTATGGGGAGCCCTGTTCCGGCACACGGCATCGCCCCGGCTGTGACTTGGGGCTCTGTGATGACCCATTCCAAGGTGCCGTGTGTACCGTCACAGATGAAGCCTCAGCCTGGCCTCAGAGGCTCTTGGTCCAAAAGGTCAGTAGACAGTAGAGTTCCGGGAACTCAGGAGAAGCAGCAGCAAGAACAGAGAGGTCTGCGGCTGCCTTGGGTTCTGGCAGATGGGAGCGTTGCCACCCAGCAGTGAGTGGGTGAGAAGAAGCGATCCAGCAAGAAGCCTGCCGTGAGAGGCAGAGGGTGGAGCCAGAGAGCTGCAGGTGGCAGCCTACGCCGGGTGTGGCAGGCCCGAAGGAAAGGGAGTTGGGCTCGGAGAACTCGCTTGCCGGCTGGCCCTCAGGCCCCCCTGCTGTGTGTACTGCGGAGCTCGCACGGCAAGGGCTGGGGGATGAGCAGGTGGAAGACACCAAGGACACGGTGCTGGGCAGGGAGTTCCGTGCTCAGGAGTGGCCTGGGGGGAGCATTTGAGGGCGGCTGTCTGTCCACCTGGCAGTCGTCCCAGGCGTGAGTTGGAGTCAGCACAGCACGGAGGGCCCTGCCCCGCAGCGACCTGCAGGCGCATGTCTGCCCTGCCCTCCTGCAGACCCCAGCTCCGCGTGGCGCACTGCAGCGCATCAAGGACCTCGGGCTGGTGCCACTGCCACTGCCCCACCACCGCCGCCTTCGTGTCCCTTCCTCCTGTCACTCCCAGCACCGTTGGTCTTCCTCAGCAGCAAGATCCCTTGGTGCTGCCATTGGCCATCCTGAACTTGCCTCTGGGCTTCTAAGGTGACACGGTTCCACTGTGCAAAGTGAAGGCCAGATGGTTGAGTTTTTCTTCATAGTTCAAAATAGTTGGGGCTTTTTTGTTTTGTTTTGTTTTGTTTTTGAGACAGGGTCTCGCTATGCAGTTCGGGTCGGCCTTGAGCTCACTTTGTAGCCCAGGCTCCTCTTGAACTTGCAACAATCCTCCTGCCTCAGCTTCCTGAGTGCAGGCATATGCTGCCACCACACCCAGCTTAAAATAGTTCACTTTTGAAAAGGATTGTTTCTGAGTTCATTTTTAAGTACCACCAAAAACCTAATTGTGTCACTATCTGTAGAACCCAGGTAGTAAAGGAAAGGTTACCACATTGTTTAAAGCTGGTTCCCTTTGCTATACCAGTGCCTTTTTAGATCAGAATACTGATTGCAGCATCTTGTTTCCTTTCGTCATAGGTTGGCAAATCACCAAAGGACAGATTATGCCGGAGGGTGAGTCTCTCTTAACTGAACCCCACACTTTTCTGTGCTACCTTGCTTACTAACTGCAAGGATGAACCTTGCCTGTTACCATGTTGATGGTGTGTCAGAAGATAAGAAAAATGGGAAGAGAAAGCTACGGGCAGGAAAATGATGAATAGCCTTGCGGAGTGTAGATAGCATGCTTACGCCAGCTGGCGTAGACGTGTTCCTTCACCTTTGGACTGTGCAGGAAGGCAGCGTGCTACCATTTCTGTATAATGTTTTCTCAACGTGAGAAGCGCAGAGAGAAGCATCAGGTCCAGGCGGTATCCTGCGAGTGGTAACTCTGACCCCCTCTGCGGTCACCATTGCACACATACAGTGCTGGCTTTCAATAGGGCTCCAGGGGCAGTGACTAACAGTGCTCGCTTTCGCTCAGAACTCTGAAGTGAACTATCACAAATACCTTGAGAAATGGTGAGATGCACCAATCCCGCTGACATAGGTCCTTGGTCTTCAAAGAAAACCAGTCCTGAAAAAGTCCCCACTGCTGAAGAATCAGTTGCGGCCGTGGCTGTGTGTGCTGCACGCGCGCCTTCCCCTCTGGGCTCTGTACCGCGGGCGTGGGAGGAACGCTGCTTGTGGCTTTAGAAGATCCCCCAGGAGGGCAGTGGCCGCGGGCCGGCAGGGGTCGGCAGGGCCCTTGTCTCCGGCCAGCTGCCCATCCGTGAGAGCAGGGAGTCAGCGGAGCGCCGTGTCGCCTTCGGGTGTCCCCCAGCGGTGCTCCGGGGCTGACGGTGTCCTCTTCCCAAACAGGATGTGGGCATGAGCGACACGGCGATGACGCCCTTCCTGGGCTGCTGCTTGGACCTCCTGCAGACCTTGATGGAGGTGACTTTCCGGTGGGAAATGCTCGGGAGCTCTCAGGGCGTGAGCCCGCTGGCGAGGAGAGCTCCTGTCGCCCACTCCCTTCCCGATGCCCACCCAGGCCCGGCCTGAGCGCAGTCGGCCAGGAGCCGTCCCGGGTGGGCGGGGGTGGGGTCTGCAGCATGGGGGCTGTCGTGGGCCCTGCCGGGCCTGACGCGGCCCTCCGTGGGAACTGCAGGCCGACGTGGGCAGGGACGAGATGCTGGCACCCGTGCTGGACACCGAGGACGCGTGGCTGGCGGCGGAGGGGCCCACGTGCATCGTGGAGCTGGCGCTGGAGCAGAAGCCCGTGCACTACCCGCTGGTGCAGCACCACTCCGTGCTGTGCGCCGTGCTGGCCGCCGTGGCGCGCTTCGCGCTGAAGGCCGTGAAGCCGCTCGCCCTGTTTGACAGCAAGGTGCGCTCTGCGGGCGGCGGCGGGTCCCCCATGCCTCGGGCCCCCGATCTGTGTCCCCAGGGCCAAGGCCTCCGCGCCGCCCACCCCTCTCCTGGGCAGACCCTGGTTTCGGAGCCTGCAACAGAGTGGGGTGTTGCCTACCTGGGGAGCGCGCAGGGCACTGCCGCAGGGGCCCCTGTCATGGCTGAGCAGTGCGAGGGCCAGCAGCCCGCTGCAGCCCCGCTTGGAGGGGACGCTGCGCTTGGGCGTCCTCGCCCTGTAGCCCCGCGCCCCCACGGGCCCCACACACAGCTGGTGTTCAACCAGGAGCACTGCCCTGTCCCTGCCCTGTGCTCAAACTGTCTGGACTCTGTCATCTTCAACGGTGACGGCTCCCGGGCCAGCAGGGTGCTGGTCCTTGGTCCTCAACCACACGGCCACCCGCTGGGCGGGATGTCTGGGCGCGGCTGCGTCCCTGAGCCCGAGCTGCAAGGCTTGCTCACATACCTGAGCCTCAGAAGTGACATCTGTCACCTCTGCCTGGGTCCCCAGCCCGATCAAAGGGAAGGGACCTCGAGGCCCACCCTGAGGGCTGCGTGCCTTAGACGAGGTGATTCACCCAAGGTAAATGGATACACTTCTAAAATCGCAGGGAGAGTAAAATCAGCTGTGACTCACTCATGAATAAATGGTGCTGTCTTTCAAATGTTTTTTTCTCCCAGAACCTACACTCTTCTCTTGATCTCTTCTGTTTAGGGAAAAAACGCATTTTTCAAAGACCTAACTACAATCCAGTTATTACCTAGTGGGGAGATGGACCCAAATTTTATTTCCATCCGACAGCAGGTAAATTCTCGCCCCTGGCTTTCATCCGTGCTCCGTGGCGGGCGGAGTCCTGGACACAGCTGTGCTCTCGGGAGCCAGCAGCTCAGAAACTAGCATGTTGTTGTTTTGCTAGCGAAGACACTGGCAGAAGAGTGACTGGCCAACAAAAAGCCAGTGTGCCCTCGGTGTAGGTATTTCCAGGGAAACGCTAACGAGGCCTCGCGGTGTCTCTGTTTTCAAGTTCTTGCTGAAACTTGTTAGCGCTGCCGTCCAGGCCCAGCATGCAGTCCCGCAGGACAGAGCGCCCTCGGCCCAGGCAGAGGCGGCCACCACGCCTTGTGAGGACCAGGACTGGCCGGCTCTGGCCGTGGACTTAGCTCAGCACCTGCAGGTCAGCGAGGACGTGATCAGAAGGCACTACGTGAGCGAGCTCTACAGCCACGGCGCCGACCACTTGGGGGAAGAGGTACGGCTGACCCTGCGAGCGCTCTGTGGGCTCCGGCACCCTGAGAGTTAGGGAGCCAGTCGAGTGTCCCCACAGAAACAGAGCAGCTGAGTGGAGCGCGTACACGGCCGCCTGGCCTGCCCCAGGGTGGAGCTGGCCCAGCCGCACGAAGCTGCCGGTTCCGTCACGCTCGAGTGGACAGGAGCCAGGGTGGGGCGGGGGAGCGACGACTGCGCGGAGTCCCCAAGGCTGAGCAGCAGCCCGCCGCTTGGCGCACACAGGCCTGGGGTGGGCGCCCCTCGGCTAGGTCAGGCCCCGGGGCAGTGCGAGGCGAGGGGCTGTGCGCCGCAGGCTGAGGCCGCCCGCCACGGTATCAGGGTTCAGCAGCTGTCCCATCGAGGGCCTTCAGCCCCCCGATCCCGCTCACACGTGGCTGGGCAGGAAGTAGGTGAGAAGAAAACCTAGTCCGGAGCCCTTTACACCCCCAGCTCAGTGGCCCGGGTTTCCACTCTCCCGCCCTCAGCGCGCCCTTGCTCGTGTCCCCCAGGCCACCCTGCAGGTGCAGGACAAGGAGGTGCTGGCCTCGCAGCTGCTGATGCTGAGCGGGCAGAGGCTGGCGCACACGCTGCTGCACACGCAGAGCCGGGAGGGCATGGAGCTGCTGGCGCGGCTGCCGCCCACGCTGTGCACGTGGCTCAAGGCCATGGTGAGGTCCCACGGTCACGGGCGGGAGGGCGGGAAGACTGTGGGGAGCCCTGCACGCTGGCCCTGACCCCACGCCGGGCCGCGTCCGCTTGCAGAACCCTCAGGACCTGCAGAACCCTGACGTGCCAATCGCCAGGACAGCCAGGCTGGTGCACCGAGTCATTGAGCTCCTGCCCGAGAGCCACGGGCAGTACAGCCTGGCCCTGCACCTGCTCGAAGCCGTGGCCGCCGTGGCAACAGCCCCTTCGTGACAGCGGCCCCCAGCAGCGGGACTGGCAGCGGCACAGAGCAGGCGTGGGGGTGCGACACAGCAGCGGCCAGAGCTCTGTGGAGTGTGTCTTTTTGTAAGATAAATAAAAATATATATTACTTTTAAAAAGTGCAGTCCTGGCCAAGCTCCACTCCTTTGGTTGCCCCTGAAGATGAACTATGAACAATGTTACACCGTAATGACACAGACGGTTTACTGTTTATTTTTATTCAAACTGTAAGTAGCTTTATTGTTAAACTTTGCTATTTAAAACTGGCTATAACTCACCAAGTACGTTCACTGTCTCTACTTTATATCCAAACTCTTACTGCTGTAATTAAATGCGTTTGTGTACAACCCCATTAGCCCGTTACAGAAGGCCCCTACTGTCCCTTCAGAAATGCTGAGGAAGACAGTGTCCTGCTGCACCCCAGCAAGTCTGGGCACCGCGCTGCCTCTGTCTCAGAGGTGATGCAGCCGTCAGAGGAGGAAAGGGCTGGAGAGCCACAGGGACCCGAGCTGGAAGCTCTCATCTGTAGTATTTGCCAAGAGTGAGGTCTGAGATGCAATCAACCAGCACAATCAGTTATAGTGTAAGTCTGTTTTTGCCAAGTTCCAAAGCTGTATCCACATCAGGTAACTGTAAAAATGTATTATCTTGTAAAACTATTATGTAAAAAAACCAGACACACAATGGGAGTTTTAAGTCCAACTTTATTTTTCCTACAAGTGTATGTCTACTTCTGAGATTTGCTGTGTCCACCTGCCCTTGGAAAGGACAGGAGGAAGGCTTAGTGATGCTAGAGCTCTGCAAACCTAGCTCACAGCTGGCTTGAGAAGAGAAACAGCTCATGCTGTACCCACAGCGCCTGACTCTCCGTGTGCCGAGTTAGTGCTTCCTGCTTCAAACCAGTGCCCTCCCAACTCGCTCCAAGCACTCTGAGGACGACAGTGCATGGTTAAGCAGTTAAATAGCCCAGTCTTGCTAGGGTCTGTCTCTGGAATGGAGCGCTCCCATGCATTACAGACAGAATCGGTGTTCAAGCAAACCCCAGGGCACCTTCCATTTCACTGAAGATGACATCCAATAAGAACACAGCTGGCTGAAGGTACTGTTGAACTGTCAGGTTCCCACTTGCGAAAGAAAAGTGCTTGGGATGTGGCGCTCAGGCCTGGAGTTGGCCAGGAGGCCCAGCCAGCCCCCAGCGCCCTCCGAAGCACACCAGCGTCCTGCACAGAGGCGCCGTGGCATGTGTCCTCGGAGGCTGGCTCTGCCTGTGGTTTTCAGATACTCTGAAAGTCGGGTGAACTTAGGAGGCTGTACAGAGAACTTGGAATTACAGGCATTTATAAAGACTAAACTCTGCTTTAATTCCATGATCACGTGGGGCTACTGATTCAGCGTTTTAGATAATGGAACTAGTTAAACACACTCAGGTCACATGATCAAACCTGGGGGTCGCTGAGAATACTGAGCTCAAACAGCTCACAGAGCCTAACACAAATCATAGACTTGAAGTTCAAGAGTTTTATGGTTAAGCAGTTAAATATTTTGCTATTTCATGAAGGCCTTTTAAATGTAACAAGAAAGGGGGCTGGGGATTTAGCTCGGCGGGACAGCACCTGCCTGGCAAGTGCAAGGTCATGAGTTTGATTCCCGGTATCGGAAAAAAAAACAGGAAAAACAAACAAACAAAAAAAAAACCCAATGACCAAAATCTAGTTTTCCCAGTACAAAAAAAAAAAACTCGTAAACGTTAACGAGAAAAAATTGTATCTCATCTACATTCACTAAGGGCAGCACTGCGTGGATGAACCTGACCAGGTGCTGGCACCAGCAGGTTCGGACACTCCCGCTGCCGGCCCACACTGGGGCGAACAGGCGGCGGGCACAGAACCAGCGGCCCTATGTCCCCCGGTGGTAGAGGCACAAGTAGAGGGGTCCAGAGACGCAGGTGACGGAGGGAGGTAGCACCAAGCTTCCAAATGCTAGGCTTGGTAATAAAAACTTCTGAGATCAAAGTAAACACCGTCCGTTCTGCAGTTTAAGGCCCCGGGAACTAAGCTGCAGTCATGCTGAGTTTCCGGCAGCTGTTCACCCGTGGGAGCTGCCCTCACTCGGCAGGGAGGGGCTCTCGGCCACACCTTCCAGGAACACTACCCTCAGACCCAGGGGGCTTCCAGCCCGTGCCCTGCGGTCGGTGAGACTGTACACACTGCTGCACTGTCCCCGCGTTACTGTGAGCCGACGTGTAGCCAGCAAACGTGCAGCTTCCATGAGGTGAGGGGTCTCCTCAGCACCCACGCTGTGTCTGACGTTTCTTCCCACCTCCCTGAGTAAGGTGCCCGGCGGAGCCCTCCCTGCGCGCCCCCAACCCCCGGCCCCACGCCAGCAGCCAGTCGCTTGCTAGAAGTCTTTATTCTCTGGATTCTTCTATGAAACAGACTGTTCAGCCCCACTGGAAGCACATCAGTGCCTTTGGTCTGAACCCACTGTGGGTACGCACAGGTGGACACCTACACCTAAATACCGCACATATATTCCACATGTATATACACGTTAGGTACAGGAAACGCTTTTATAATTCTGATGTGTTCTGGTTTTCCTACAGACAAGGCCTCATTATGTAGCCAAGACTGGTGTTGAACTCACCACCCTCCTGCCTCAGCCTCCTGAAGGCTGCGGTTACAGATGTGTACCTCCTCGTCTGGCTCCATAATTCTGATTCTGACCCTTCTCCTTCACCTTTTCTCTTCCACTCCTTACCTAAACCTTGGCTTTCTCTGTGACACTGTAATACTCATCCAAACCTCTCAGCAGTGTTGGCAGGTGACTGCCCAGAATGCAGGAAGCAGGGGACGCCAGCGGGCTACTCCCCGCCAACGACCTCTGCGCAGCGGGGACACAGCGTGTCTGCAGACTCCGCGGTGTACTTCCAGCAGCGAGGGCACTTCTCCTTGGTGGCCGGCATGACGAGCACTTTGTAGGCGGACTCCTCGCGAATATCGCCACCTGATGACAGACAGGAGCATGCATGACTCGGCTCCTCCCATGCCGCCCCGACAGGGTACCCAGGGCGGGGATGTGGGGCGACACTAAGAAGACCGGGGCAGCTGCTCCGCATCCAGCTCCACCCTGGACAGCCACGCTCGGTGACGCTGTCCCTGGATGTACCCTCAACCGAGCAGCTCAGGCAGGTGACGGCAGTGGCAGCTGTGGTCTCGGGTGGATAAAGGAAACCGCTTCCCACAACTCAGACCTCAGGCTGAGGAGCAGTGCAGCCGAGGACGGCGGACTGCAGCCACCACAGTGGCCTCCGGGGCGGACTGAGCTGCAGCCCGTCCTGCAGGGACAGTGCTGCCACCGCCGCCAAGCCTGGCTGGCACCTGGGCCCAGCCACGGTCTCCAGCTCTCGGGAGAAACGCAGCCTCACCCTTCCTGGGAAACGTGTTCTGTCCAGCCACCCTGCTGCGCCTCAGGGACAAGGGTGCCCACGGCAGGACCCTGTGTGGCCCAAGGGAGCCAAGCAGGAGAGGCTCAGAGCCCTGGCAGCAGCCCCTGCAGGACACAGGCATGGGCAGGACGGGACCTCCAAGGTCCAGAAGCAGCCTCTCCTCTCCGGCTCCTGCCGGGGTGCGGAGGGGACAGAGGTGCAGGCCCGGGACACCCAGCGGCCGTTTCTGCTTCCGTGGAAGCTGTATCCAAGTGGACTCCACTTGTCCACTGACCCAGCCCCGTGAGGCTGCAGAGGACCTACAAGGGTCTGCTGCTGTGCCTGCCTCACCTTCCAAGTTGATGAGGAAGGTCCCCCCGAGCTCGGTCACGTCTGGGGGCCTCTGCCGGGGCTCCTGGGCGAGCAGTGTGCACTGGGAGGCCATCATGAGCTCGCTCAGCTGCGAGGAGCTGGACGTCTCCTCGGCCTGCAGCATCTGGGAGAAGCAGAGAACAAGGCGCCGTCAGGACATGCGGCAGAGCCAGCACAGCTGGGCCGTAAGCACCTGCCTCAGGGAGGCCCGGCTCCAGCCCAGTGCTGCCGAAACATGACGTGCTCTCTGTGGACTGCGGCAGGAGCTGCAGGCCTGGGTGTGGCAAGCAGCGCCGTTTTCTCTCCCATCACCTCCTGAGTCCATGCCATCCACAAAGCTCTTCCCCTTGGCCATCCAGGTGACACCTCCATCAGCTCAACTCCCAAGGACGCCATAAGCGGCCGCGCCCATGGGCTTCGCAGGGCCGGGAGGCGCAGCGCAGGCCGCTGGAGCTGCGATCCTCGGGCTGCTCTGACCCGCACAGCAGGGGGAGACACGGAAAAGCAGGAGTGGGCCACTGGGGCCGGATTCCCAACAAACCCCGAAGTGATGCCGGCCCAGCAGCTGTGGAGCCTGCTTCTCAGACAAGGGAGGCCATGTCCGGTGTTCTTCCTGCACCGCAGGGGTAGCCGAAGGGCAGAGGCCATCAGAGCACTGCAGGGGCAGTCTGAGCATCACACACTGCTGGGGCCATCTGTCAGACACTTCCGGTTTGCAGTCACTTCATCTTCCAAGTGAGTCCATGAGCGAACACACATCCCTCTAAGGAGACTGCACCTGCTGCTGCTGCGACCCTCCTATCCCAACGCTCTCACTCCGCGACCAAAGGTCACCCTGCACTCACCCGAACAAGGCGGTTACTGTGTTAGAAAACTGACAGCTGGCTGTGGCGGCGCACATCTGCCATCTCAGCACTCAGGAGGCCGAGGCAGGAAGGTCACCTCAAGTTCAAGGCCAGACTGGGTGACACAGTAAGTTCAAGGCCAGCCTGAACTACATATTGAGACCCTATCTCAAAAAAATTATTAATACTTTAACTTCTGCAAGTTCTGTAATAGTACCTTATTTCATTCATGACATAGGTAAATTTCATGTTCAGTTTTGTTAAGAGTTATCCATTTTATTGCTATTGTATGTGTATTAAATTCCTCTAATTTCCGTTTTTTAAAAAAAATGATACCAATAAAGCTTTTAGAAAGTATATCTACGCCAAGTCTCTTCTCTAGAGAAAAATCTCAAGTCAGTGTGTTTCCCGCTAATCTGGCCGAACCAGCCCAAGGCCCATAAAGCCAGACGAGTGTTGTGAGATGTGTGTCCTCACCTGCCGGAACCAAGCACTTTTCTGCAGGCTCCAGGAAGAAATGGCATCACTCTGGATCTGTTTGGGACAGACCTCTCTCCCAGTTGTTACGTGTTCTCACGCTGCTGTGTGGGTAACTGACTCACCTAAGCAGCCCCAGGCGCTCAGCTGCAGAGGAACTGCACTACGCACTACGCCCTCCCTGGCCCTGTGGAGTAGGTGTGTGGAACACGTCTTCTCACAAGATGAAAAGGGACACAGAGATGCAGGGAATAGAATCAGAGATACATCAGGATTAGACTGCAATCTTAATTTCAAAATTAACGAGAAAGTTTACTACCTGGGTGTGGAGGTGCATGCCTATAATCCCAGAACTCTGGGAGGATTGAAAGTTCCAGTCCAGCCTGGGAAACTACACAACTTAGGGAGACCCTGTCTCACAAATGAAAAGGGGCTGGGACGTAGCTTGGTATGAAGGCCCAGGGTTCAATCCCCAGCTTCTCAAAAAAGAAATTTTAGGCATTTTTAATGAAAAAATGCCTACACTCCAGGTGGAGCTGTAGAATCCTTCTAGCGCATGAAAGGAACAAACCCGCCAACGGCCGCGTACCTCTATGATCTCAAAGAGCAGGCCGGGCTCGATCACGATGGTGACCTCATACTCGGCTGCGTTTTTGCCCGGGATGCTTCCGAGAAACGAATCTCGCATCGCACACGCGCTCTCCACGGCCTCCTCCAGCCCGGGCTTCTTCCAGATGGAGCTGGTACTGATCCAGCCAGTGCGGAAGACACTCCTGGGCTCTGGAAAGTGCAAGATGGACAGCTCACATACAGCCGGGTGTTTCTGAAGCCCGCGCCACTAGGTGCTGTGAGAATCGCGTGGAAATGTCACAGGCACCCACTCACACGTCACGCGGGGAGACATCAGTCTCACAGGACACGGAAGCGCAGAAGGTGACGACAGACACCGTCACAGCTACCGAGTGGGTGTCAGGTTAGGACTACCTCCTGACTCTTCATCTTTCTTTTTTGTTCATATTTCCTTGTTATCGTTTATTTATTTTTTTTTATTTTAAAGAATAAAAGAAGGATAACATAATAATAGGAGGGACTTAGCAAATTACAGACAAAATGGTAGGAAATTATCAATGGTTATCGTTTTACATATTATTATCTACAAAATAGTTTCTCAGGAAAACAAACAGACAAATAATAGTGAGTTAGAGACAAAAGAGGTAGGAGATTATCAAGAGTTGTTGTACTATACTTTGGTATCTTCAAAGTGGACTCTTCATCTTTCTAACTACCTCCCAGTCTTCCCTCGAGTGACACAGCGGAGGGACGAGAACTTGTAGAAGTACTCACCCACGTATTTCAATGAACCTTAAAACATATCTTGGGACATGAAACACGCTTGAGGAAAAGTAACTTAAATCACCAAGCTGCAACACACTTCCGAAGGCACCGGAGTGGGCGCAAAGCCACTGTCTCCCGTCTGCCAGCGGGCAAAGTGGCCTGCAGGTGGCGAGCACCTCACCTGCGCCGTAGGGCAGGTGCTGGAAGACTTCCTCGGCCAGGTGCGGGAGGATGGGCGCAAAGGCGCGCACCAGCACGTCCAGGATCTGCGCCAGCGCCGTCTGGCAGGAGCGGCGCTTGGGGTCGTCCTCCTTCTCACAGTACAGCCTGCGGAGAGGACCAGAGTCAGCCGTCCCCTGCGCACGGCGACAGAGACAGGACGGCCCCGGGCAGGGCAGTCTCACACAGCACCAAGCACCAAGTTCAGGTCGCTGTTCCCTCCCATCACCACAGCAGGAGCTGGGCGTGACCATCCCCACTGGGCTGACGGAGAAGCCACGCAGCAAGCAGGTGGCAGGGCACAAAGCGTAAGCGGGCGTCCCTCCCGCCCTGGCCTCTGCCGGCCCTCACCAAAGCCTCCTGAGGGCCCCGGCTGAGCCTCACATACCGATCCTTGATGATGCTGAAATAAAAGTTGGAGAGCTCCCTCGTGTAAAACGCCTGGAGCAGTCGGACAACTTTTCCAAAATCATACTGCTTGTAGGCGTCAGTAACCTGGAGAACGAAGGAAGGTAGTCTGGAAGTGAGGAGCAAGTGAAAGCAGGACAGGAACACGGCATGCGTGCCTTAGGCACTTGCGGTTCGTGTTCATTTCTGGGCAACAAACTCCACAGCACGTAGCAAAGACTCGTGCGCTCTGGGAGCTGGGTTTCTGCAGTGCTGGGGGTGGACCCCAGGCCTGAGTGTGCAAGGCAGGGGCTCTCCTGTCCCACGGGGGACACCCGGCCCTCCAGTTTATGTGGTAACAGTCACACCTTTTTATTCTGATTTTTGGGGTTTTTTGGTTTTTCTTGGGACAGGGTCTCGCGGTGTAGTCCAGGCTGGCCTCTGTCTCACTGGGATTATAGGCACGTGCCACCATACCCGGCCTGATCACACTGACCTAACAGCAGTGAGGGTCACCTACAATTCCTTCACGTTCTCTCACTTTTCTCGATTTGAGCGAACGCTGACGTGGGTGCCCTGACTGGTACACTGGGACGCGCATTTCCAACATCTGGGACGCTGACTGCTGTGTCCCTGTGTACAGCGGGAGTGTCTTCGAGGCCCAGCAAGAGCCGCTGCTCTCTACTGTAAGGCTCTATCTGCAGACACCGACCCTGCAGCTTCCTTCCTTCGCTGCAGAAGAGCTGACCCGGGCACAGTCTGCAAGAGAAGGCCAGGCCCTCGCTCCCTCAGCTCTAGTCCCCGGGGTGCCGAGGCGTGACACCCACGCAGCGTCAGAATGCAGCAGGTAGGATTCCGCCCGAGGCTGCTCCCGGCGCTGGTACGTGCGAGGTGCTTTTTATGCAGATGAAAGGAACCCACTTCCCATCCGCTTCTGACCCACACCCACCTTGCTGGCTAAGCCCTGCAGCAGGTGCAGCATGTACTGGTCGATGACGTACATGCCGTCCACAGGCACGGAGTCCGTCTCGGGGTTGAAGCCAGCCACGTTTCCCAAGAGAAAGCGCAGTGTGTTCCTAAGCTGTTGCCGTGAGGGAAAAGGTACAGGCAAACACAACTTAGGCGGCCTTCGAGTCTCACCAGAAAGTCCTTTTATAGCGCTAGTTTCCATCCGACTTTTGTCGCTCTTACTGGGCAAGTTTTTTATTCTCTCATTCCTCAATCAGGAATGAAGGCACAAACTCATCCTCCCAGCCCGGCTGCAGAAACCACCCCTGGATCCCAGGCCTACACGGTGAACTTTCATTGTGCTTCTTTACAGCTTCACAACGCACAGCCTCTCCGCCGTCTCGCTGTGTGCAGGTGAGGAGAGGTTACTTTACTGACTCACAGGGGAAATAAAGGCGAGCGGCCTGTACGTGACGTCACGAGGCGGTGACGTACCTCCCCGCAGCCCGCACCGCATGTGGCGGCAGGAACCCCCAGCACCCGCAGCGGCGCCGGCCCCGCGCACACGGACACGGCACCCCCAGCGCTCGGCCCGTGGGCGGCCGCGCTGACCGGCGAGCGCCTACTGCAGAAGGCGCGGCGGCTCTGACCTTGCTGACGTCCTCCCTGGCCGCGTTCAGCGCCGACGGCCCGAGGGTCACTTCCGTGAAGACGTTGGACTCGGCCACCCACCAGCGGAGGACATCCGCCCCGTAGGGAGGCTCTGCGCTCTGATCCTTCATGCGGGGAAACCAAGAACAGAGGGGCCGGGTGGGCGTCAGCCGCCGCTCCCAGGAGCCCCGTGGGGAAGCGTCTGCGCCCCGAGACTGAGCAGCCGCGACCGCGAGGGAGGCTGCACAGGCCGCGCGCGGGTCCTCCTGGCCACTGTCCCCGCCCACGGGCACACGCGCTGCGGATGGCTCCCGCTGCCCTCGCCCTGTCCCCGGCACCCATGGGCAGCGCAGCACAGGAGGGGACGGCAAAGAGCCCGGAGCGAGTGACAGGCACAGGAACTCCATGCCACCCCGAGTACAGCGCTCCAGACCCCAGCGCCCGCACCCGGCCACAAACGCAAGGCGCAGGGTTCTGCGACCTCACGGCGCACTGCGCGGAAGAGGCGCCTCGCTGCTGCCCACAGGACTCGCGGCCACCTGCGCGGGGCGCCTTCCCTCTCAGCGGCTCGGACGGCTCTGGAAACCGCGGGCTCAGGCCTGGCCGAGTCTGACTGGACCGGGCCAAGGACCACGTCCGGCTCCTTCCGCTCTCATTAATACCACGCACTATGTAAGCACTGAGATTTAAAACATGGTGCTTCTGTCTGCGGGGACAGGTCTCCGCTGTTGCCCAAGCTGGCCTCAAGCTCCCAGGCTCAGGCATCCTGCCTCAGCCTCCTGAGGAGCTGGCCCCAGGGGCGGCTGCCACCGAGTCCAGCACGTCTGGGAACAGAGAAGACGAGCTGCGCGTCGTGCTTGCATTTTCACACTACAATGACCGTATCGGGAGTCTGGGCCACCAATGCGGGGGCCTTAACACGAGACCGGACGGAGTCCGAGAGCAGTACCTACCGGTCCCCCGTTGATGACGACGTCGGGGTCGATGACGTTGCCGAGGGACTTGGACATCTTCTCCCCCTTCTCTCCGAGGGTGAAGCCGTGGACCAACACTGTCCTGAGGAGGCAAGTCAGCGCCTCAGGGGCACGCGGCACTCACAGCCTTGAAGACCCCTGTGGCTGGGCCGAGCGAGGACGTCCGGCCGTGACGCCTGAGAGCAGGCCGGCCCCGGGGGCAGCCTCTCCTCTCGCTGAGCGCGCCCTCCGGGCCTTCCCGCGCGCCCCACCCTCCCCGCTTTGGGTCCAGGACCTCAGTGGGCTGGCAAGGGCTCCCGACCAGAGCTCCGCCAGCCCTGGAGAAGCACTGACGCTCACCGGGGAACCCGCCCCAGGAAAGCAGGCCTCAAAGGAGCAGGCCCCTCAAAACCACCCGACTAAGAATTTGAGAGAAACAGTGCATGCTGCTCTGCTGGTTTTTAAATGTTACCTAAGTAACAGTGTGACACGCCTGTACATCCAGCACTCTGGGAGGCTGAGGCAGGAGGATCACAAATTTGAACCCAGCCTGGGAAACAAGAGCAACTTAGCGAGGCGTGGCCTTGAAACAAAAAATTTCCAAAGGCTCAGTGTGGAGATGGGCGTGAAGGCCCAGGGCTCCATCCCCAGTTCTGACCCCAAAAACAAAACGAAACACCCATGTTGTGTTCTGGAAACGGCAGCTACTTCAAGATCTAACTGAGGCCTGCCTGTCAATCTGATAAGGCAAGCAGCCGTGTGCTCTGCAACAGACTCCCCAGTGAGGCCACGCAGCCACTGCCTCCTGCTGGCGCCCGACACCTGCACACCGGGCTGCCTGGCTGCCCGGCCTGAACGCTCTGCTCCTCCTCAGTCTCATTCAAAGAGCGGCGGGGCGCCACTG
The DNA here is from genome assembly GCF_000276665.1 of Chinchilla lanigera. NCBI lineage: Eukaryota > Metazoa > Chordata > Mammalia > Rodentia > Chinchillidae > Chinchilla > Chinchilla lanigera. The sequence goes on from NW_004955520.1 coordinate 3,493,938, forward strand.
AACTGCCTGGTCTTCACTTTCCAAAATTATTCTTTCTGGGGCGTGGTAGCACACAGCTGTCAACCCAGCACTCGGGAGGCTGAGGCAGGACGATCGTTGCGAGTCCGAGACCAGCCTGGGCTACAAAGTGAGCTCAAGTCCAGCCTGAACTGCATAGTGGGACCCTGTCTTTAAAAAAAAGACAAAATCCTTCTTTCTCTAGTGGGACAGGAGACTGCAGTGCCTGATCATACTGACAAGGATTTAAAGTTAACACAAGCGCAGGCAGAGGCAGCGCGGCAACACTGTGTACTCACTTAAATGGGGCCTTCTTCCTCGCCGCGACGCTCGTCAGCAAGGACGACTGGAACCAACCGCCCAGCTGGTCCTTGCCTTCCAGGTACAGATCTGCTCTGGAGTCAGGGCCTTGAAGTATTACAAGACACACATGGAGTTAACGAACATAGAGGACGAGCCACAAACATACCCAAAACGTCAAAATGATGGGTAGCGTGGTTGTTTCATGTGTCCTGCTGCTCAACTGCCTTCGCCCGGGCTGTCACCCTCGGCCTCTGTATCACCCTGGACAAGGGTCATCCCAGAGGCGCAGCTAACTGGGGTGCAAGCTCAATGAGGGGCTGCTCTGGAACAGTTACTGCTGTTTCCAGTAAATCTGTCATGAATAAATGATGGTTTCATTAATTCAACAAACGTCCCCCTGCCACCAACCCACCACCTCACAGGCTCGGACCAGGTGGGCAGATCTCCCTGCACGGCCACAGAGACCGTGAGCAGAGGCCGCAGAGCCCGCCTGGCCTGCAGGCAGCACCATCAACTGCAGCTGGAACCCGGGCAACACAGACTCGGGCACACGCCCTTCACCAGGCACTTGAATGCACCTGGCTCCATTATTTTTTAAAAAAGAGCTTAGAAGATCAAACGGTCAACCTCTAATTTCACAATGACTCAGTCAAACGGTGGACAAACTGAAAAACTGTACGATCCAAGCATGTTGGGTCACACCTATAATTCTAAAACTCTGAGGCTGAGGCAGGAGGATCAAGAGTTCCAAGTCAGCCTGGGCAACTAGGTGAGACCCTATCTCAAAATGAAAAAAAATTTTTTTAAAAAAAGGATGGGGATGTAGCTCAGCACAAAGGCCCTGACTTTGATCCCTAGTACAATACATTAAAATAAAATAAATGTTAAAGTTAATTAACTTAAAAACCCTTTCCAGAAGACGGTGCCAATCACACTCCTGAGTGTGTACAAGGGGGAGGAATGGTGTAGACTTTCTTCTGCTCCTTTTCGTTTTTAATTGTTACCCTTCTTCCTTCCTGAGTAGACCTCTTGGTGAAAGAACAACCTGCAGATTACGTGTGGCTCAGCGTCACGTCTGCAGTGCAACGCCAGGAAGCCAGCGCTTCACCGGCTGTGAGAACCGTGTCTCTACGCAGCAGCTTCAGCTCTGAACCAAATTATAGACTCACAAACCATTCAGTACCTCTGGGATTATAAGGAGGTCAGGAGTAATTTAAAGAATAAACCAGTGTTTAAAAAATTACCCTTAAAGAGGCAATCAGAAAAAAACTGAATCATCCATGACTGATTTATAAATAAATTTGTTTAACCCAGATGAACTGATGAATTCTAAGCAAGGTTACTATACTTAACTAAGACAAACTACAGACTCAGCATAAGCAAATACGGCAAAGCTTTTCTGCTCGACCAATGTTTACCTGAAAATAAACCAAAAACCACTCAAACTAATAAAATGTAATTAATTTTTAAAATTACTGTTTCCGATGTAGTACTGTACATGTCCTTAAAAGTCAAGAAAAGCTATTTACAAGCCTGAGTCCTAAGTCTAATTTTCTTTAGAACATAACTGTTTCCTCTATTTCTTCAACTTATTTTTTGTAAAAACAAAAAAAAAGTTAGAAAGGAAGTAGAAGACAGTATTCTACCGCAATAACGAGGACTCCGAAACACCACTGCAGGGAAATGGGCCTGCCATATTCGGCACGGGACACTACTCAGAGCTCAGCAGCCTCGGGGCTCTGAGCAGGCCGAGGCTCGCAGGAGCTCAGCACGTGCGGGGTCAGAGGGCTGCACGCAGCAAGGGCCCAACAGCGTGATGTTCCCGGACAGGCAATGCCACAGCCACCCTGAAAGGCAGGGATCCCCAGGAACCGGGAGAGGCAGGGAAGGGGCTCGGGCCGCGTCGCCCGAGAGCGCCCCATGCTGTAAACCAGGCCTGGGGCTGACGAGGCGTCGCTGCAGGGCTGGCGCTGTGGCACACGCGCTGATGGGAGAGGCTGCGTGCCCTTCACTGTAAAACTGAATTTAAACCCACTGCGTTTTTATCACACCTCGTAGATACACCTCATAACCTACAGAATGATCCACTTAAAAACGCCATTCCCCTCCAGAAACCTTCATCTTTCCTCTGCTTGGGGTTTGTGCAGTCTGAACTGGCAATGAAACGGGCCCTTCGACCTGCTGTCAAAATGTGTAAGCCACACCTGCTTCACTGCCGTCAAGTCTGCGGCAAGTCAAACTGGCTCTCTTCCGCACTCTGTAAGCCAAATCTACCCGGCCGGACACCAGCCGAGGTGAGCCAGGGGTGCGCCCACGACACGCGCTCAGGGGGCGCGTCCAGCTGACACAGGCCAGGAAGACAAGCACAGGGAGACCGAAAGTGACTGCTCAGACCATTGTGACCATCGGGCCAGGTGCGGCTCGGGCCCACCCTCAGCACCACAGACATAACGCAGAAAGGACGGGGAAGGCTCCAGGGAGTCGTGTGGCCTGATGGGCCATTACGCACGTGTCCGCTGTAACGGAGAATATGCGCAGATTTACGTGCATTCTGCTTCCCGAACGTCCTACGCTGGAAGAAGGGACAGACGCAGTAAGGCCGCTCCCGCTGGGAACCACTTTGCACCCTGACTCGGGGACTGGGGTGCACACCACAGCCGCTGCAGAGGAGCCCCTCCCGCTGCTGTGCTCCCGCACAGCCGAGGCCCCGTCCGTCACAGGCGGCACCCGCAGGCGCGTGGGGAGCTGTGTGACATCCCTGCTCCTGTCCCCTACTCCGCACTGAGGCCAGGCCGGCCCTTCCTTCCACAGCCCCCTAAGACCCTGAGGAGCTCCCCCAAGCAGTGACCACATCTCTGCTCACTTCCTCCACTTCCCCTCCTGACTCCTGGAGCAGAGCCGCTCTCCGCAGTTAAAGTGCAACGCTTCTCTGGGCTCAGCCCGCCTTGCCGAGAGCGAGCTACCTCGGCTCTCACCGAACCTCCTCTGCTCCCTGGAGAAGGATGGGGCAGAACCTTCCAGGGCCTCCCAGCGTTTGTTTTATAAAAATGAGTGCCATAGGGCTGCCGAGAGGGCCAGGGAGAATGAGACGGTACAGGGAAGCGCGAGAATCCCCATTTCTATATAAAATTTCATCTTGAAAGATGGGAGTCTGGAAAGCCCTGGGTGAAATGACCTCCCAGGATCCTTCCATGTCTAAATTATAGTAGGAGAACTACTTCCAAATAAACCAGAATTCTTTTTTGCTTATACATCTCTTACAAGTAACACTCTATTTTCTGCATGTAATCAATTTCAGGAATCACCTGGAAGAACACAAGACCATGAGGTTCCGCTGTCGAACCAGATGTCCAGGATGTCCTGGCCAGGCAGGTACTCCAAGCCATCGGGACCGCCAACCTAGGAGGCAAGGAGAAGCACTTACACGGAGCCCGAGTTCACACAACAGCACCCGAAAGTCTGATGACCGCGGAGCACAAGCACTCAAAACCACTCAGCCGCGCCCCAAGTACAACCTGCAGTGCCTCAAGGCGGGTGCGGCTCAGCGCAGGGCCTGTGAGCATCAGCAGCCGCGGCCCTGACCTCGAGCGGGCCGATGGGAAGGGCAGCTGGGCACAGTCCCAGGGGCGCCCGCTGGGGGTGTGACGTCAGACGCCATCGGTTCACTCCACACGCCCTACCTGGTCCTGACTGCCCACGCTCGGCACAGTGCCCTCTCGGTCACGGCCCGCTGCAGTCTGCCCAGCCCCACGGAGATGACAACTGACGCTAACGCTGCTAAGTAACTTGCTTCTACCCTCAGCAAAACGTCCCCTGAGACTCCGTCAGTTTCTAACCCACACCGACTAAGTTCCCCAACTTCCCCTGCCGGTAGAACCTCCCCCTGCCCCTGCCTTGCGGCACACGCAGGGCCGTCACAGGCCACGCAACGCACCTGGGACAGGACGTCCTGCGGGAGCAGCTGCTCGGGGGGCAGCGTCCACCAGACGTCGCTGCCGTGCTGCTCCACCAGCTGGGCGACGTGCTCCACGGTCTGGCTGGGTAGGGAAGGCACATGACAACTCACAGCTGTGAGAACAGCAAGCGGTGTTACAGCACCAGCTCCAGCTGCCCCGCCCTTCTCCCCAGCCACAGCCGCATCTGCAGTCACTCGCGAGGCCGCTGCCCTCATCTTCGATTCGCCGTAAGGAATGTGCGACTGACCCGGCACACACCTCGCCTCTGACACGGAAAGGGACTGGGGTGGCTTGGTCTCAGAGCACTTGGCTGGCTCACACAAGGCCCAGAGTTCCACCGCAGAACGAAAAATAGAAAGACAGAGAAAATAAAACGCTTCTCCGGATCGCCTCTATAGCTCTATGTTCTACCCAGGTACAGCACCTAAGCTCAAAGCCTCCTAATGACCTTCCTTCGCCAATTTCCGCCCGATTCCATCATCCCATTCTGTCCGTTCTACCCCTAAAATCTGTCACTGTCCCTGCTGACACTGTTTCACTCCCACCTCACGGCCTCCCTCCGTGCTAGTGATACAAGGGTCTGACTGCCCCAACTCTGCTCTGCAACTCACATGGTCCGCCCTGCAAGATGCTTTCCTAACAGTTTTTATTTATCACAGGATTCTTCGCTCAAAAACAAGACAGCCAGGGGTGATGGCACACACCTGCAACTCCGGCACTCGGGAGGCTGAGGCAGGGAAACTGCAAACTCAAGGCCAGCCCGGGCTACTTAACAAGATCCTGTCTCAAAAATGTTTTAAAAGGGAAGAAAAGCTCCTTCAGAGCTCATGCAGTCCCTTCAGGACCACGTCCAGACCCATACGCCAGAAGCAAGGCCAACCTAGAGTGTGAGCTTGGACCATGACATTCAGCGCAAGTTCTGAATCTCACTCTATTTACACAACCCCGCACACGTGCTAGAGCGGCTCTGAGACCCGGCCAGGCCCTCTGTTGAGATTCCAGGCTCCTGTTCAAACCCCACTGCGCCCCTCCAGGGCCTGGGCCCTGTTCTAGGTCCCGGATAAACCCCATCAAGATCCCTGCCCTGAGGGCACGTGCATCTGAGTGTCCGCCCCGTACACCCCAGAGTGACGGAGGAGGCATGCGGCACAGTGCCCGGCAAGCCGTATGACGTCAGGGTGGCCCAGCAGCCTGAGAACAGGATTGGGCATGGCTTGGGGAAGATACACAGAGGTCAAAACAGCAACTTGAAAATTCAGCTCTGGGAAAAACTGATACTCATCATGCCTGAACTGAGAGATGCCATGCTTTCCTTTATAAACAATGGGAACAACAGCTTGCCCCTGGTAAACAGGAAGTAAAGGCAACAAAGAAATTCAACATCAGGCTTGCTTTCACCCTGCAGTGGCCAGGTCTGTGTACCAACCTGCGCCCAATGGAATCGTCCTTACAGCTTTGAACTAAAGCATTCCATCCAGATCTTTCGAGATTCTTTGACATTCCAACCCCACACCTGTAATGCCAGCATCAAGAGACTGAGGCAGGAGCATCTCAAGATCAATGCCAGCCTGGATTAACCCAGAGCCCTCCCTCAAAACAAGAAACACAAAGAAAGAAAGAAAAGAAGTGAGTAAGTAACCCAACCTTTATAGATGAGTACTTCCACAACCATTTTAGAAGGCAAATTCAACCTTAATGAAGCTAGGCTTTTCGTATTCCTAAACATCAGGAAACTCAATGAAATTTTAAAATTGTATTTCAAGTATGACTTAGTTATATGGAATGGAAGTCTGCACTGAGTATATAAAAGTACCAAAGGAAGATTCCAATTTTGCTCTTGGCATGTTATTAAAGCAACTGCAAAATCCTATTAAATTCAGTAAATCATCTATAATGAAAGTTTTTTTAAATCACATTTTCTTATAAAGATGAATTCACTTATATATGTAATATTTTATTACAGGAAGAAATGTAATCTTCCTTCTTGACTTCTTTTTTTTGAGTGCTATGGACAGAACCTAGAGCCTCACGAATGTTAGGCACGTAATCTACCACTGAGCTACAATCCTAGCACTTTCAAAAATTTTCTGTTCTGTTCTATTCTGAGACAGGATCTCTTGCCCAAGTGGGCTCAAACTTGCAACCTTCCTGCCTCATGCTCTCAGGTAGCTGGGATTACAGGTAAGCACCACCATACCTGGCTTACACCCACTTGATTTGCAAACTCAAAAGAAAACTTTGTCTTTTTTTTGAGGGAGTGTCTCGATATGCAGTCCAGGCTGGCCTTGGGCTCACTCTGCAGCCCAGGCTGGTCTCAAACTTGAAATGATCCTCCTGCCTCAGCCTCCCAAGGGCTGGGATTACAGGCATGCACCACCATATCCGGTTTAAAAAAAATTTTTAATAAAACTCAGAAAGGTCTTATTTTAGTGAGAAAGAAAGTTTGCTTGGTTTTGTTTTCTTTTAGAATAATAACACGTTTCAGAAATGACAAAAATACATGTTATTCACACCAATGAAAAACAATCCTGCAATAATTTTTTAAAATCCAATTTCAAAAAAGTTATGGGAAATGAAGCTGCATACTTCATTTACCAAGAAAACAGCCCAATATATTTTTCTGTATTACAAAGGCAGATGGAGCTAGAAAAAGATTTTCAATTTGTCCAAAAAAGCAACATTTTGTAAAAGGAGGCCTGAGCTGGACGTGGTGGCACACACCTGTAATCCCAGCACTCAGCTGCACAACTCTGGAATTACACAGCAAAGAAAACCAAACGAGCAGATGTTAAAACTCAATTTAGCCACTGTCCATGTATATGCATTTCAACAGCCAAACTGTACACAATGTTACAATTTTTTCAAATAAGTTAAAAAAACAGAACAAAATTATGACAAATAACAGTGCAGATCTCAAAGGTAAAAACATCCTCGTAATCCAAACTAATTCAAATTCAACTTTATACGTTTTGTTTCACAAAGAGGAATCTTTCTCTTCACTGTACTCTGAGAGACTGAATGTCACCAAAAAATGACAGAATTTCAAAAACAAAATTTTCAATAAAACTAAAGAGACATCTAATCTAGAAACTTGAGGTAACTGTAATGAATTACAAAATAAAGATACCTGTTCAAACAAAATCTGCCAAGATCATCTGACAAAAAAAATGTAAATTAAGCCAGGTGGTGGTGCACACTTCATAATCCCAGCACTGGGGAGGCTGAAACAACAAGACTGCTGTGAGTTCGAGGCCAGCCTAAACTGCATGGTGAGACCTTGTCTAAACAAAAAAATACGTAAGTTAACGCTGCAAGTGGTCAAAAGCTACAGATCACTAAGATGAAGGAGAAACTTAGAAAGAGCCAGAAGTTGATGGTTCTGCTCAATGTATTTTCATATCAGGGACATGGCTGCAGTAAGAGCCAAGCTCCGCTTAGTGACTCAGGGTGGTTGTGCACAGTACCTCTCCCCGTATCACTGCATTCCTCTACAAACAGCTACGTAAGACAGTTCACACGCGTCTGTGCAACACACTTGGGCCCTCTAATTTCCTTACCCTGCTTACAAGCAATTTTTTAAACAAGGAAATTGAGATCATGCTTTACCGGGGTGGGTGGGTGGGGGTGTGTGTGTGTGTGAGAGAGAGACAGAGAGAGACAGAGAGAGACAGAGAGACAGAGAGAGCGAGAGAACGAACGAACCCAGGGCCTCGAGATATGTAACCACCCTACCACTTACATCCCAGCCCAGGCTTTTAGATATTTAAAACCAACCTTCTAAGCATTTCTCTGTGATACTAAATACTATCCAGGGAGGAAAAGAAAAGAGGAAGAAGTCTAAATTCAAATTGGCCTTTGGAAATTTAAGGGTCCTCCCTTGTATTCTGCGGGTAACATCCCAGCCATACGCAAACGCAGCTAACTTGTAACTTAAAGGTGGGTTCCAGCCACTGGTGATAAAGGTGGGGAAACCACGTGTACTGCGACCTTACCCACTTGCCTCCTTCCCACGGCTGCACTTTCACAAAGCGATTACGTGGTCATAAAGCTCTGCCCTTCACTCAGAGGCCTTCCCAGCACACACATTCTGGGGCCCTCCTCCTTGCTGGAGACCGGGATGCTGCCAGTCACCCTGAGCCCAGCTCCAAGCCCAGGGCTTATTTAGGGCGAATCAAAACTACGGCCTCAGAGCAGCAGCTGGTGAGCAAGGGGCTGCTGTCGGAGTCTCCACTCTGTCTCAGGCGGAAACATTCAGGGCACAGGGCAGTTCCCCAGTGCAAGTTACTGAAGTGAGAACGAGGTGAGAACATGCATGTTAACTACTGTTTTTCCCTAAACTTAACTGAAGAACATGCATGAATTTGCAAGGAGAGAATTGTATTTTTAATTTGCTCCTATACTGATATTTTGCAGGTGACAGGAACAATTTTTTTTAAAAATTTTATTTAATGAACATAAACTTTTTCACAAAAACGTTACTGTTATTAACATAAGCAAAAATTTAAAGTAGCTAAAGTTAGCTCTCAAACTGAACCGAACTTTCTTGCCCAGTGGTACTAAATCCCCCGTAATCTCCAGAGGGCCAGGTAGAAATTCCCTACTGCGGACGGTAACGACTGTCCTATGCCATTAACAGAGTTGGACTGATCAGAATCACCTGAAACGATGACGGAGATTTAGCCAACAACTTCTCCTTCCTAGGTGGCCAATGTTTCCAAATTTTTTCTTTTTTAATACTATAAATGATTTATTTTGTTTTATTTAAGTAGGAATAGATTTTAACCTAAATTATAATGGCATTATGTCATAGACTCAAAATGCCCAATGATATTAAGTTCAGAAATAGAATTATTTCTTGGGAAAATACAAATGAGTCTAAAATGCAAAAGAAACAGTTAATTCAAACCAGAATTAAACACCAGAGTTTTAAATCCTCCAGCCCCTAACCTGACCTAGAACATGAATAAACCGAGACTCTCTTCTGGGAAGCAAGCATTCTAGAGACACCACACAGACTTACTGAGAAAGGAAGAGGCGGCTGGGTGTAGCGGTGGGGTGCCTGCCCAGCACGTAGGCCAAGCCCCGGATCTGACGTCGGGCGCCACGCATGCGCGCATTTACAAGAGGAGTGAGCAGGAGTCCTGGGATGTGCTTCGTAGCATGTGCAGGTGTAAGAGCAACTCCACGTGGGCCACACAACCACGTCCAGCGGAGACGCCACGACCTTTGGTGCCTAGCCACTGCTGCCACGCCAGGGCTGAAAGCCACAGGAACCCAGGACCCTGCCTCGCATTTGTAAGAAGGAAGAGGAGCCTGTGCTGTCTCGTAAAGCTGGCAATCAAGAACAAGCACCAATTCCAGGGTTGTGTCCCGGAAACAACGCACCACTGCCCTGTGCGGTGCAGGAGTAAGATCTACAAACTGACAGACGGTCTGGCCGAGTCTGGCCGTCACTTCTGCAGGCCAACCTCCTGTACACCGCCCAGACTTCAAGGCAGGAACCTGGTACCACGTAAGCCACACACAGCAGCTCACAGAGCAGCACGGGCCTCAGAGCCGCGGAAAGCCGGGCGCGGGACACAGCGCACTCAAGACCCACGCTCAGCCTGCTGTGCGCTCCCCATAAAGCTGCCTCTCCCTCACCTGCGGGAGCACCCACGGGCGTTCTGACTTACGTCACTGCCGCTTGGGTATCAGCCAGTCCGAGGGGCCCGCCTGCAGCCCCAGCACCAAACCCAGGCGGCTCCGCTCATCAGCACCGCGCACGGCGCCGGGGAAACGCCAATCACTTCCCGAACACTCCCAGAAACCCTTGCTCCCTACTAAAGGGGGAAGGAAAAAGAACGAAGACGGGTTCTGCGCATGCGCCGACTCCCCACCGCGACTGCATGCGTGCTAATAAAACCCGAGGGAACTCGCCAGCGTGAACACCCGAGGATGCGCACCTCAACTGTCATCATTTTAATTCTTCACGGAACTGCGGAGGTCCCACCAGTCTATGTCTAACCAATGCCAAGAAAACAACACTGAGACCGAGAGTCCACAGCTCTAAGTGGTGACAGCACTGAAGTAGCCTTCGCGGCTTCCGGTTTCTGGCCTCTGCTTCCTTTTTGTGAAGTGCTCCTACTCCTCGGGCACGCTTAAGTGTGAGGCTTACTTCCGTCCCCCAGGCTCCCTGCTGCCCACCCGGGCACCTCTGCACGCCCTCCCGCAGCCCACACCTGCCGTGTCCCCAGCTGATCCTGGGGTCCACCGGAGCGCCATCTCCTCGCTGAAGGACCATGAGCTACACTCGCTCACACAGCCTCTCTCATCCAAACTGCGGCCAGGCGTCACACCGCAAGCCCGGCAGCAACCAACCGACCTACCTGGAGAAAAGCCCTCACACCAAGGACGTCAAGAACTGCCCGACCCACCAAAAAAACACAACAAAAGAGGAGAGAAAGTGCGGGGCCTGAGAGCTACGGAAGCAAGACTCGGGGTGCACACTTAGCGTATGAGATGCACTGGATTTGGTCCTCAGCACCATGTTAAAATAAAAATGAGCTGGTACAGTGGTGCACACCTGCAATTCCAGCTACTCAGGAGGCTGAGGCAGGAAGATCACGAGTTTGAGGACAGCCTGGAAAACTTAGCAAGTGCCTTGTTTCGAAAAAAGGAAGTGTAGCTCAGTAGAATACGTACTCAGCATGTGGAAGGCCCTGGGCTTGATCCTTACTATCAAGGAAAGGAAAGGAAGGAAAGGAAACAGGCCAGCAACGCCCTAGGGTGACTGGACCCCGCCTAATGTTCCCAGCTGAAACAGGTGGACGGCTCTTAAGAGCAGGGCCACACCAGACCCCCTGCCGCAGCTGGCGCTGAGTCCTTAGCAAAGGCTCTCAGAACAGCTGCGCCGCACAGCCATGGCAGAGAGCAGTAGTTCCTGCCGAGGCCACAGCATGCATCACGGACTGCTCATAACCACCCGCCGGCAACTGCCATTCTATTTTACAGACAGCAGAAGCTCAGCAAATTCTTTAACCTCACATACAGTAAGTGGCAAGGGCTGGGTTGAAATTCAACTGTCATCCTGTGAAGTGGATATTCCTTCCAGTGCCTGCTCTTTGAAAAAGTGCACAAGAAGCCAGGCGTGGTGGCACACGCCAGTAATCCAAGCACGATGGAGGCTGAGGCAGGAGGATCACTGCAAATTTGAAGGCAGCCTGAGCTACATAATGAATTGAAGGCCAGCCTGGAATAATGAGACCATGTCTCAAACAAACAAATAAACGGGCTGGGAGTGGTGGCACACACCCGTAATCCCAACACTCAGGAGGCTAAGGCAGGAGGATTGTCGCGAGTTTGAGACCAGTGTGGGCTACAAAGTGAGCTCACGGTCAGCCTGAACTGCACAGCAAAACCCTGTCAAAGACCAAAAAAAAAAAAAAAACCCACAAGCAAACTGTCTGCCAAAAAAAAAATGGTTCTAAAATGTATACTAGATATTTTAAAATGGGAAGAAACTTGAAAAGGAAAGAGAAACTGCTTTATGGGAATGGGAAAAAAGAAGAAAGGGAAAAGCACAGGAAAAAAATATATATATATATGTATGTATAAAAACAGTTAAGACAGGTATACTGCTAGTTTCTCTGAGTCCACCGAAAAGGTAGGTTTGTGCTGACACTGTCTGGACAATTAAATGCCGATAAGCCGTACTGAGTAACTAATTCAAAGATAACAATACGCAGTGTGGCAATGTGTTCACCACTGTGACCCTACCATGTTGCTTTAGAATTTTGTTTTGTTTATGTGTTTATTGTGTTTTTTCTTTTTCTTTGAAATAAAAAAAAAAACTGTTCTAAAGCACCACCAGGATGGTATACACGAAATGTACATCTACTATAAATTGTAATGAATGCATTTCAGTATATAAAGTATGTTGCAGTAAAGCTTAAAAAACACAGTAGTGAGATAAATCTTCTAACTGCTGGGTCTAGAACAAACTGCAAGACATAAATAGTGAGAAGACAGGCTTTGTGGTGTGCAGCCGTTATCCCAGCACTTTGGAGGCTGAGGCAGGAGGATCATGGGTTCAAGGCCAGCCAGGGCTACAGAGTAAGAACTTGTCTCAAAAAAAAAAAAAAAAAAAAAGATATAAAGTGAAAAAAGGCCCAGAGCAGCACATCCGATCATCCCTTTGTACACCTGTAAGCACAGCAGACAGGAACTCACTTTCTGGGAAGATTCAGAAGACTGGTGAACAGCACATCAAAATGGGTTTGGCTGCGGCGGGAAAAACCCATCTCCCTGCGAAGCTGTCCCACTCTACCGTTGCTTACTACACCTGTCTGTCACTACCAAATTGAAAGACAAGGACAAAACAAGGAATATCCGCGAACGTAATAACCAATGCACCCACGTGTATTTGGTTACCTTATAGTTTCCTTGGTTTTTTTTGACACACGGCCTTGCTACAGCTATATAGTGCAGGCTGGCCTCAGAACTTGAAGCCATCTTCCTGTCTCAGCCTCCTGAGTGCTGGGGTTACGGGCATGTACCACCATACCTAGCTTACCTTAGTTTCTTAAATGTTCAAATATCTAATCAGCTGGCTGTGGCACACGCCTATAATCCCAGCACTCGGGAGGCTGAGGCAGGAGGATCTTTGTGAGTTCAAGACTAGCCTGGGCTACAAAGTGAGCTCTAGGTCAGCCTGAACTGCATAGCGAGACCCTGTCTCAAAAAGGCAAAAAAAAAAAAGTTCAACTATCACACAGTGCCATTTCCAATGGAAAGGGGAATGGATGCAGAATAAGGAGGTGATTCTGATTCCTACAGAAAAACTGCAGCCAGCTTTTCCACTGAACACACTTCACCCCAGGACCCCTCACACCGTCAGCTGGCACAACACACCTTCCTAGCTTGCTTTTTGTTAATACTATGACCATATGACAGTTTTGGAAATTTGTGTTTTAACTCTTCGAAAGCATTGTTAGGGGGCTGGGGATTTAGCTCAGCACCACAGCACCTGCCTGGCAAGTGCAAGGTCGTGAGTTCGATTCCCGGTACCAGAAAAAAAAAAAAGCACTGCTATACTAAAATATTTTAAATAAAATATATAAATAAACTTCCTATGGCCCAAATTATTTTCCATTTTCAAAGGAAACGTGGCCCAATTTAGGCAGTGGACGTAAGGAGAGCTTACCTGGTGATCAAGCACTCGTCTCTGGTCCTGTGGTGGAACACGGGGATGGGAACACCCCACGCCCTCTGCCTCGAGATACACCAGTATGGCCGCCGCTCCAGCGTGTCCACCATGGCGTTCAGAGCCGCCCCAGGAATAAACTTCACGGTCTTCAACGCCTCCTGCAGGGGAGGGAAAACCAAGCCAGTGAGAGAAAGCAAAGCGAAGGTTCTAGAAGGGCCATTCTTCCCAAAGGCAGGCGTGGTGGCTTGTGCCTGTAGTTCCAACTTCCTGGGTACTTTGGAGGCTGCGGGAGGAGGATCACTTGGGCTCAGTCTGACACCATCATGGGCTACTTGGCCAGACCCCACACCTCAACGAGAGGGGAAGCGCACGCACGTACAGGCCATGCCGCACACATGTACGTACACCACGTAATTCACACCCGTTCGCCAGCTCTATAGCATCTGCTAACTCAGAGCAACACTTCTGAAGTGGATGCCACTCAGTCTGGGGAAAGCACCACAAAGAGCTCAGGAAATGCCTCCGTGGACGTCCACTCACTCGAGTCACTCACTCGGGCATCGTCCTGGCCAGGGACAGACGGGGTCTCAGAACTGAGGCTCAAGGAGGGGCGGCAGCCTGGTGCCTGCGTTTGCTACCCTCCCGGACAGGAGGGCGCCTGGGGATGACGAAGCCTCATCTTCCACACACGGAAAATGAAAGAATGAAGCTCAGGATCCTTTCAGATCTGAACCGGCACGAGTTTAGGAAATAAACCCGAACACAGCAATGCCCCAGCTCCAAAGCCTGCCAACCCCGCTGACCCCTCTGCACAAGGCCAAGGACCGAGGCTCCAACAGCACGCCTCTCGCACCTTGGCTGTGGGCTTGATGTCTGCGATCTTCACAAACCACTGCTTGCTGGCACGAATGATGACTGGCTTCTTGGTCCTCCAGTCGTAGGGATAGCTGTGGACCAGTTTTTCCTCTTTCAACAGACTCTTCACACTCTGAAGCATCTTTATAACTATCAAAAAGTTTTAAGTTAGACACGAAAAGTGACATTAAAACCAAGTTCGATGGTGCACATTTGCAATCCCGGTTACACAGGAGGCTGAGACAGGAGGACTGGAAGGGAAACTTAGCAAGGCCTTGACTCCAAAAAAAACAAAGTACAATGAGTCCTACTGATGCTTTACACCTGGGCTGGTGGGGGCCGCAGAGCAGCCACATCCCAGGTCAGGGATGACCGACTGTGGGCCTCTTGGCAAAGAAAAGCAGGGACCGTACGACCTCCACAGACGCCGATACGCCCCTCATTTCCATGCGCTATACAGAAAAGCTGGCGGAAGGCAGAATCCAGATCTGGAATTCAGAGTTACAGTCCTCCATAGCAGGAACCTGGAAATGGTCTTCAGGAACTCAGGAGCAACCAGGTGTGGAGGGCTGAGTGTGTCCCCTGAACATCCTGACCCCGTACCCAAGAGGGGACCCCACTCGGGAGCCAGGTCACTGCAAACCAGCGGAGGCGAGGTCACACTGGGCTCGAGTGGGATGAATCCGCGCCTGGAGTCCTCAGGACAGGAGAGGGCACACAGACACAGCTGCAGGCGGCCGGGGGCAACTGAGGCAGAGGAGGGGCGGGCAGAACCGGGCAGCACAGCACTGTGCAAGCCGGAGCCCACAGTCCTCCCTGGAACTCAGGACTCTGGGGTGCTGAGCCTCCAGAAGCCGGGAGAGGACAGCTCTGCTGCTTTCGGCCATCAAGCTCACGGGAACGTGTTAGTCACCCTAGAAAAGGGACACCTGCCAGGAATGACGGCACATGCCTGTAAACGCAGCACTCGGGAGGCTGAGGCAAGAGCCAGCCTGGAAGCCAGCCTAGGCTACACAGCGAGTTCAAAGCTAGCCTGGACTATACTGTGAGACCTTGCATTAAAAAAAAAAAATAAAGGCCGGGGATGTATAGTTCAGGGGCGTAAGTGCCTGCCTGGCAAGCACAGGTCCTCAGTGTGATTCCCAGTACAAAAAAAAAAAGAGAAGATCACCTGGTCTACACTAGTCCCGGCATGGACAAAGAGCCGTCTCCAGGCACCTGGTCTCTGAACATGTGAAAAAAAGCCAGAAGTATGACCAGAACTGGAGGACCGCCACAGACTAACATAACCAGCAAGGGCCAGGTCTCTGCAAGTTACCTAAGTACTGGAGGACATAGGCGATACCTAGGCCCAAGCTAGAGTTTATCTCTGTTAAAAAAGTACCACTCCCTGCAGACTGTCCTCGCGTGCAGAAACAGAGCAGCTCTGAACTGCAAGATGAAAAATCCCAGACTCCATTTGAAACCCTGGGGCCAAACAGGACACACTTGGCTTTTGTTTCCGCTTGAAAACATTAAGACGGCACGGCGGTGCACGCCTGTACCCAGCACCCTGGGGGGCTCAGGCAGAAGGAAGGATCCCACGTTTGAGCCCCACCAGGACACTGTGGCCCCTTCCCGAGCCCTGTCCCTAAATACAAATACAAAAAGCGCGACTCACCCGTCTCGGTCCCCGCCTCCAGGACAGCCTTGCTCTCGAGCTCAGGACCCGCGGCAGCTGTGAACACCCCTGCTTCATCCACCAAACAGTCCTGGAGTGCCATTGTGAACAAGGGAGAGGGGCAGCACATTCACCTCCTGACCACCTCTGGCAAGACACGTACAACATCTCACCCCAGCCCAGTTCTCTCCATACTAAGAACCTGAGTACTTATCTGGTCAATAAAACTTACGAATTTTATAATTTAAATAACCAAAAGCAAAATTTATTTTTAAAGTATATGCTAAAGGTTAAGTACCAAAATACACTGAACATCTTGAAACTCAAAAAAAAAAAATTTTTTTGAGGTCCTTTTGAGACAGGGTCTCACATGCAGGTCGAGCTGGCCCTGAGCTCACTCTGTAGTGCAGGCTGGTCTTGAACGCACAGCAATCCTCCTGCCTCAGCCTAAAACTACATTTTAACCAAATGATTGTGCTAAGTAACTGAAATGTGTAAAATAAAATTAAAGGACTGTTTAGGTAAAAATACAACAAAACTGTTCTTTTCTATTTAGCAAAGTCTAACTGCTGTTTTCCTGTTGTCCAATGCATATAAAAATTATGCAGGCGACCAAGTGTGCAAAAGCTTTATGTCTAAAAAGACGATGTGTGCGCCTTAATTTCAATACACCTTGTACCTAACAAACGCTAACAATCGTCTGTGCTGTTGAAAAACGCTGCCAAGAGATTCGCTCTACACACTGGCCACAAACCCTCGATCTGCGAGAAGTGCGTACCTACAAAGCACAGGAAAGGGGGCACAGCAAGGCGTGTTTAAGAGGCCCACAGTCCACAGGCTGCAACTGGAATTCTGCGCTAACTCCGGGGTTCTCAGTTAGTGTGAACGGAGGCAGCTCTGCAGCTCCACACGCCCTAAGCCACGCAGTTTCCGCAGAACGGCAGTCTGCTCAGCGAGACGCGGGAACCTCGGGTCTGCCCCTTCCATCCCACAAGGCAGGCGAACGCAGGGACACAGAGCGTACCACAGGCAGGCTGTGCTGAGAGGCCACGCCGTAGTCCTCCATGCCGTGAGCTGGGGCCGTGTGGACCAGTCCCGTGCCCTTCGCCATGGTCACATGAGTCGCAGGTAAGAGAGGCGACGCTTTCTCTGGAATTAAAGGGTGACTACAACTGCCACCTTCCAGATCCGCACCTGCCGAGAAAGAAAACCACTGTAAGAATGTTCTTGCAGCCGGGTATGGCGGTGCCCGCCAGCAATCCCAGCAGTCAGGAGGCTGAGGAAGGAGGATCCCAAGTTCAAGGCCAGCCTGAGCTACACAGTAAGACCTTGCTTCAAAATTCCAAAAGTGATGGCGACAACAGCAAAATCAATGAGTGCTCTTGCCTGACAATTCTACTTCTTCACTACACTTATCAATGGAACATCAGGTTAAAAGTGTAGGACCTAAGAAAGGACTGGTGATTCTCCCGAGCTCTCCCCTTCCCTACCTACGAAGGTCAGGAGTCTTATCAAAGGCAGATGGCCACGGTTCCCAGTTCAAGTGGCTTCGAGGACGGTGCTCAGACCTTTAAAGTGTTCTGGACTTAGCATAACCCTTGCCACACAACAAACAATACTATTAGCAATGTTACCTGCTTGCTGCTACTATAACACATAGCTCACATGAGTCAAAGAAAATGTCTCTCATTTATGTACCACTGTAAATTTTGAAATATATGGACAAAAATGTCTAATGCATCTCAGTGGGAATGAACTCACTGCTGCTACTTTCATGTTTCTCTAAAAAAGTAAGGAACGGTAAATAACAACTGGCTACTGAGCACCCAGTACCTGCACTCAAATTCTTACCTCACCTTCACAATACAAAACACGCAACACTGTCCCAATTTACAAATGAGAAAGACTTGGAACAATCAGCAATGTCTGGGATCCCGTGGCTAAAAACGAACTGCACCCAAATTTAAGGCAATCTACTCCAGCTTTCACGTTCTGCGTAGTTCTAGTTCCCCTCCATAACGTACAACGCCGTGCACATCGTCTGTTCATCCTCCTGTTCCATCATCGTGAATTCCATAAACTGACCCTTCTGCCGTGTGTTCCAGCCTGGCTAGCAGGGCCAAGCGATGCCTACCCGCTGCCTCCTGAGTCTGCCCCCACCCCTGGGAACTCCCGCAGCCCTGCAGCCCTCAGACCTGGCCACGAGTCAGTCTCCATTCCCCACCACACCATGTCTGTCTTGAGAGTATTACTCACACAGGGAATCGCTCCCCTGCTATGACAGGTTTCTCTACATGTCGTAATCACAGCCAGGTAACTCCTTCATATCACCCAAAGAACAAAACAATCTTTTAACTCTGACATTTAACTTAATAACCTACTGATGCTGGGCATGGTAGCACGTGCTTGTAATTCCAACACTCGGGACGCTGAGGCAGGAGGATCACAACAAGTTTGAGTCCAGCCTCGCTACAAAGTGAGTTCAAGGCCAGCCTGAACTACATAGCAAGACCCCGCCTCAAAAAACAAAAAAATAAAAAAAATAAAAAATAACCTGTTGCTAAATTTAGGCTGACATGGCACAATGGGGTAAAAGGCTTAAGAAGAACTGAAATTCCCTTATCACTTTCATAAAGCCTCCTTTTCTCAAATAAAACCCCGAACTCGGGGCTGGGGATTTAGCTCAGCGACAAAAGCGCCTGCCTGGCAAGCGCAAGGTCGTGAGTTCGGTTCCCGGTACCGGAGAAAAACCAAAAAAAA
>NW_004955520.1:3512755-3520561 GCF_000276665.1 Chinchilla lanigera
TCGGTTCCCGGTACCGGAGAAAAACCAAAAAAAAAAAAAAAAAAAAAAAAAAAAACCCCGAACTCTCCTTGCTGTTTGGCTTGACTGGCTTGGCATTTCATTCCCAGGGAGTTATTTACAAACTTGAATACTTGAGGGTGTATTTTTTTTCCTAGATAACTTATAATGATACTAAAGAAGAAAAACTCTCAAAATTAATACCCAGAGAAATCTGCTCGTTTCACTTTAATTCTTTTCTGTAAGTTTCCCAAGTTAAGACCAATCCCCTGACCTCACACTGTGCTCTTCATGTATTTTGAGAACGATAATCCAAGTTTTGGGAAAAGCAAAGCAAACTTAATCTACTCACTTCCCTTTATACTTATTTTATCTACCATCTAATCTCCCTTAAACCTCCTGCCCCCCAAAATATTTCAAAGTAATAAGAAATTATTTCATATTTTCCTGGAAAGAAAACACACCGCATACAAATTTTCCCACTTTAACTATGATGAGGCTTCTAAAGTGATGTCCCCAAGCCTCACACACTCCGGGGGGGCTTCTGGCGCTGACTGCACCCTGGGGCGACAGACAGCTCACGGCCAAGGGAGCCGCTAGAGGCAGGGACTGCTCCGAAGATGGGGCCGCCGGGAGCGAGTGTGGCAGGGTCAGGGCCCTCCCAGCCTCCCGGCTCTCTGGCCCCAGCTCCTGAGGACAGCCGCTCTCCTACAGGCGCCTCCGCCACACTGCCTCATCTCTGGAGCTGGCATGGGCTGAAATGGGAGGAGCCAAAACAAACCTTTCCTCACTTACACTGCGGGTGCGGCCAGCAACCAGGAAAGGGACCCAGAAAGGCCATGAGACACTCCTACTGCTTCACCAGTTTATTTGTCAGCAGGGAGAAGCACAGTACGTACAATCCTCTGCAGTACAGCAGCTCAGAACGCCAACCCAGCAGTCCTCTGCAGCACAGTCGCTCCAAACAATTACACGACAGACAGAAGAGCTCTATATTTAACTGCCGCAAGTCTCACGGTTATCTCCTATGACAACATCTAAATTGTCACTCTCCTCTTTAACACTGTCACACTGAAAAAGGGGAGAAAGCCAGATGTGGTGGTGCACACCTGGAATCCCAGCCCTCAGGAGGCTGAGACAGGAGGATTGCTGCAAGTCTGAGGCCAACCTACACTACACAGGAAGTTCAAGGCCAGCCTGGACTACATAATGAGACCCTGTCTCAAAAACAAATAAATAAACAAACAAAATAAACGGACATTAAAAAGGGGGGCAGTGAGTAAAGGTATGGAGTAAAGAATACCTGGTCCTACAGCTTTCTGACTGTACAAACAAGGCCCGAATGTGCTTCAACACCCTGCCTTTGCCATGAAACCCTGCTTCTTCCGGGAAGGGTGTCTGTTTCTAGTGCTCATTGGTTTGTCAATGAAAACATGAGTTCAGAACGCTTATCTAATTACCTATGAAAATTCTGAGAATATATAAAAATGTTTAATGTATAATCAACATAAAATCTCTTCTAGAAAAAGAGATCTTATCTGTTTCAATCCATGATTAGAACTGTTCAACCAAGTAGTGAAATTAAAAAATCATTATTCTGATGACTCTGACGACTTGAAAATCTGTAACTCTTTACCTGAAAATGTTGATACAGCCTCAAATGTCGTGTCCAAAGTAGAAGCAAGAGCAGCAACTTTATCTGCAGCCACTACGTAGTGGTCTCCAGAAGTAGAACACTTCACAACAGCATACCTGACAAGAGAACGTGGGGAGAAAACCACCAATCACAAAAATAGAAAAGCTATGCGTAACATTTTAGTTTCAAATGTTGTTTTAGAAAAATTGACATCAGTAGTGGAGAGAGGGAAGGAAGGGGAAGTAAAAAGAATGAGAATGTGCTAAGTATGTATTACCAATTCCCCACAACGAATGTAATTACCTAATAAAAATCAATTTTTTTCACAACTTTTGTTTTTATTTTCTTTGCAGTACTGGGGATTGAACCCAGGACTTCATGAATACTAGGCAAGTACTCTGCCATGAAGCTACAGCCCCTAAAAACATCTGGCAAGATCAAAAAGTTCTATTTCCAAAGTACTCTACACTTCACACTACTGTTTCATTTTCCAAAAAAGCTGGAAATAAGGATTCTTTAAAAGGAATCATCTAGGGGCTGGGGATTTAGCTCAGCGGCAAAGCGCCTGCCTGGCAAGCGCAAGGTCGTGAGTTCGGTTCCCGGTACCGGAGAAAAACCCCCAAAAAAAAAACATTTGTGGACTAAAAGGAATCATCTAAGAGGCCAGGGATACAGAGCAGCGGCACAGCACCCGCCTGACAAGTACAAGGTCCTGAGTTCAATTCCTGGTACCAAAAAGAACAGGAATTATGTAAAGCTTAACAGGATCTACATGAACATCGCGTCTTCTAGGTCACAGCAAGCCATATTCTCTAAACTTCAAGAAGAGGCTGGAACCAACTCAGCGTCACGCGGACGACGGGACGAGCCCTATCTGCAGATAAACCCGCAGCACAAGGGGGCCCTACTTTGACTGCGGCGAGTAGCACAGGGCCTGGTTGGCTGGGACTGTCCATGGCTGCGTGGTCCACACCAGCACGCTCACAGGGGCGGAGCTGTCTGCGGGAAGAGGGAGAGGACATTGGCAAACCCGATGACCCTGCCCTGTGCTAAGCTCAGTGTGAAAACACCCAGCTCACCGAGGAGAGACGCCAGCTTCGGGGGAGGCGTCCGGAGGGGGAACTTCACGTACACGGAACGACTGGAGTGTTCAGGGTTATACTCAAGCTCTGCTTCAGCCAAGGCAGTCCTGAGGGCTCAAGGTATGCAACATAAACATTTGCAAGCTTCACATATTTCTCCCCTGTAAGTACTAAAGAACACACATATACCTTGACGACGGAGACCAGAACACAGGTTTGTAAGACCGGTACACCAAACCCTATAAAAGACAAAGACATTATATAAAACCAGAAATGTTGTAACATGCACTTCAACACACTGAAAAAAAAAACAAAAAACTTCATTACCTTATCATACATCTGGTAAAAAATTCTCAACTGTTTGGCCTCATACTTTCCATCAAATGTATAGTAGCAATTATTCCAATCTGCCATTATTCCCCACCGAATAAATGCTGATTTCTGTTTCTCAATGGCCGCTTTAGCAAATGACCTAGCTAAAAAAGAGAAGAGACGAGAAGCTTCCAAAAACCAACCAATTCAAATTCTTAAGCATAGGTCAGCATGCAGTGCTCTCGCTGCAAGGGTTACACAGATGAGACCTTTTCTCAACACTGCAGGGTGAGCCAGGAACTCTGCACTTAGCTACATCCTCAGCTCTTTGTATTTGAGGGTTTTTTTTTTCGGTACCAGGGACCAAACTCAGGACCCTGCGCTTGGCAGGCAGGCACTTGTGCCGTTGAGCTATGTCTCCAGCTGCTCTTTGCATTTGAGACAGCGTCGCGCTAAGTCACCAGGTGGATCTCAAACTCGCAGTCCTCCTGCACCAGTCTCCCAGCTGCTGACTACATACAGGCCCGCACGCACGCTGGCAACACTAGGAACAATTTTAATAGATTGCCTGAACATGTTCGTAAGATACAACAAATTCTAGGATAGACTGGAATTTCGAAAGTTAAAATGTTACTACAGTCTTCTGTGTTTTCTAGCTGAAAAATTATTCATTATTTCTTTCTTAGGTTTTTGGTGTCAGTGATCAAATCCAGGCGTGGCGGCACACGCCTGTAATCCCAGCACTTGGGAGGCTGAAGCAGAAGGATCGTTGCGAGTTCGAGACCAGCCTGAGCTAGAAAATGAGTTCAAGGCCAGCCTGAACTGCACAGCAAGACCCTGTCTCAAAAAGACACACACAAAAAAAAGGAAAAAAAGAAACAAATCCAGGGTATTATACATATGAGGCAAGCACTCTACCGCTGAGCTACCTTTCCAGGCCTTCCCTATTACTTTTTTTTTTTGTCTTTCTGAGACAAGATCTCACTATGCAGTTCAAATTGGCTTTGAGCTCACTTTGGAGCCCAGGCTGGTCCTGAACTCACAACAATCTTCCTACCTCAGCCTCCTGAGTGCAGGGATTATACGGGTGCACCACCATGCCTGGCTTTTACTTTTTTTTGGTACTGGGAATTGAACTCAGGACCTTGTGCTTGCCAGGCAGGCGCTTGTGCCGCTGAGCTATATCTCTAGCCCATTACTTCTTAGTTTAAGGAAAGTCAGAGAGTAATTCTCATTTCATTATATACTAAAACAAAACAAAAAAATTAATCAGCATATTGAGTCTAAGTCAACAATGGTGTGTTTCACAAGGAAGTACAAATGTCTTCACAATCATACCCTAACATACAACAGTTAACACTCAAGAAAGAAGATTCCTCTCTGGACAAATCTACTGAAGAAAAGGGCCAAGCAGGAGAGTAATTCAAAAACACCGGTATTTTAGAATTTAGTACCTGAAATGAGTCAACAAGCCCTATCCAGCAAAGTAAAAACAACTAACTAAAACTGCAATTTAATAAAGCACGAACATTCAGCAAGCGGAAGAATTCAACATAATATGCTCATACCACCTTTTCTTCTACCTCCATACAAAATCAATTACACAAAATCTGAGAGTTCTGTGACACAAAGTAGTTATCAACAGACCTCATTACAAGCAAACCAGAACAAAACAAAAGGTCCCTTGGGCACAGGCCTGGCTTTGACAAGCAACCTAAGTGTTTATAGCTACAGGTATTACAGTGGGGTATGGTGGTGCAATTCCAGTACTCGGCAGGCTGAGGCAGGAATAGTACAGGGAGTTCTAGGCCAGCCGGCAACACATAGCAAAACTCTGTCTCAAAAGAACAAAACAAAACAGAAACAGCGATTGCAAGTGTCATTTTAAGAAGAAACAGATTATTTACCTTTCTGTCTAATTTCCATAGGTGAAAGATCCTGAGCCTTTTCACCAAGTTCAGATAACACTTTTATCTCAATGGGCAGCCCGTGACAGTCCCAGCCAGGCACAAAGTGGATTTTGGAGCCTCGCATCATGTGGTATCGATTGGCGATGTCCTTCAGAATCTGCAAAGATGAAATGATAATTGTTCAGATAGGGAACACGTGGCCCACAACTTACAGTCTGCTCTGAATGTAATACCATTTAAACACTGAGAAAGCCGAGTTTTAAAAGGATTTTATAAAATAACCTATTAAATATACCAATTTGGGCGCTGGGGATTTAGCTCAGCGGCACGGCGCCTGCCTGGCAAGCACAAGGTCGTGAGTTTGGTTCCCAGTACCGGAAAACAAAACAAAACAAAACAAAAAAAAAAAAAAAAAAACCATAAATATACCAATTCATGTGCTAAAACAGAAGTAACAGATATCTGAACTTTTAAAATGCTATGAACCCCACCTCAAAAAAATCAAAGAACAAGAGATTTCAAAGTGAAAAACAAACAGGAAAAAATTAACTCTAACGCTATTCTTGGACATGTCTGTCTATGAAATACCACAGAAATGACTGCAGAAAACAGAGCACAGTCAGGGATGGAACACAGAGCTCCCAGCCGGGAGCACAACCCTGACGGAAGCAGGAGCCCCAGGCGGACACAAATTAAAGCACACAGCGAGACCCTGTCTCAAAAAACCCCACAGGGCTGGGAAGTAGCCCTTTGGTACAGCGGCTGCCTAGGGGTTGCAAGGCCCTGGGTTCAATCCCTAGAACTACCCCCTCAAAAAAAAAAAAAAGGGGAGGGAACAAAAGAGCCTTATATAAAACATGATCTGAGTGGATATATTTAAAACAGACAGGGGCTGGGGATTTAGCTCAGTGGCAAAGCGCCTGCCTGGCAAGCGCAAGGTCATGAGTTCGGTTCCCAGTACCGGAGAAAAACCAAAAAAAAAAAAAAATAAAACAGACAATTTTTCTTATATTAAAGTGTCTTGAACATACGTGCCTAGAAGTTACAAAAACGGAAACGAGAACTAAGCTTTATGTAACTTACAGAGAAGGGAAAGACCTAACAGCAATGACTGGTTGTATTTCCTTTCTTCCTTCTGTGCTGACAGCTATATTCTTAAAGCAAACACCAGCAGAAGCCTCTGCGTGTACATAAAAGGGGCTGGCAGGACGGACGGGTCCGGACCAGGCTCTTCCAGGCCTGATCCCACAGAGCCCAGAGGCCTCACCATGCCTCTCCAAATTTCACGACTCTTCACACTCATTTTCTTGACTATCTAGACTCATGTACTTTCTGGATCCTTTGGTTATTAACCTTACGTTTAAATTTGTATTTATCATTCTTTCTGATTTCAAAAGAAATACAAGGTCCTTGTTGAAAAATTAAAATGTTACACAAGTACATTAAGCTTTAAATCATAACAAAATTAGATTCCAATATAACATGGCTTCTGGTTTGTTCATTTGCAGTGCTGGGGAGCCGATCCACAGCCGTGTGCACGCAAGGCAAGAGCTCCACCACTGAGGCACATCTCCAACCCAAAGTAACGTGGCTTTAAAACTTGCATTCCTATTTATCAGACTTCGACATCTTTTATTTGGAGATCTAGTATATACACACCTACCTCACTCCTTTTAAGGTTGTACACTTCATTATCACCAGGATTTATTTACAAGCCTCATTAAGAGTAATATGATCACATAGGATGCAAGATCAAAACAGGATAATTAATACTTCTTCTAAACAAAGAACTGGCTCTTCTAATAAGAAGCTTTTACGTGCTTATGTAAATTTACATAATTATCACACTTTTTACAAAGTAACCAAGAAAACATTTACATGGATTCCAATTACCTTATTTAAGGCATGTCCAATGTGAGGGTCACCATTTGCGTAAGGAGGTCCATCATGAAGACAAAATTCCGTCTTTACTTTTCTTTCTCTTTGCCACGAATAAAGTTCTGAAAACCCACATTTCTGGTTAAAAAGAACAAGACCGTATCAGTACACAGGGCAGAATCAAAGCCTAAGTGACACCCAACATCTGCTTATTCTTAGCCCATCTTTATCTATTGGTCTCTGAAATCTACATGGTGAGGATTCTGCAGTGCACATCTGAGTATTCTCCTCTTAAAGTTTTTGCAAAAAATAAATCCTCTCCCAGCACTTGGAAGGCTGAGGCAGGAGGATCACTATCAATTCAAGGCCAGCTGGGCTACATAGTAAGTTCAAGGCCAGCCTGAACAACATACAGCAGTGAAACTCTCAAAAAATTCTCCAAAAATAAGTATCAATCCTTTTCTGCAACCCAGAACCCATTGTTCAGTATAAATTCTGATACACCCAAGAAGGAATATTACTGCCAGGGGCAGTGGTACACGCCCATGATCCTGACACTGGAGGCTGAGGCAGGAGGAACGACAGTTTGAGGCCAGCCTGGACATTGTGAGACTGCCTCAGAGAACAAAAACAAAAAATTATAGCTAACACAGATTAAAGTGGATGAGGTGGTTGGTTCCAAGACTAAAGTGCTGCTCATCGGCACAGGCACGAGCAAAATCTCAACTCTACGGACTCGGTACTCCAATTCCCCTGCCTTGACACACGGAGACGGCTTTTCCTCTCCTTAAAGGCTTGGGCCTGGGGTGTGGGGCTGAAGGAGTGTGTGTCTGCACCTCTTTTGTTTAAATGCGCTATGTAGGAAAATCAGATTACAACTTCCGCGGGCGTTAATGAAAGATTGTAGTCTTCTTCAACAGAGTAACGAGTCTTCAGCCGTTTCCGGCGCAGCCCCCCGCCGCGGCCCCGCCCAGGCCTGGGAGCCCCAAGT
>NW_004955520.1:3520941-3590615 GCF_000276665.1 Chinchilla lanigera
CGCGGCCAGAGCCGCCGCCCCAGGCCGGCTGCGCATCGCGCCCCTCAACACGCAGGCGGCGGCCGCCCGGGCCTGGACAGAAACCAATCGGAGGAACTCTGGGGCGCGCGGCAATGCGCATGCGCCGAGACCCCAAGGTGTAGAGACCCCCAAAGCGCCTAAATTGTGCGGGACGTGCGCATGCGTGCTGTCGCCGGAAGGGGCGTGGCAACGCGCGGCCTTCCGGGTGTGTTTCGGGAGTGGTTCCGGACCTTCAGCCGGAAGGAGCGCGCGGGCTTTGCGGTTCGTTTCTCCGCCTGGCGCCCGCGGGTAACCCTAGCCTGCTGGGAAGCCGAGGTAGGAGCGAGGCAAGCTTCAGCCCTGAAGGGCCGTTTAGCATCTGCCTTAGTTGCTTCTGTCTTTGCTGTGACAAAATCCCCTACGCCCACCGGTTAAGGGAGGAAAGCTTTATTTAGCTCACAGCTTGTGGCTGTTTCAGACCGTGATAGGCAGGCTCCTAGGCGGGGTGGCGTGGCGGACGGGAATCACGGAGGAGAAACAGTTCACGGCAGGCAGCAGGCAGCAGGCAGCAAGCGAGGGAGAGCACAAGCCTCGTTGTGTGCCCTGTATTGTATCCAGGCTACCCGGGCTAGGCCGCCGCCAAACCAATCAGTGGGCTGACTCGGCGATCACACCCTTAACCTCAGCGTCACACGCCCCGCAGTCTGAAAAAGCCCCACCAATGACCGCGTGAGGCTTGGGGGGACATCCAGACACAAGCATTGATCAGGACCTGTTACGGAATAAAAAATAAGGACAAAGAGGGGCTGGGGATGCACTTCAGCGCGAAGGCCTTGATATCAATCTCAAGTGCTGGGGAAAAAAGGTTATTTAATACAATAAACCTGTGATGTCACTTCAGTATGTAATCAGTAAAAATTACCAGTGTCTTAACCTCCCCTCACGCTAAGTCTTTGAAATCTGAAGTACAGGTCTGGGGATATAACTCGGTGGCACAAGCGCCTGCCTGGCAAGCACAAGGTCCTGAGTTCGATTCCCGGTACCAAAAAAAAAAAGAATAGTGAAATTTGAAATATATGCACTCAGCACATCTCTGCACTGGTCGCGGGCCAACAGCTGGTTGGAGCGCGGGACAAATCCGCTGCCTCCCACGACCCTTAACATTGTACCCCCAGGCCACCACTTGTGTCTCTGGCAGTGCCTGAGTCCCTGTTCGCCCCACGCCTGTGGAATAGCCCAATGTGCACACCATCCTCTGCTCAAGTGTCCCACAGGCGTAGCTCTCTTTGCTGGTCCATTTCCTGCTGTGACCAGTGCTTCGGGCCCCAGGTCAGGGCTCCCAGAACACCGTACTGAGGAGACTCCCGGTTCTGGAAAGAGCTTTGATCAGCGAGGCCATGCCTGGAAGGACAGTGGAGGCCCCAGCCCTGCCTGAAGGGGCTGATGGAGTTAGGACTTGATAGCAAGAGGAGCAAAGCAGGGCCGGGTGCGCAGAGCTGAGGGTGCAGGGTGGTAGCACAGGTGACCCTGGGCAGCCGGGGACCTCGTCGTCATTATCTCAGGCCAGCTCTGTGAGATGCTTCGAAACCTGCAGATGCTCAAGAGCACAGGTCCAGACCTGTCCTGACCTGACCTGAAGGCTCCCGTCCAAGGGGACAGCCTCATCCCTCGGGGTAACTGCTCCTGCTTTGGGCAGGGCATCACTGGTCACCTGTTCTGTGGCTCTCTGTTCATCGAGGAGGATTCCGTCCAGTGTCGTGAGGGTTCTAGGAGGTAAATGGAAGACGCATCCAGAGGAACTGGAATGAGTTAGGCCAGTGACTGAGCTCTCGTTCAAGTACGGGTGGAAAATGTCACCATCTCACGGTGAAGTGAAGTGTGAGGTGCTTCGGGAGCAGCCTTCCTCATCCAAAGCACAACAGCCAGAGCCTTGCTTCACATAAACAGAACACTGACAGACTTACTGTTTTTTGAAGCAAATGTAACCCAGGCAGGCCTCCAACTTGCAATCTTCCTGCTTTGGCCTCCCTCCTGCGGAGATGACAGATGTACATCACCAGCACACTTCATTTGAAAAGTAATAGATTTTCTACAAAAGGGAAAGAAATATGTACAGAAAAGGATACCTGAGAGTGAGAAGGCAGCAGGAAGTATTTGATCAATGCCTGCATTTTATCAGGCAACATCTGACTCTGTACCTCTGTTAACACATTTAACCCTAAAAGCCAGGTGAGTCAGACACCACATAGTAAAACCGTGCTGTCAAGGAGGGCTCGGACGGATTCCCATTTAATTTGGTTTTTTAGACGGGCTCTCAATATCCTATTATCCTCCTACCTCAGCCTCATCACAGCCAGCAAGTATTTGCATATT
Organism: Chinchilla lanigera; assembly: GCF_000276665.1. Classification (NCBI taxonomy): domain Eukaryota; kingdom Metazoa; phylum Chordata; class Mammalia; order Rodentia; family Chinchillidae; genus Chinchilla; species Chinchilla lanigera. Next base: position 3,523,315 of record NW_004955520.1, read on the forward strand.
CAAGATAAGAAAATCGAGGCACACAAAGTAGGTAACGTGTGACGATCACACAACTAAGAAGTGGCAGAGCAGGATTCAAACCCAGGTGGTTACGCCCAATGCCTGAGCTCATAACCACCACGTTAAGTCACCTCCCCTTCACCACACTGGGAGAAAACATCTGCTCACATTAAAAAAACAGGAAAATACAGATGCAGGAGGATCGCAAGTTCAAGCACAGCCTGGACAAATCGGCAAGACCCTGTCTCAAAAAAACAAAAAAAAAGGCCTGGGGATGTAGCTCCCTGTGAAGGCAGGCCCTGGGCTCAAGCCCACTATACCGCGCATGCAGGCACACACACACACACACACACACACACACACACACACGGGCGCGCACGTACAAAGAGTTCCTACAAATCAAAGAGATAAATATAAACAACCCGGTAGGGGAAAAAAAGGCAAAAGATAAGCATAGGCAATGCACAGACAAATAGAAACAGCCAAAACACACACACACACACAAAAACACAAAACGAAAGAAAAAACAACGGGAAAGGGATGTAGCCCGGGGGAAGGATGCTCGCCTAGTATACCTAAGTCCCTGGGTTTGATCCTCCACACCAATAAATAAATAAATTTTAGAAACTATATAAAGATGTCCAATTTTAGGAACCATAAGCACAATCAGCTAGAATAACATTTCTCCAGATAACAGATTACAACAAAAATTAAGAGGTTTGAGGGTTTGTGACGGTAGTCCAGAATGTTTTCTTGCATGGCATTTAGTAATGTCCATCAATTTAAAGATATTTTTTGAGACAAGGTCTTGCTATCTATTCCAGGCTGGCCTTGAACTCATTCTGTATCCCAGGCTGGCAGCCAACTTGAAGTGATCATCTTGCCTCAGCCTCCAGAGGTCTAAGATGACGGCCAGCTTTCTTTTTTTTTTTTTTTTTTTTTTTTTTTTTTTTTTTTTTTTTTTTTTTGGTTTTTCTCCGGTACCGGGAACCGAACTCACGACCTTGCGCTTGCCAGGCAGGCGCTTTGCCGCTGAGCTAAATCCCCAGCCCCACGGCCAGCTTTCTTGTTTATTTTTTCTTCAATGCTGTTTACAATGATCATTCATACATCTTCCTCTTTCCCTTTGCCGTGCAATCGAAAAGTGACAGCTAGGAACCCTTATTTTATTTTATGACAGGGTCTTGCTAAACTGCGCAGGCTGGCTCCGAACCTGCCATCCTCCGCAGCAGCGGCGGGGCGAGGGATCACGGGCACGACCAGCGCGCGACGCTGCGGAGCCGTCCCTCTCACACCTGGCGCAGCACCCCCGGTGAGCCTGCGCAAAACGCGCCCAAGCGGAGATTTCAGGCGCCGCGGGAGTCGGAGTGCGCAGCGGCGAGTAGCTATTGTGCGCTTGCGCGGGAAGTCCCGCATGCTCAGTAGCCCAGATACCCCGGTGACCTCTGGACTGCGGAGCGCCGTAGTGAGCGCCGCGAGGGACCTGCAGTTTGGGAACGCGGTTTTCCGGAGCCCTTTCAGTGTGTTTCGCCTAACGTGGTCGCAGCTTTGGCACAGTAAGTTTTCCCTCCGCCAGCGAGGGCAGGGCCTTGGACACAACTCCTGATTTCTTCTTTCGCTGACCTCACCATCCTTTTGCACAGATAAGAGGAGATTTAAGGGATTTACGTTAAAAAAAAAAGTTTATGCGAATCATGCTGCCGCTCCAGACATCTCCGTTACAAGCTTGGTGTCAACATTTTCTTTGCTTTTTTATTGGAGATTTGAAGGAGGGTCTCGCTATGTAGTCCACGCTGGCCTTGACCTTACTGTGTAGCCCAGGGTAGCCTCCAACTCTCGGCGATCCTCCTGTCTCAGCCTCCCCAGTGCTGAGATTACAGATGTGCACCACCACGCCAGCGAGTGTGAACATTTCGTTTATCTGTGCCCCGGGGTAGTTTCCCAGCTAGATACTGACCTCCTTAATGCACCCAAGTTTAGACATTCTTCCACCTAACACTAAATTTCATTGTGACAGCAAGTGCTTCCGGTTGCTTTTGTGCGGGTTTGCAGGCATGCCTGCTGTGCGGGGGTTTCCCTACGTCTGCACAGTACCTTTGTTCAGGTTCTCGGCCGCCTGAGAAGTTTGCTCCTGGGGTGCTCGGGAGCGAGTTCCTCATCCTCTGAGAACCGTCCGTCGTGCGAGTCTGAAACATGAGCAGCCACTTCGCCTGCTTTTCTCGCCTTGCTTTCACAATCAGTGAAGCTGAGCCTTCCTGTGTTTTTCTCGAGGTTCCTGTTGCTTCCTTGGCCCGTTTTCCCCTGGACTATTCGTCTCTGGCTGCTGATCCATAGAGCCCTTTAAAGGTGAGCTCGGTCGTCTAGTGTGTGGCACAGACTTTTTTTTCTCTCCTTTTCTCAGTTATCTGTTAACTTTGGGGTATTTTGGCTACACAGAAGTTTTACTTTTTTGTGCATATTCATCAGTATAGTGTATTTTATGAATTCTTGGTTTTGTGCGTTCAAGGCCCTCCCAAGTTTGTAAAACATCTCTGTAGTCTTATGTTTCATGTTTTAGTTTTAATTCAAAATTGTTTATGAAAAAGTTGGGTGTGGTGCGCAGCCCTGTAATCTCAGCACTTGGGAGGCTGAGGCAGGAGGATCTCTGCGAGTTTGAGACCAACCTGAGCTACAAAGTAAGCTCAAGGCCAGCCTGAACTATGTAGCGAGACCCTGTCTCAAAAAGACCAAAAAAAAAAAAAAAAAACCAAGCAACAAAAAAACGCTATTTATTGACCCAGAGTGTATTTTTATATAAAGAATACAAAAAAATCCATTTTTTTTAAAACAAGTTAGCAATTGCCTACCATTTACATGCAACTGACTTTCTTCTTTGGTTTCTAAATATCACCCCTAGTGTATTTGGATTTATCTCTGGAATTTATTTGATTCGGATTATCTGTCTGAAGTGTGCTTTTATATCCCATTCTGATACCTGGGAAGGGAAGTCTCTCTCTTCCTTGTTCTTCTTCAGAATTTGCTGGTCATGTTCACATTTTCATTTTCCAGATGACCTTGAACTTTAGCATCATTTGGCCAGGTTCCAAAAGGAAAATGATTTCAGCATTTTGATTGGGAGGACTTTGGTCATTTTAAATGCTAATCCCTCCCATGCCCACCGAGATACCTCGCCTAGGCTGTGAGAAGAAACTGCTTGTTTGATTCCTGTGATTTTTCACCCTGCTGAATTAGCCTTGTTGGTAGTTGTACTTTGTGTTTTACTTTGTTTTCTTTTGATTTGTTTTGCTTTGGTTTGTGCAGTGCTGGGGATCAAACCCAGGCCCATGAGTGTGCTAAGGAAGGGCTCTACCACAGAGCTACATTTTCAACCCTGTAAAGATTTCTTAAATGCTAGCTGGCATGCTGGTGCATGCCTGTAATTCCAGCACCCTGGAGGCTGAGGCAGGAAGATGCCATGAGTTCAAGGTTAGCCTAAATTACATAGTGAATTCAAGAACAGTCTAGACCACCAGCAAGACTTTGTCTCAAAGATTTCCTAAATGGATAGGGGTTAGTTTGGTTGCCTTAAAAGCTATGCAACCAGGCTTGCTGATAGAGCTCAGCAGTACAAGCGCCTGCCTGGCAAGCAAAGGTCCTAGTTCGATTCCCGGGACCCAAAAAAATAAAAAAGCAACCTTTATCATTTACTTAAGCCTTAAGCCAAGAAGGGTGTGAAAAGGAACCTGTGTGTGATTAAGAGGCATAGTAGTTGTGATCTTACACCCTTAAGTCAAGGATCTTTGCAGAAAGTGTGGGAACTTTGTCCTTGACGCCGTCCCATGCCCCATCTGATAGCCAGAACTAAGAACCCGCGTGGGAATGGTGCTTCCACGGTTGCATGTTCATCCGAGTACACAGAGCCGCAGGTCTTGAAGTCCAACCCTGGAGGGTTGAAGTGGCTTTACCAGGTCACACACCGCAGGCCAGAACGTGACCACAGCTGTAACACCAGAATCAGCGCTGTCACCACGGCAGTGTTCTGACTCAGCCTCTAGGAAGGCGCGATCCCAGAGGAGAGGCTTAAGATCCAGAGGGAAGACAGGGGCGTAGTTTGAAACTGCCTGAGCCTGTTGCTGGTTCTGCCTGGTTCTTTTTTTTTTGGTATGGGGAATCGAACTCGGGACCTTGCGCTTGCCAGGCAGGTGCTTGTGCCGCTGAGCTATATCCCCGGCGCTCTGCCTGGTTGTTAACCCAGCTGTCACGACAGACAGCGGTTCTCTTTTCTGCCCTGGGTGAACAGGACTAAAAGGCTAGTAGGAATGCCTTTTGCAGGCACTGGGCTTTGATGCTGTGCTTAAGTGTATTTTCCTTATGCTAAGAACCAAAAGTGAATCTATTTGTTTAAAAAAAAAACATTTAAGAAAACCGTTGGGACTGGAGGACAGTGACAGATCATTACTACTGCAGGGTACACCTCGGAAGTGTGTCCTGCAGAGAAAAATGGTAGGGAGGTTTCCACCTTCCCGACTCAGAGTGACTTGTGGGGTTGAAAAGTCACTGCTGTCCCTGACGTTAGACCGCATTTTCGTATTCTTCTTTTGCATTCTGTCTTATAATGGACGTCAGCCTTCGATGGTGCTTAGTAAGCACAGCGCATGGTTTGTGAGGAAGGAGGAAGACGCGGAAAACCTCCAAGTTGTGTGCAGGTTGGCAGCCTCAGCACACAGGGACGCGGCTCAGTCCCAGGAAGGCTTGCTGAGCTGCCCAGAGGGAAGCACGGGATCTGGAAAGTCAGCGCCACACCCTCTCGCGAGGGCAGCGATCTTCCTGTCTCAAAGGGAGTCTTATGTAACAGGGTTGGACGGTGCACGCCAGCGCGCAGAGATACCCGGGCGCGGCCCCCTGGTTGCCTGAAGACCAGGTGCCACTGCGGAGCAGGTCAGACATCCCGCTGGCCGTGGGTACACAGGAGTAGAAATAAGGCCCAGGAAGTATCTGTTAGATTTCTGTTCGCAGTGATCCCGAATTACTAATGATCATCACAAACAAGCGTATCCATGTGTAACCCCTCATATGTCAAGAAAATTATATAATAAGCAACTAAAATACTTCCTAGAAACCCATTTCATTGTCATCATAATTCCAAACAGCTATTGGCCAAAGTATGGTATGCATTACCATACATCAATTTTGTTTCTCTCTAGGTTTTTGAGACAGGGTCTTGCTATGTAGCCTGGCCTGGCGTCACACTCACGGCAGTGCTCCTGCCGGCGCCTCCCAAGTGCCAGGATTACAGGTGTGCACCACCACGCCAGGCCGTGCGGGGTGACAGGAGGCTGGGTCCTCCTTCGGCTGCTTTTCAGCTCCTCCAGTTGTTGCTTGTCTACCACGGAGATGGGGAAAGTAAAAGAGACGAGAGCTGTTTAGGCTGTAAAAGAATATTCACTGATTTTTAGAAGGTAATTGTACTCACGGGCATACGGCCCCCTTTGACACAGTCCTGGGGCGGAAGGCAGGACTCCCCAGTGGTGGGCCAGCTCTGCCCTGAGCCAGTCCCTTGTGCACATCAACCCCTGTGACACCTGTACCTGGTTGTTCGTTTGTTTGTTTTTGCGGAGTTGGGATTGAACCCAGGACCTCACACATGCTAGGCAAACGCTCTGCCACCAAGCTACATCCCCACCCCTTTTTAACAAGTTTTACTTTCAGATACAATGTCACTGAGTTGTCCGGGCTGGGCTGGAACTTGCTACCTTCCTGCCTCACCCTCCTGAGTGCTCAGATTACAGGTGTGCACCACACCTGCCTGGCCCCGAGCAGTTTTATGTTACATTCACTGGGTTACATGGTTTGCACCACAACCCGCCAAAGCGTGAGCCGCTCAAAGGCATCTTCGGGGCCTTTGCATGTGACACACCTCACACACACAGCTTCCTCACACGCTGAGCAGCCTGGCCAGTTTCTCCCGTGCTGTGAAACGATCCATCCACAAGAGAAGCAACGCGACAGGGTTTCCCCGCCTGGCTTCTGGGGCATGCACATCGGATGTCCCACGCAGCTCCGGGGCCAGGCCGGGAAGCACTGGGTAAGTGCACCGGCGCCAGCGCAGCAGTCTCCCTCCTCTCTCCCACAGCCAGCCATGGCCTCGGGCCCCACGGTGCTGATGCGCTTGGTGGCCTCGGCCTACTCCATCGCGCAGAAGGCTGGGGTGATCGTCAGACGCGTGATTGCCGAGGGAGACCTGGGCATCGTGGAGAAGGTACCGCAGCCCGCACGCAGCCCTGGCCCTCCGCGCGGAGGCGGAGCTTGGCGCTGTCTTCCCTAGTGCAGACTCCGATAGCAGGCGCTCCCTGCGCAGGGCGCCGGGTCCTTGTTCAGCGAGGTCCGTCCTGCCTTGGAAATGGTCTTTGGCCTATTGGTCAGCTGTTAATCCGTGTGTGTGGTAGTTGACTTTATAAGGACTTGTAAATAAATGAATCTGATGCTCGCCTCAAAGGGGGCTGGCGGGGAAGGGAAAATGAACCAAGAGGTGTTGTGCCCGTGTGCCAGTTTCCATAATGAATGCAATCAGTATGTGTGCAAACTCGGATTCATGGAAAAGTAAAAAACAACTGTAGGGGCTGGGATTTAGCTCAGCAGCACAGCGCCTGCCTGGCAAGCGCGAGGGCGTGAGTTCAGTTCCCGGTACAGGAAAAAAACAAAACAAAACAAACAACTATAAAGTTCAAAAAAATTTTTTGGCTTACTGAGACAGGGTCTTGCCTTGTAGTTCAGGCTGGGCGTGAACTCAATGTGTAGCCCAGGCTGGCCTCCAGCTCACAGCAATACTCCTGCCTCAGCCTCCTTAGTGCTGGGATTATAGATGGGCACCACCATGGCTGCTGGGAAAAAAATTTTTTTCTATGTGGTGCTAAGGATCGAACTGAGGGCCTTGTGCATGCAAGACAACGGCTCTACCTCCGCCACATCCCAGCCCTGAAAAAATTTTTGAGACCGATTTTCTCTATGTGACTAACTTGCTCTGGCAGGGCACACACTTGTGATCTATTATATGAGAAACCCAAAATATAAACAAAGAGCAAAATGAAAGCGAGATAACAGGAAGCAGGGAGGTGGAGCTTTCTCTAACGAGGAGAACGAGATGGGGGCAGTGGAAAAGGAACTGAGATCCGTTATGTGCAGGTCCCCACTGTCCCACAGGGAACGTGATCATTGTGTAATGCAGACATGTGCTTCTCATAAAAATAAAAGCTAAAGTATTATAAATTTCCTATCTTTTAACCCGTTTTCTATTTTAAATCTTTATTGTTAGTGGTGCATGTTTGCAGTGCAGTGACCCAATTCCTTGTGGGGAGCTCGTGCTGGTACCTAACACCTCTCAGTTCTTTCTACTTCCTCTCACTGTCTTTTGGTCCCTCTCCCATTTGAGTGATCTTATAAATGAAATTTTTCAGCCTGGCGTGGTGGCGCACTCCTGTAATCCCAGCAGTCAGGAGACTGAGGCAGGAGGATCATTGCGAGTTCAAAGCCAGCCTGGGCTACAAAGTGAGCTCCAGGCCAGCTGAACTGCATAACGAGACCCTGTCTCAAAAAGAAAGAGGGGGAAAAAAAAATTTGAACCAGGGAAGAAAATATTCTACATGATTTAAAAGTGCTTTCCAAACTTCAGCTGCATTGGGGTGGGGGTGTAGCCCACGATAGAGCACTTAGCTGACAAGTGCTGGCCCTGGGTTTCCCCAGCACCACATGAAAAAACAATTGACAAACCCTTCTCTTCGGGACTGTATCCACAAGTGACCCACGAGAAGAAAAGCCGGAAGTTCACTGGCTGTCTTTGTGTCAGGTTCTGGTGGGATGTGAACTGCGCAGATGCCTGTGCGTATAGAAGTCCGATTTCGCGCTGTTCAGTGAGGTTTGCACCCTTCCTTGCAGACCTGCGCCACGGACCTGCAGACCAGAGCAGACCGGCTGGTGCAGATGAGCATCTGCTCCTCCCTGGTGCGGAAGTTCCCCAAGCTGACCATCATCGGGGAGGAGGTACGCCTGAGGGCGCGAGGTTCCCTTTATCCGTCCACCGTCCTGGTCGGTACCTGGCACGGCGGTGGCTTACAGTGCTCTGACAGTTCAGCTGTCGGACCCAGTGTCGCCGCACACAAGTGCTGCCGTACTTCCTAGGGGAAACCCTTCCCCGGGAGCTGTTCTGGTCCCTTTCTAGGCTGTGTCTTGATGCCTTCCATTGAACGGCGCCAATACAGTTGCAGTACTTGCTGTGGTTAGCCTGGGATGGGGCAGACCCGGACCCGGAATCAGCACCAGTGCCACAAAGGGAGGGGCAGTGTTTGGGTCAAGGGGTGTGGCTCCCTGGCAGGGCGTCCTTTCAGCAAGCACGAGGCACTGGGCTTCACACCCGGTGCCACAGAGTAAAATAAGAAAGACGCACAGAGTAGAAGGTTGAAAGAGAATGAGCTCTGTTGTTTGTGTCTAAAGGAGGCTCGCGTGCCTGCGTATCCAAAGACCGGCACACTTTGAAAGTGAAAGAATAGAGATCCCTTCTCTTCTTTGAGGGAAAGGTCGGTTTTTCAAGACAGGGTCTCACTATGTACTTCTGGCTGCCCTTGAACTCACTGTGTAGCCCAGACTGGCCTCAAACTCATGGTGATCCTCCTGACTCAGCCTCTCAAGTACTGGGATTACAGGAGTGTACCACCATGCCTGGCTCTTAGATATCTCTTCTAATTGCGAATAAAGTATGTTTCTTTCCTTTTCTTTTTTTTTTAGTGCGTTTCTTTAAATAAGTTTAGAAACAAAAGATCTTTTCTTTCTAAACCCTGCTCGGGATGGTGACATTGGGACCAAGTAGCCAATTTTGGTGAATCACATGTAGTGGACCTTGTGGTTTTCTTAGATTTGCTTTGAAAGACCTAAACATACATGGTAAAAACAAGGACTAGCAAAGTATGATTGTCGCCTTGTTTGCAGGACGCTCGGCAGACCCTTAGCATTGCAGTAACTGTCCGCACTGTCCTTATCTCTGGCGCAGGATCTGCCCCCAGAGGATGTGGACCAGGAGCTCATCGAGGACGGCCAGTGGGAGGAGATCCTGAAGAAGCCATGCCCGGCACAGTACCTCGCCATTAAAGAGGAGGACGTAAGGGCCAGCTTCCAGCTTCAGGCGCTAGTAATCTCTGCTTCTTGCCATAGCAGAGCAGATGAAAAGTCAGTACTTCTACTTCTGAGACAGGATCTCTCTGTGCAGTTCAGGCTGGTCTTGTAGTCACTGTGTAGCCCAGGCTGACCTCAGATTTACATTGATCCTCCTGCCTCAGCCTCCTGACGGCTGGGATTATAGATGTGTGCCACCACATCTGGCCAGAAACCTAAGATCTTTCAGAGCCATCCAAGAAGTACCCTTTAGCCATGTGGGACATCTGTGCTGTTGATTCAAAGTCCCACTTCTCATCTAATAGGTTTCCTTCCTTTGCACCCTGAAACCATTATTAAAAATACTTTTAGGAAGACAAAATTTTTTTTTTTTTGTATAGTAGATGTGGTAGTAAAAGCTTTCATTGAATTGAGTGTGACAACTCAGGAGGCTGAAGCAGGAAGATCACGTTTGAGGCCAGCCTCAGGAATTTAGTAAGACGCTGTCTTATAATGAAAAAACAAAAGCGCAAAGTGGTGGCTCAGAGTAAAGCGTTTGCCTAGTGCACGTGAGGGCCTGCGTTCCACTCTGGTACGCAAAAAGCACTTCTTTGTAGGTAATCGGGGCTGGAAGGAGATGAAACAGCTTCCTCTCTGATGTTTGTAGGGGGCTGGACACATCGTCTCACTTTTTATAGTTGTGTGACCTAAATTAATCCGTGGCTCCAGACTTGGCCATCCTTCTGCAGTTTTCCACCCTTAAATGATTTAACACACACTGACTGAATTCGCACCGCTGAGCAGGGCACTGTGCGCTGTGGTGTGGGGGGTACAAAAAGACGGAGGCATGGTGTTCTCCGTCAGAAATGTGCTCTCGCCGGGTCTGGTTGGTACACGCCTGTAATCCCAGCACCCTGGGATGCTGAGGCAGGAGGGTTCCAAGTTCAAGCCTAGCCTGGGTAATTTAATGATTTAGCAAGACCCTGTCTGAAAAGAAAGAATAAAAAGGATTGGAGATGTAGCTCACTGAAAAGGCTTCCCAGTACCAAAAAAATAGATGGACAGACAGACAGACAGACAGATGGAAATGTGCACTCAACAAACAGAGTCCCATCAGGCTGTGATTCTAGTGGTTAGCAGCAGCCTGCCTTGCAGCGCGCGGAAAGCCCTGAGAAGAAGGAACTGGCTTCCTAAGCAACTGTCAGTTTCACAAAACGTTCGTTTCTGTTGGCTCATCTGGCTATGTCCTGAAGGAAATCAGACTTTTAAAAAAATCAGGACTGATGCATAAAAGTCAGTTGAAAGCACACGTTGTCCCATTTTGCAGGTTGTCCCTATCCTATGTCTAGGACCATTCTATAACTATCTAAAAGTGGTGGAATTCTGTGTGACTTTATGCTTGATCTCCTTGTGTAACATTTCTATTTCTTAGCTTGTGGTTTGGGTTGATCCTCTGGACGGCACCAAGGAGTACACTGAAGGTATCTCTTTTGTTATTGTTCTTGTTTCACAGTAGTAAGGCTGGGCCAGGACACTTTGCTGTAAAATCCGATAGTTTGTGTGTTATTTGGAAAGCTGGCATAGTGGCTTATGCCTCTTCCTACGACTTGGCAGCTGTTATTATCACTGATCACATCCATGATCATTGAGATGGGGAAGCTGGGTGTGATGGCATATGCCTGTAATCCCAGCCCTCAGGAGCCTGAGGCAGGAGGATCGCAGAGAGTTTCAGGCCAGCATGGGCTGCATAGTGAGTTAAAGCCCAGCCTGCACTATAGTGAGACTCTACCTCAAAACAAAACAAAGCAAAACAACTTGTCCATTGATAAATAAGGACACTCCAACAGCTTTAATGGGTATTAACAGAAGGTAGAAAGCTTACCTGGGTCTTAACTCCTACTCCAGAGGCTTTGATTCACTCTGTCTGTCTCTGGCCAGCTCTCTTATAATTTGTGCGTTTCACCATGGATTAATCATTGACCATGGATGAATAATGATTTAGTAAGACCCTGTCTGAAAAGAAAGAATAAAAAGGTTGAAGATGTAGCTCAGGCTTCCCAGTACCAGAAAAATAGACAGCAGACGGACAGACAGACAGACCGATAGATGGGAATGTGCACTCAGCACTCAGGTGCACACCGGCTCGTTATCTTTCTTGGAGAAATAGCTTGAGGCAGTTGATGTGCTGCCGAAGAGTTATAGCCTGAGAAAGATCTAGAATTGACCTTTCTCCTTTGTAGGTCTCCTCGACAACGTGACCGTTCTCATCGGAATCGCCTACAAAGGGAAGGCCATAGCAGGGATCATTAACCAGCCCTATTACAACTACCAGGTATTGTTATAAGTGACACCAAAATACCTTATTACAACATTAATCACCGTGTCACATGACTCCTGATGCCATTCCACTCAGGGGTTCCCAACTTGGTTACAGAAGTCTTCACAGCGTGGATTCCCAGGTGCTGCCTGAACCTGTGCAATCAGAACCCAGGCATTTGCACCAGGAATGAATACGTACAGATATCGGATATCAGATACGGGATACACGTGCACATGGACACTGTGTGTGTTGTACTTTTTATGTACTTAGGATACAAGTGCAAAAGCGTGGGAATTACTCGTGTGGTTCTTGATTAGCATGGTCATCAGGACACCTGATTTACAGGTGCTTCTTGAAGCACATTGAAGAAGTGAACCATTTCAACCAAGATGGGGCACTAGTCGTGTGGCTTCCCAGGTAATGCGGCACAGAGCACAAATGACAGTCAGTTTCCGCAGCAGCTAACTATGCTCTTGCGCTCTGTTCTCTTTCATTTCCTCTCGTCTGCTTTGACTTTCCATTGTCCTTCAAAGACATTGTTTTCCTTGAAAGCGAGATTCTCGCAGCTGACCCTAGTGTTCTTGGAGGCTGAGGCTGGAGGGTTGTAAGTTCAAGCCCAGCCAAAGCAGCTTGGTGGCTTCGTAAGACTGTGTCTCCAAATAAAAAATTTTTGGAAAGGGCTGGGGATGCAGCTCAGTGCAGAATCCCCGCGTTCCATCACTGGTGCCTTCCACCCAAAGAAGCAAGAGACTTGTGTCGTTTCAAACGGTGACTATGCCATTGAACAATTTCAGAGGAAGTTACTGAGAGGAAATACTTCAGGTATTTCTATTTATTATAGTAATGCAACCTTGATAGAACTTTGGAGAAACAAAGTAGTGTTGAGGTTAGTATTAAGGAATCTCTGATTTAAGAGCAGGATTAGGCTTGATTTTTACTAAGAATTTGTGGGCCGGGGATACAGCTCAGCGGCACAGTGCCTGCCTGGCACTGCGAAGTTGTGAGTTCAATTCCCGGTACCAAAAAATAAAAAATAAAAAATAATTAAATGGAGGACCTGAAGGCTATAGTTTGGCCGGGAGGGGTGGCGCATGCCTGTAATCTCAGCACTTGGGAGACTGAGGCAGGAGAGTGGTTGCAAGTTTGAGGCCGGCCTGGGCTACAAAGTGAGCTCCAGGCCAGCCTAAACTGCATATCAAAACCCTGTCTCAAAAAAAAAAAAAAAAAAAAAAAAAAAAAACAAACAGAATTTGTTTTTTCCTGCCGTTTGTATGATTTTATTTATTTATTTATTTGGTACTGGGAATTGAACTTGACCTTGTGCCTGCCAGGCAGGCACTTATGCCACTGAGCTATATCCCCAGCCCCATTTGTATGATTTGAAATTTTATTTAAAATCACTTCGTTCTTAGGACTTAGCAAAATAGGTATGCATTATCAGGCAAGCCTCACATACTAAATTTCTTGGGCGTCCATTACGACAGTGTGCATTAACATGTACGCAGTATTTATGCGGACAGAGGTTTGGGGCTCCTGTGAGCTTGAAAGTGTGGCCCTGCGATTAGTTCTGATGGGCTTCCTGGAGCAGCTGTGTACTGCATGGGGCCTCTCAGCGGCAGGAAAGAGCTGAGTGCCTCGGGCTTGTTGCTAATTTTCTCCCCTTCTTTTGGAGATGAGAGAAACTGTGTTCATTCTCCACAGAACGATGAAAAGCAGACGCTCAGAGAGCTCAGCGAGGAGGCGGAGGTGAGGAGGCCAGGGCCTGGCTGCACGGAGGGGAGAGGAGGGGCCGGTGCGGCCCCGTGGCCCCGCGGCCCCACCCTACTGTCCTGTTTGCGCTGTCCCTTGCTGCGTCCCCTCTGGACGCGCTGTGTCCTCGCTTTCCTTCTCTCCTGCTCTGGCCTCGGCTTCTTTCAGCGGTTGACTGTCAGGCTACAGTGCGTCAGGGCCGGAGCTGGCCGCACACAGCCGGCTCGGGGACCCACATGCATGTCTGGAGTACTCACGCAGCCAGGGGAGCCCTGACCCCTTCTCAGGCAGAGAGCCGGCCCGAGTGACCGCACAGCTGGGGTGCAGGCAGGGCCAAAGCCTACTGTGCCTCTAGGGTGGCTCCCCCAGGCCACGAGACTGAATCCCAGCCTCGGCTTCGCATGCGACGCCCCGCAGCCAGTGGGCCTGGAGGAAGGGTACAGTGCACGTTGCCCCTGCACTCAGAGCTGTGCCTTTGCCATCGGGTGTCCTGTGCCGGACCGAACCCAGGGCCTCGTGCGGCCCATATCCCTCGCCCTTTTTGTTTGGTTTTGTTTTGTTGGAGACAGGTTCTTGCTAATTTCAAGACCCAGGGTGGCCTCAAACTTGTGATCCGCCTGCCTCAGCCTCCCAGAATGCTGGGATTACAGGGGTGCACCCTTGTCCTGACTAGTCTTCTTTTTGAGGCAGTCTTGCTAAATTGCTCAGGCTGGTCTCAAAGTCCTGTTCCTCCTGTTTCAGCCTCCCAGTTGCTGGGGTTACAGGCATGGACCACCATGTCTTGCTGCCATTATGGACCTTAATTCAGCCACCAGATGAAAAGTCATCCTCCATTGCCTCCGAAAACTAATCTGTAAGCCATGCCCTCCAGAGGCTGAGGCAAAAGGATCGTGAGTTCCAGGCCTGTCTAGGCTACACAGTGAGACCATGTCTGAAAAACACTAAAACACAACAAGAGGAAAGGAGTTTGGAGCCTTCGAAGGAATGAGGTCCCTGGGGACAGACCCGGAGCGCGGGGAGCCAGCGGCTGCACTGTAGGTCACAGCTGCCTCTCCAGGGCACCAGGTTCCCGCGCCAGGCGCCGCCTGTCCGTGAGCAGAAGGAGGGTGACTCTGGGGACACCCGAGCCCCTGTCTCGAGTACGTTCCTCTCTCAAGGACAGCGGGATGCTAGCTGTCTCGGGAGCCCGGGTTAGGTTCCGAGATCAGCGCAACACCTGGGGGCCGGGCCACCCTGGCTCTGTGCCCCTCGGCCCGCCCTGTCCTGCATTGCAGACCTGAGAGGGAGCTGGGGCCCACACTGGATGCTGGGCACCCAGTTCTCAGCTTTTGCGGGGGGTGCAATCGGCCGGCAGCCTGTTCAGGAAGCCGTGCTGTCCCATGCTGTGTCCCCCGGAGTCACACAGGGCCATGTGCAGGGGCTGCTGGGCAGCATCTCGTCCCGGGCTGGGACCCTGCGGGGCTCCGGCCCCAGGGCTCCGTAGGCTTGGCTGCTGCTCCCCCGGGGTGCTCGCCAAGCTGCCCCTAGAAGTCCCTGCATCTGGAGCCAGCAGGAACTGAACGTATTCCTGCACTCGGATGGCACCGGGAGCAGCCCCAGGACAGACAGGGTGATGTCTGAACGCTAACTGAGCTCGGGCAGGCTGTATCAGTGGTGAAGACCACCGTCTGGTCTGGTCATTCCTGGCGCTCCGGGAGGCTGAGACAGCATCCCATGTTCAGGCCTGGTCTGGGCAATTTACTGAGACCCTATCTTAAAATTTTTCATAGGATTAGGAATTTAACTCAGTGCAAAGGTCCTGGGTTATCCTAGCAGGCACAGGGGAGCATGCCTGTACTCCTAGCTGTGTAGGAGGCTGAAGCAGGAGGATCATTTGAGCCCAGCCTGGGTAACATTCGAGACCTGTCTCAAAAAGAAAAAAAGTTAGTTTTGAATAAGGAGGAGCTGGGTTTGACGATGCACTTCCTAGAATCCTCAGTCAGATTATTCAGTGATTCCAAATCAACTTCTTTCATCTTTAAAGTAAAGAGGGTAACATCTGCTCGGTGGGGCTGCTGGAGAGTGAGAGGCAATGCATGTGAGTGTGTGGAGCTGTGCCGGGTCTGCACGTGGCTGAGGCATGCGATGCACGTGTAGTGTGTGAACGCCGCCTGGACGACTTGGGACTCTTAGGCCTCGGTTGTGCCGTACCTGAAATACAGGCTGCGGCTCTCTCCAGGGAGCGTAGTTACGGCAGTGTGACCGAGTTCTCTGAGCTCTGAGAGGGGAAGTGAGAGGCTAAGATTGCAGGACACAGTCATCATGTCATCTTACTAGGGGAGCCAGCTGCCAGGGAGCGTGAGCCCTGACCCCGCATCCGGCTGCACTCGGCACCAGCCTGTTCTCTGCTGTCGCCATAGCGACACGGCGGCACACATAAGGAAAGGAGGGATCAGCAAGCGTTCTTTGGTTCCTTTGCAAATGGCCATTTTCAATACAACAAACAGATCATTGGCTGACTACGACAGAAACAGTAATCAGTACATGAAATTTCCCTTCAAGGACTCTGGAGGGTGAGCACAAGCTCCCTTCGCATCTTCGAAACCGTTAACAAGAACAACAGAAGAAACACCCGCCCGGGCATGGCCGCACGTGCCTGTGGTCCCAGCACTCAGGAGGCTGAGGCAGGAGAATTGCGAGTTTCACTGAAGCCGGTCTGGGTTACAGAATGAGACCCTGACTCAAAAAAATAAAGACTAATCCCCTGACTCCGCGGGGGAAAAGTCCTTGGCCCTTTGCCAGGGATGCTGTACTGTAGATGAGGTTCTTATTTTTCTAAGGTAGTACGCTGCGTCCCGAGCCTTACTGAGACTGCGCGTACTGCCGTGTGCGTCTTTTTCTCGCGGTGACGAGCTCTGTTGCTATCTCCCAGGCGGGACCCGACGCCGTGCTGGGGAGGACGATCTGGGCGGTGCTGGGGCTGGGCGCCTTCGGGTTCCAGCTGAAGGAAGCCCCCGCCGGGAAGCACATTGTCACCACCACGCGCTCGCATGGCAGCCAGCTGGTGATGGACTGCGTGCAGGCCATGGAGCCCGACGCTGTGCTGCGCGTGGGCGGCGCGGGGAACAAGGTAGGCGGCCAGGCCGGGCAGCGAGGCCACCGGCAGAAATGCAGAGGGTTTCTACAGTGTGAAACAAGAGTTGGAGAGAGGGGATCGAAGATGGTCATTTGCCGTAGAAAGCTCATTTCTGCAACACCCCAGTTTTAAAAGATGCAAGGCTCGTGTCTCCCCCACCTCAGGCTCAGGGTCCCTGGGTGTCAGGAGTGATTCTGTATGTCTGTGAGGGAGGCCAGCAGGTCCCCAGGGGTGCTGGGGGTCCTTGCCAAGACCCTTTCCTGCAGGCCTTGGCCAGCACCTGCCTGTACCCCCGCCCTGCTCCCGGCCACCAGCCGCTGGGCTCTCTGAAGGGGACACAGCTGCTGTCTGCCCCGGCCCTGCTCTGATCCTGGGTTCGCTCAGGCCGGCGCGTGAGTCACACTCCTCCTGGTCCTGCCTGCCACATTCCTGTCCCTTGGTGTCCCATGGGCACCTCCACTGCGTCCCTGTTGTCCCAGCAGCCCCTCTCCTGCCCCACGGCCCTGCCTGTGGACCCTGGCGCTCCCCCACGCCTCCTGTCTTCCGCTCCACTGGGGAGTGGACGTGGGGAACGTCTTCATCACGTGCTTCATGGCCTCCGTGGCTT
Organism: Chinchilla lanigera; assembly: GCF_000276665.1. Lineage (NCBI taxonomy): Eukaryota > Metazoa > Chordata > Mammalia > Rodentia > Chinchillidae > Chinchilla > Chinchilla lanigera. The sequence continues at coordinate 3,540,226 of NW_004955520.1, forward strand.
CTAAGATGGCCACTCCCAAGGCACAGGCTCCAGCAGAACAATTAAACATGCAGGTTCCTGCCCTGCCCCAAGTCCCGAGCTGATTCCCTGTCTCAGCGATTTAAAACCCCAGCCTAAGCTGGGCGTGGCGGCGCATACCTGTAACCAGCACTCAGGAGGCTGAGGCAGAAAGATCGCTGAAAATTCAAGGCCAGGGGCTGGGGATTTAGCTCAGCGGCAAAAGCGCCTGCCTGGCAAGCACAAGGTCGTGAGTTCGGTTCCCGGTACCGGAGAAAAACCAAAAAAACCAAAAACAAAAACAAAAATTCAAGGCCAGCCTAGACTACACAGGGAGATGGTGAGACCCTGTTTCAAAAAACAAACACACAAAAGTGGGTAAAAGCAGCAGCAGCAGGACATTCTGGAGCATTAGGGGCGTGCTCGTGGGACAAGTCAGTGCTGCACATCGGTGAGGCCTTACTGCAATGCAGACATCACGACACTATGTGGTATTGCTCTCTTTATTTATTTATTTATTTATTATTTTATGTCTTTTTGAGACTAGGTCTCGCTATGCAGTCCAGGCTGGCCTTGAGCTCACTTTGTAGCCCAGGCTGGCCTCGAACTCCCAACGATCCTCCTGCCTCAGCCTACCTCATGGTGGGATTACAGGTGTGGGCCACCGTGCCTGGCTTTGCCCTATTTAGTAATGGCCACGGGGCTGGGGATTTAGCTCAGCGGCACAGCGCCTGCCTGGCAAGCGCAAGGTCGTGAGTTCGATTCCCGGTACCAGGAAAAAAAAAAAAGTAATGGCCAATTTTTTAGAAATGTAAAAAGCTTTATTCTGTAACAAACATATTGCTTTTATAGTATGAAAAATGCAATGTGAACACAAAACTTTATTTCATCTAACTGTAATCTGGAGACTGCTCAGGTACCTTCCTTGGAGTGTATTTGGCCAGTCTGTTCCCCTTCAGGTTGATGAAGGTTATTATGCACCTTTATTTATGTCTTCATAATCCTGGCACCCTCTAACTGGGTAGAGGCTTGAGTGCGAGCGAGGTCTGGCAGAGCGGTGGTGGAAGAGAGGACCATGGAGGGGACCTCGCGTCTGCAGCCTGCTCCTGGGCCAGGGATAATTCGCACTTCCAACCTTCCAGATCATTCAGCTGATCGAAGGCAAGGCCTCCGCTTACGTGTTTGCAAGCCCCGGATGTAAGAAGTGGGACACGTGTGCACCGGAAGTTGTCCTGCACGCGGTGGGAGGTGAGTGTGCCTTGAAGAGCTGCGGTCGTATGTTTTGCTGGGGCCTCCCGTCCTGGTCCAGCACTGCCCCTCACTGCGGAAGCCGAGAGGCTGTCCCAGCGGGAGCCCATGTCTCATAAATAAGTCGGTTTTCAGAAAATTTGGGGTTTTTTTGTCCCTTTTTGACTTAGATCCACATACCGTTATTTTTAATTCAGCTCTTACTTGCCGTTTATTTTTTAACTAATTTTTTTGTACGCATTTGTCATACATATCGATCACATTCATCATAAGGAATTTGCGCCTGCATAGCAGATCTTGGTTCCTCTTTCTTACTTACAGTTTTAATGCTCTTGGAGATTTTTGTCCCTTTAAAAGTAAAGTGTTCACCATCACAGGCACTCCTCAGTTAATTTTTTTCAGAACAGTAAAGATATACACTTAATTCCCTCTGAAGTCATATCGGTGAGTATCTCGGTTCCAGTTTTAAAGATGAAGGAGTTAGAAATACATTGCACATATATACACATTAAGGTGATTTTCCATTTCATGTAGACAAGAGCTCTCATATGTTCCTAGAGATAAGCGTCTGTTAAGTCCTTGTCAGAGGCTGAGCGGCAGCTCAGCAGTGCAGCACTTGCCTTGAAGGCTTGAGGCCCCGGGTCCCAGCTCCAGCACCAAAAATCTTTAAAACAAAATCCAACAGAGCCATGTATGGTGGCGCACGCCTGTAGTCTAAGCACTTGGGAGGCTGAGACAGGAGGACCCACGAGTTTGAGGCCAGGCAGGGCCGGGGCTGCATAGTGAGCTCAAGGCCAGCCTGAATTGCATAGCGAGACCTGTCTCAAAAATTGAACAAAAAATAAAACAACTAAAGCGGGCTGGAGGTACAGCTCAGTGGTGGAGCGTGTGCTTGGCGTACACCAGTCCCTGCATTCAAACCCCAGCCCTCGGTGCTAGGCCCCGTGACCTGAGCCTCCTTGACCACCACACAGCGCTCTCTCTGCAGGCAAGCTGACCGACGTCCACGGCAACGCCCTCCAGTACAGCAAGGACGTGAAGCACATGAACTCCGCCGGGGTCCTGGCCGCGCTGAGGAACTACGACTACTACGCCAGCCGCGTCCCGGAGTCTGTCAAAAAGGCGCTGGTTCCTTAAAAGAGTTTTATTTCCTCAGCCAGGGGAACTTGGTTCTCAAGACAGTTCATTTTAAATCTGATGGAATGGAATTATTTATCGTTGATTAGTAACTTATGTTAGTTACTTGGGAAGAAAAATCACATTAAAGAATTGGTTGCCTTTATGGGGTCTAACACTCCCACGCCCTACCCGTGTAATAAATTTTGTCTGTTATTTTTCCTATTTTAAAAATGTAGCCAGGCAAGGTGGTATGGGGCTGCCCAAGCGGTGAGGCAGGAGGAACACCTGGCCCAGGAGTTCAGGGTGCAAGCGAAACCCTCTCTCAACAAAAAATGCATTTAGCTTTATTAATCAATCAGCCAGACCAATCTTGCATGTGGAGAGTTTATAAATTCAACATTTTATATTTCCTTTTCTCTTCTCGGGTGGAGAAATGAGAAAGGTTTAGTTTTAGCCGACCCTTTAGGTCATTTGTGCAATCAACATTCCTGTCTTATAAACCAGATTTCTTCAAAGCGCAGAACCTTCAGTTGTTTTGGAATTTCATCCTTGTCTTTCCCAGTAATTTTTAATGTGTTCCCGTCCAATTACGATTGTATATATTGTTACTGTGTTTGATGAGAAATTTATGGGAAAAGTTTCTTCAGAATAAATTATTTCGTTGTAGCTCTTTGTTATTTATCCAGGTTTTTTTGGTACTTTGAAAATTATAAATTTTTCCACTAATGGAATTTATTTATTCATTCTTACGACATTATTATAAGGCTTAACTGTGGAAAGCTGGGCATTGTCTTTGTCCATGTAATGAGAGGTTATGACATTTCACGCTTGGCCCATGGCTTGCATTTTCATATTTTAGGTCTCTGTCCATTCCTTTTATCAAATGTCTCTGTTTTGGGTGAAGGCAGTGGTTTATGTTGATAGTTCCCAGGGCTGCTGCGGGAAGAGCACATGCTTAGCACGCGCGAGACCCCAAGTTCAATCGTTAGCACAAAAATGACACAAAAAGACAAAACAGCTCCCGATATAACTCCGTATCAGAGTCCTCTGGGAAGGTCTTTTAATGCAGGTTCGTGCCAGGTGTGGTGACGCCTGTAGTCCTGCACTCTCTTGGGAGGCTGAGGCAAGAGGGTCGCCAGGTCAAGCCCAGCCTGGGCAACCTAGCAAGACCCTGTCTCAAAGTAAAATGCTCTTTAAATGGGGCGGAGGCTGGGAATGCAGCTCAGTGTGAAGGCCCTGGGCTGCATCTCTAGTACTGCAATAAATAAATGAGCAGATTCAGAGGGTCCAACATAGCAATGTTTTATTTGTATATTTTAAGACGTCTGTGCTGGGGACTTCGATGATCACGGAGATCATTTACGCGTGGGACTCACTAGATAGGGTGGTGAGGTATTCTGAGGGCAGCAGAGTCTTGCAGGCAGAGATCCCTTTGCCTGTGACTCCACAGACCTCTTGTAACTGCACTCGTCTTGGCTTTTTCTCCATTCCGCCACCCTACCAAGTCTTCCCCTTGCTTTGCTGTGTCTTCCTTCCCTTAAACATCACTGCTCTCCAAGATTCTCTCTCCTTTCTCACCTGCAAATCTAATGCACTCCGGCGTGGTGGCGTACGCCTGTAATCCCAGCACTCGGGAGGCTGAGACAGGAGGATCATTGCGCGTTCAAGGCCAGCCTGGGCTACAAAGTGAGACCCAGTCTCCAAATAAAGAAAGATCTAATACTTTATGGTTTCACACAAGACCTTTGCCAAGAAATCTAAAATCTGAATCTCTCTGAGAACTTTCCAGCTCCAGATCTGTATACCTGAAAGCCTGCTTGGATGTCTTTCAATTATAATTTTTTTTTTTTTTGTCGTGCAGGTATCACTGAGCTGCAGCTCCAGCTCGTTGTATCTTTTTATCTTGAGGCAGGGTCTCACTAAGTTGCCCAGGCTGACCTTGAACTTGGGATTTTTCTGCCCCAGCCTCCCAAGTAACAGATTATAGGTAAGTAAACCACAACCAGGTAGAATTATTATTTCTAAAGAGCTCTTTGTTCTTACCCACCCCTCTTAAATTATTATGCAAATCCTCAAGATGATCCTGATAATTGGCAAAATTTGGAAATCACTACTGTAATTCATTCATTTTCCTCTGGGAATGGACTTATTAATAACGGGCCACACCTAACTGGAAACAATCTAAGTGCAGAGCAGGCTCGGTGGCACACTTGGGAGGCTAAGGCAGGAAGACTGCTGCGAGCTCCAGGCCAGCCTGAACTATATAATGAGACCTTGTCTCAAAACCCCCCAAAAGGCTGGGCGTGGTGGTGCATGCCTGTAATCCCAGCACTCAGAAGGTTGACACAGAAGGATCGTTTCAAGTTCAAGACCAGCCTGGGTTACAAAGTGAGTCCAAGGCCAGCCTGAACTGCATAGTGAGACCCTGTCTTAAAAAGACAAACAAAAACCCCCAAAATCTAAGTACAACACAAGAGTAACTTTAAAGATGTTTCCTACAGGCTCGTACAAGAAAACAGCTTATCCAAGTGAGCTCTTTGGGGGTCTGTATCCTCTCTAATCCCTATTGTCATTTATACCCCTGTACCATTACTTCTTCCTTGGGTCACTTTGTGTGCTCCCGACTGCGTTTCGCCTGCAGTGGGACTCCATTACAACCCATTTATCACAGTGTCTCCACAGTGAATTTTTAAAAATCCAAACTAGGCACGACACTCCCTAACTCCAAATCCTTTCTTCCTCGCTTTTCCCTTCAGGATAAAAAGCAGGCGCTTTACAGTGATACGCAAGTAAATGTTATGGCTTCTCCCTTCTCCATCCGCTCTGATCACTACACAGTGGCTCTGCACAAGCATTTGAAGGACCCTGGAACACCGCGTTTTTCTCACCTCGAGCCACACTCAGTCATTTAACAAATGCCATGTTTACTGAGCAACTGCTACTTGAACACAGATATTGAGGGGACATAACACTGACCGAGGTCTGTTCTCTTGTTCTCATGTTCTTATGAAGCAAGAGACAATAAGAGACACCAATTTTTCCATTTGCGGTACATGCTGTAAAGGAAATTTTCTTAGCTGGCTTTTTGTTGCTGTGAACAAATACCTGATATACACAACCGAAAGGGGAAGCGTTCACTTGGTGTGGTTTCAGAGGCTGCAGCATCAGCTGGTCCAAGGCAGAAACTGCATGGCAAAGGGCTTGGAGGAGAGCTGCTCGGCTCATGGCAGCCGGGAAGCAGAGAGGGCTAGCAAGGCCAGAGAGCGCGGCTGGGCTGGAGAAGAGCGTGCACCCTCCCGGTGAGTCCGCCCGTTTTCACCAGCTAGTCTGGGCGCTAACTGCTATGGCAGAGTTGCCACAGGACCTGAGGCATTGATCTCCGCGCAGTAAGAAGTGTTAGCAGCTGCCTGGGTTCCTCTGTCTGAGCAGGGAGTGGCATCCTGTCACCTGCCATCCAGGACAGACGTTCAGTCCCAAACAAGGAAAGCCTGCGCACTGTATTAAATAGCAGTGTCCCCGCTCTGGTAACGGGGAGGCCTGTGACTCCCGGTAACCAATGGAGTTGAGTGGCGTGGGTGGCTTCCGATGCCAGGTGAGGAGAAGCCCTGAGTGCCTGTCCTCGGGGAAGCTGCTAGCACACACAGAGTCTGCCACTGAGGACACCACGGGAGGGACAGCCCGCTGAGACGGGTTCCCATAGTTTCCACCCCAGGGGTGAGCTGAGCGCAGCCGTCCTGCCCCTCGTGAGACAAAGCAAGTAACCCTGCTTGCTGCCACCAAGCCGACGGTGTTACTCAGCCAAGCGTCTCCAGAGTTCCTCCCACAGAAGTGCGACACAGGACAGCACGGTTGTTGCTTGAAGCTACCGAATTTGACATGGTCTGTTGACAGTACTAAATGAGGGCCGGGGATACAGCTCAGTGGCATAAGCGCCTGCTTGGCAAGCCCAAGGTCCTGAGTTTGATCCCTGGTACCAGGAAAAAAAAAAAAAAAACAAAAAACAGCAATAAGTGAAACAACTTGAATTTCTATTCTCCTTTTGAAAGCAAATAACCTATTGAAATCTGGCGACCAACAACAATAATAATAAACCAATTTAATTACATTATTTTCTGCTGGGATCATTATTTTGTGCTGGGATCGAGGCCCCTACACATGCTACGGAAAGTGCTCTGAATCCCCAAAGAGCCAATTTCTAATTAAAGCACAATGCAGGGGTTGGGGATTTAGCTTAGGGGCAAAAGCGCCTGCTTGGCAAGCGCAAGGTCGTGAGTTTGGTTCCTGGTACCGGAAGAAAAACAAAAAACAAAAACAAACAAACAAAAAAGCACAATGCAACTTGTTGAGGGCTGGAGCTGTAGCTTCGTGGGGGAGCGCTTGCCTGGCATGCCTGAGGCCCTGGTGTTCCATTCCTAGGACTGAAAAAACGAGGAATCTTATAGGACAAGATATGAGACAAAACGGCTCCTCCTTCCATTCTTCCAAATCTATATGCGCAGTGTATGTACACGGAATACGGATCTTGTCTCCCTCGGTACTAGGACCTGGACTCAGGGCCTTCACAGTGAGTTGTATCCCCAGCCATTTTTAATTGTTTATTTTGAGACAGGGTTCCACTAAATCTCTAAGTTGCCCAGATCGGCTCAGACTTGGGATCCTTGTGCCTCAGCTTCCCAGTGCTGGGATTATAGGCATGCACCACCACGTCCAGCATCTTTAAATGAAATTATGTGAGTTACTCAGTACAGTATAGAGTGCTTTTCAGTCCTGCATTTCAGGGTTTATTGAGACTCTGCTATAAGCCAAGAACAGAGCACAGTGTCGGAGACCCAGAGATAATCAAACATAGCTGTTGGCAATGACGCACGCAATGCAGCATGCCGGGTGGATTGCAGATACGCAGGAACTGTGTGTTTCTGAGAAATAAACACATTTTCTTTCCCTGGGGTGATGCAACATCAAATCTTTCCTGCCTGGCTCCTCAAGGGGCTGCTCGGGAAAACGTTTCAGACCAGACGTCCTTCGGGCTGGGGAGTAGCTCAGAGGTGGAGCAGCTGCCTGGCATGAGTGAGGCCCCTACAGAGGAAGTCTTCAACCACTAAAGCTCCCCTTCTCTGAGTCCATCTCCTTCAATCCCATCACACCCTATTGTTTTTTTCACCGAACTTATCACTCTATGAAATTAACTTGTTTAGTTCCTGTGTCACCACACCCTGATGTAAACTTCATAAAACCAAGGACTTGGTTTCGTTCACTACATGTTTCTAGCACTAGGCACGCTGCCTGGCACACAGGACGTGCTTGAGAGTCTTGCTAAATGAGCTATGTAATAGGTTGTTGACACCTTCCATGATGATGCCGCCTCTGTGTCACACCTTGGCAGAAATTCAACTCAGCTCTCCGGAGCAGAACAGTTCTGCATTTACAAACATAGTTCCCTCCTGGTTCTGAGGCCAGCTTTGCGGCTTATTCTGAGAAAGTGAACAGGGTTCATGCCGTCTATCTACTGGTCTAGCTTCTCCACGTCACCTTTCTTGTATATTATTGTTTTTTCCTTTCTTGAATTAAAATAAGCCTTGTTTTATCATCCTCCCCCACGGCCCTTTCTAATTTTTTTTTTTTCATTTTGAAACAAGATTTGGCTAAATTGCCCAGGCTGGGGTCAAACTTGGGATCCTAGAATTACAGGTGTGCATCCCTACATCTGGCTTATTTTCTCACATTGTGTTACAAAATAGATTAAATTGTTCTCAGAATGAGATGAGGATATACATAAACAAATACAATTTAAGTTTGCTAGGATCTCAAGAGAGCTTCTGTCTTCCATTTTGTAAGTTTTTCTTCTACCTTCTTTTTTTTTTCCTTCCTTCTACAGTACGTGGGCTACCTCTACCTTGTTTCTTGATGTCACTTGAACTAGTAGCTGGAAGAGCCAAACCAGCATGCTGATATTTGCCCAAAAAGGGAATGAATAACTTGATCATAGTGAACCACTAGGAGGCAAAGACATGGGAAATGTGCCGAGGCCCTGCGGCTCCCCAGGGATGGTTCTCAAGCGCTCCAGTTTGTCACTGCTGCTCAGCAAAAACTGTAAACACTCCACACTCACTTCTTTGTTACAAGAATTAACATGCAGCTCAAGAATACTTGAGTTTCTTTTTTTCTCAGTGCTCAAAAGATGCTGCAAATTCATTTCTCATAATTTCAAATTCCACTTTGGAAGGTAAATTTTGTACCATGTTGCCTTCCATGTAAATGCAGGTTGTGGCCTTTCCGTTACTCCATCATGACGGGGACCCAATCATAACAAGACATCTGTCGAACTTCGTATTCACAGGCAGAAGGCACAAACTATTGTATATTAAAATTTTTAAATTTTTATTAGCATGTTTGCAGTACATGATTATGTTCATCGTGGGGAGTCGGTGCGTGCCAGAACCCTTCCTCATTCTTTTTTTTTTTTTTTTCCGGTACAGGGAATCAAACTCCCGACCTTGCGCTGGCCAGGCAGGCGCTGTGCGGCTGAGCTAAATCCCCAGCCCCTGTTCTTCATTCTTGTTGGGTTCCCTCCCATTTGTATGATGCAGCTCACTAGCTCTCCTGCCTTTCTGTTCGCATTCTTCAGCGACTGTAAGAATGATCCTCAACTGACCCCAGCTGGAGGTAGACTAGGAATGCAGACGATATACATCACGTAAGTGTTAGCAAGATTCTTTATGTGGTTAACTGATCATTGGTATTGCCACTGGATTTTTAGAGCAGAAGCCCCGCTCCTGCGGTCCCAACACACCAAGTTCAGGCTCTCATCCCCAGAACCAACCAAGGAGACAGACAGTGGCAAAGCGCAGCAAAGATTTCATCAGCATGGCCTCGCTGGAAAGGACAGATAAACAGGCTCAAGATCCGTCTTCCTGGGGCTTACATAAGCTTTAGGGTTTTTGTTTTGTTTCTGGTACCGGGAATTGACCTCAAGACCTTGTGCTTGCCAGGAAGGTGCTTGTGCTGCCTGAGCTATATCCTTGGCCGGCTTTAGGGTTTTTACTTTTTTTTTTTTTTTTTTTTTTTTTTTTAGCAGAACCGAACAGAACTTTCTTGAACCGGCTGACGCACAGTCTCTAACCAGAAGCCAGAGATGTCTGCCCCAATATGGCTCTCACCTTCAGTTTAAGTACATTTTAGGTTTCCATAGTAACCATTACCGCATTTTTGGGAATCTTACAAGAATGAACAAATTTTACCTTCTCCGGAGCTGTAGGACAGCCAGATTCCAAATAACCACTACAGTTTAACTTTTAGCCTACTTCCCAATTTGTCCTGTTTATTCTGTTTCCATTTTATGACTTCGCTCTTCTTCAATGCTTTAGGGTTTTTTAAGCCGCAGGAAATTAGAAGTAGCCCGGAAGGAGAAAGAGAATTGTAAGCTGCAGCGTTGTTTTTTTGGTTTTTTTTTTTTTTTTTTTCAAGTGCAATGTGAAAATTATCGTCTTTCTGATCCCCTTTCTATTTTTATTTCTCCCTCACCTCCCGATGACCCTCAGAGTGCAGGCCAGGCTAGGCCGGCCACACCAGGCCAGCAGGTCCCTTTTGCTTTGCAGCAGGAGCTCTGGCGCTGAGCTGCGCCCCAACCCTGGCAGTTTTCCTTAAGCCTTTCATAAATCAAACGTTTAACCACTATTCCTTGAGCATACTGTTTTTTGGGAAAAAGTAAGAAAACATTAGCAAAGTGTCCCCTAAACACAGTGTTACACGATTGTCTAGGAGCACTGCGAATGTCCAGGGCATCTCGTGCATCTCCCTAGTACAATCCCCGACTCTTTGCCGTCCTCGCTTTACGAAGCGTCGTAAAGTCCCGTAAGTCAGCGTGTTTCCGACAGCGGCGCGGGGCGCCACGTCCGTCTTCGGACCCCCGTGGGGGCCCGGCGTGGCGGCGCGTCGTGGTGACGCAGGCGGCGTGCGCGTGACGACAGCGGCCGCGGGGCGGGGCGAGGGCTGCGGCGACGGCGTCGGGACGGCGCACACGTTGCATCTCTGGCTTGCGGCGCTGGGCGACGCGGCGGGCAGAGTGGGGAGACCAGCGGCCAGCGCGGATGGCGACGCTCTGTCTCACGGTGAACGCGGGAGCCCCGCCCCTGGGTAAGGCCGCGCCGCGGGTCGGGCCGGCCGGGCTGGCAGGTGGGCGCTCCGGGCTGTGCCCGCCTGAGGCGGCACGACGCGGTGCGACCTGCTCCTGGCGGAAGCGAGCGCTCGGAAACTTAACCCTTCGCGTCCCCGCCTCTCCCGGCTCAGCTCCCGCAGTTCTCCGTGGCTGAGGTCCCGCCGCGGCCGCGCCGCTCGGGGGGATCCGCGGCTCCCCTGGGCCGACCTTTCCTGAGCTCCTCCGGCTTCGGAGGAGCGCGGGGACGCGCGTGAGCTGAGCGTGTGGGTTTCGGGGCGGCGCGGGCTTCCCTGAAAGGCGAGGGCGCTGCGGGGCTCCGCGCCCCCAAGAGTGCGGCCGGCGTCCGACCTGGCCTCTTCCCGGCGCGTCTTGGGTCTGGTTGCGAATTGCTTTTCCAGCGGGGCCCGGGTTGTGCTTGATCGATTCTGCTTTCTTACTCTGCGCGAAAGATTTTAAGCTCACTGACATCATGTTTGTCAACATGGGTAGTGTAGACACGCGTGCAGTTTTTAACATTTGAGAAGCGCAGACCTTGAAACACGATTGGCCACCTGGCGCTGATGAAACCACTGCTTACGTTCCCAGCTGCGGTGGTGGAACGGCCTACAATTTGTGCGTTGCTGGGCATTGTACTTAGAGCCTTCTGTGGTGTGTGCTCCACTACGGAGCCACCCCCCAGCCTTAAAAACACAGTTGCATAGCCATTTTGAATATTTTAAAAGGTAACATTTTAGCATATTGGCACCAGTAATTGAGTTAATCACACAGCAAATCATTAAACTCTAAAGATGAATTTGAGTTTTGGGCTGGAAAGACAGTAGACAGTGTGGCCTCAGGACTGAGCAAGGGCGTTTGGTTCCTGAGACTGTACTGTCTTCCTAACACATTCTGTTCAATAAATAGCTACAGTTTTTACTCGTGTCACTTAGAAAATCACTGAGGTGATAGGTCTGTTTGCTTAGTGATTTATGGAATCCAAAACCACATTTTCTGGGATTCTGGAAGAGTCTTAAATTTGTTGTCACTTTGAATAGGCAAATTAAATGGTCCGATGTGGTGATGCATGCTTCATCACCACAGCACTCCGGAGGATCACGTGAGTTTTAGACTAGCCTAGGCTACCTAAGCAAGTTTAAGGCCAGCCTGCACTACATAGTGAGGCCATCTCTTTAAAAAAGCAAAAAACAAAAAACAAAGCAAAACAAAAAAACTAAAATTTGATGAAATATTTCAAAAAATAAATTGCATTGCTACGTTACGCATTTTATTTGCTTTTTATTTTGTTGCTCTTTAATGTTAAAATGATTTCAGACTTAAAAAATGCAGTGATAGAACAGAGAACTTTCCCCCTCTGGTGCCTGAGACCTTACTGCAGGTAGTCTGCTGCAGGGCGCACCTCCCACGGGCAGTGTCTGCCCAGCTCACTTAGCAGTACAGTCCGTGCATCGCACACGCAGGCTAGCCTTGCTCTAACAGCAGGATGCTCTCCCTCAGGCAAGGACCAAAGTCCTGGGCTGTGCTTTGTTGCACCTTGTTATCCTCTCTCCCTTTTTCCTTCAGTCTGGAGGGGCTTATTGGTTTTCATAGCCTTGACCTCCGCAGATTACAAGCCACTTCCTTGAAGTGTGTCTCCTCATTGCCTGGTCTGATGTGTTCTCTGGCTGAGTTCAGCCTGCGTCTTTGGCAGGCACAGCACAGTGGTTCCTTGTTCTTCACTGCAGAAGTGACTCCTCATTCTCCCTTGTAGACCAATCGATTTGTGCATGGATTTAATTTTCCATTACTAATGATTAGTCTTTATCACTTCGGGTGGATCTGCCAGCTTTCCCCCACTGCAGAGTTTTCTCCTTCAGCTAAAGCCATTTCAGTGGGGAAACTCTGGGACCATGCAGACTTCTGTCACCATCAAACCTTTACCTGCTGGTTCCAGCCTCCACTCATGCTTCCTGCCTGGCGTGGTTATTATGATGACCTTATGTTCCACAGTTCCTTCTCCATGTATTAGTTGGTGTTTTCCTGGAGAAGAGTAGTTTCTTTTTTCCATTTAAAAATTCATTGCAAAAACAAGGCATGGTGGTGCACCCCTGTAATCCCAGCACTTGAAAGGCTGAGGCAGGAGGATTGCCACAAGTTCAAGGCCAGCCTGGGCTACATCATGAGTTCAGAGGCAGCCTGAACTGTACAGTGAGACCCTGTCTCAAAAACAAACAAAAAAGGGCCGGGGATATAGCTCAGTGGCACAAGTGCCTGCTTGGCAAGCGCAAGGTCCTGAGTTCGATTCCTGGTACCAAAAAAAAGTGCTTGCCTAGCATGCACAAGTCTCTGGATTGGATTCCAGCACCACAAGTGAAATAAGATAAAAATTCACAGCAACATATATTCAATAAGTTGTGTCAGTTTTATTTTCTATTTTAGAAATTAATTGCATTTAAAAAATTAGTTTTGTGTTATTTAGGCCACCAATTGTAAGTGCACAAATTTAGACAGATATGCACAGTGATATTTACAGAATGTCACCTTCCACTCCAACAATAATATAATTATTTTTGTCACGTCAGAAGAATGTCCTCATGCCCCTTTGTGGTCATCACTCCCCATCCTTTGCATCTATTGGCTGCTGATCTGCTTTTTTTCTTCTACAGTTTCTTTGGACTACATCATCATATGTATCCTTTCCACCTAGGATAGCCCTTTTGCAGTTTATTTTGTTGCCTATAACAGGAGTTCATTCCTTTTATTTGTCGGACAGCATTTTGTTGTGTTGTTATGCTAAAATCTATCTCGTTTACTTCAAGGATCAAATTGCCCCAATTTGCCACCGGGAACCTTTCGCACCTGGCCTCTGGGTCCTTTTGATGTTTCTCTCTTGTGTCTTTTGATTATTCCTTGCTGTCCTAGTCTGCTTTACTCCAACAGAATGCTATACGCTGGTTCATGTATAATGAACAGGAATTTGCTAACCTACAGTTCTGGGGTCTGAGAAACCCAGGGTCAAGGGATCACATGTGGTGACAGCCGTGTGCTGTGTCTTAGCAGCAGGAGAGCTGAGAGAAGAGTGGGAGAGGACACATGAGAAAGGAAGGGGCAACCCACTGGCCAGCATTAGTCCCTGCGGCGGGCTGAGCCCGCCAAAACTAAATACTTCTTCAAGTATTTCCTAGTCCTGTGACAGTGGAACTACATTTCAACATAGATTTTAGAGGGGCACAAACCATGGCATGGAGTTCCAGCACAGTCAGTTTTCTAGGCTTATTTTGTGCTCTCCCTGGTGGGGCCCTGTTTCCCGGGGGCATGGTATTTAGAACTGAGTGCCAGTAGTTGGCACCGAGCTTAACCAAATCACGGGACAAAGGACTAGTGATTGATTCAGTAGACTTCCTTCCGTGTTGAGAGGCAGTGTTACATCATGCTTTAAAATTTGAGGCATGGACTGCTTCAGACCTGAAGCATCTTCACTGCTGCCTAGTTAACCAGCGGCGCTGGACTTGGCCATTGATCATCTCGTTTCCTCTTCAGTAAATGGAAATAAAGGGAACTACTCCTTGAGGTTCCTACAAAGCTTATGGCAGTTGTAAAGCATTTAGCATAGTACTTACCAGTAGTAATACCTCCAGCACTAGCGTTTTTTGGTGCTGGTGGTGTTTTTTGTTTTGCCTTTTCAGACAAGGTTTTGTTCCGCAGTTCAGGCTGGCCTTGAACTTGCCAGCGATGCTCTTGCCTAAGCCTCCACACCCCACCAGTACTAAGGTTTTATACAAGACCTTGTTCTGCTTGCTTCCTTTTTTTTTTTTTTTTTTTTTTAGTACGGGGAATCGAACTCAGGACCTTGCCAGGCAGGCGCTGTGCCGCTGAGCTATCTTCCCAGCCCTCCTTTCTGTCTTTTGAGGGAGGAAAAGATGAACTTTAGCATCGGGAACTGGAAGCTGGGCACTTTAAGAAGCAGACTAAACTAATGGTGGATTCCGATTTGTTATTTCTCTAAGATAAAAGACTAGACTTCTCATCTCTAGACCTGGCAAAAACGTTTGTGCTTTGCAGGCCTTACTATTGGCTTGGTGACTCATCCTCACTGCTTTATGACTCAGGCTACAACTCCTACCTGGTCTTACAGAGACGTCTTCTCATCCTGCCTTTTTCAGAAGCCTTGCTGGCGGCAGAGCATGTGAAAGGAGATGTCAGCATTTCTGTGGAAGAAGGGAAGGAGAATGTTCTTCGTGTTTCTGAGTAAGTGCTTTTGCATTTTTATTTCAGTACTGAGCAGCTTTCAAAAATATTCAGCATTAAATATTGTATGCTGGTTTCACTTGCAAATTAGGCAGGCTGTTCCTAGAAAGAATTATGCTTCATCATCCTGAAAGAGCAGAATGCAGAGGCTTCTCCTCGTCAGCTGGCTGTCTCACTCCACTCTTAACTTAAGCAGAGCTAGGAATGCAGGAAAGGATTTTTACCTATGGCCTTTAATTGTGTAGTAATTACTCTGATGAAAATTAGAAGTAGTTAGAAACAGTGATAATGGGAAATAAATAAATCTGGTAAGTCTGCAGCATAGAATGTCAGCACTCAGGGGAAGGAGACTGGGAAGGATTTGGAGTGGTCATGGGGCTGAACCCAGGACCACACACGTGTTATAAACGTGCTCTCATCACGGGCTGAATTCCCCGCTCCTTTTTTTTGGTTCTTTGCTTTCATTTTTGTACTGGTTTCTGGCTTTTTAGATAGGGTGTTGCTGTGCAGTCTGAGCTGGCCTTCAGCTCCCCACACGTAGCCCAGGCTGGGGAATTTGCGATCGTCTTGCTTCGGGCTGTATAGGAACACAGGTGTGCACCAGCGTGCCCTGAAGATTTAAATGTATTTTTTAAGTTTTCCCTGATTTATCCAAGTTACATTTTTTATTTATCTTGGTCATTGTCTGTGAAAGGCTTTCTTCAGATGACTGGCTTTTTTCTAGTTTTTTTTCTGGATTTAGAGGTGAAAGCTGCTAAGTTCTGTGCTTTATTCAAGGATGAGCTGGCTGGGAACCTCTGGTGTTTCTATCCCTGGTTCTTTCAGCCCTGTTCTCACAAGATTGTCCAGAGAAGACCAGTCGTCCTCTTTAGAGAATACCTCCAGTTTTGCTAGAGTTGGCTAAGAGGATAGCCTAACAGATCAAGGCCTGAGAGTATCTGTGCATCTGTTTATTTAGTTGGTTTTAAATTTTATTTATTTATTTGTTTATTTTTCTCTTTTTGAGACAGGGTCTTGCTATGGTTCAAGCTGGTCTCAAACCTGCAACAATCCTCCTGCCTCAGCCTCCGGAGTGCTGGGGTTACAGGCATGCACCACCATGCCTGGCAGTTTTTTACTGTTTTATCTTTTTTTTTAATCTGTGCTTAAACTTGCTTTCAATCAGTCCTTATTTTAGCTCCACTTCTTTCTGTCATCCAAAGATACAGGTTCCACTGGTTTTTTATATCTTTGGGAAAATCTGAAATTTAAATTGGTTTGTTTTTTTTTGACCTCTATTTACAATTCCACTTTTCAGATCTGCTTTTGAAATTTTATTGTTATTGTGTCTTTCCTAGTCTCTTTATGGCGTTGTGATGGGTTTTAATCAACTATGATGGTGTTTGCGTGTTTTGGAAGTGGGGTTTGGCAGTGTACCCCAGGCTGAGCTGGAACATCTGAGCTCAAGTCATCTTCCTGTCTCAGCTCCTTGCTGTGGTGGAGTTTTGATGGCTTTTGAACGGCCTCCTTTATCTGAAAGGGGCTAAAACAAGCTTCTTAGTATTGAGGGTTGAACCCCCAATCTTCAGTATCTTCACACTGAGCTACATCTTCAGCCCTTTTAAATTTTTTTATTTTGAGCCGAGGTCTTGTTGCTTGTGTCCTTCCTGCCTCCAGCTTCCTAGAGTGCTGGGATTACATGTGAGCCGCTGTGCCTGGCACTAACCTCTTTATGGTAGTATATCCTTGCCTTCTTGACCATTAATTTGAATCCCTTTTCCCCCATATCCCCGTTAGGTGTTTATATTTCCATCACTACATAGGCGTGTAAAAAGTAAACGAAAGATGGAAAACTACAGAACATCTGCTGAGGAGGAGGATGGTGGGTTGTGGTGGCTATTTCAGAGTAGATTGCCATTGATAGAAATGAAGAGATTAGCAGAACTATTTTTTAACACAATACTAGTAAAGAACAGTAAATATATTAGGAATTATACTTTTACTGTTTTGTGTATGTCGTATGACTTTACTGGTTTACTAGAGCAACCATAATCTCTTATGTCTGCTTGTGTGCTAGCAATGTGGTGTTCACGGACGTTAATTCCATACTTCGCTACCTGGCTAGAGTTGCAACTACAGCCGGGCTGTATGGCGCTAACCTGATGGAACATGCCGAGGTAAATGCCAGCGGTGCCTGCTGGGTGTTTATGTTTCTGGTTTTGTTGCTGTTGTT
Source organism: Chinchilla lanigera (assembly GCF_000276665.1). Classification (NCBI taxonomy): domain Eukaryota; kingdom Metazoa; phylum Chordata; class Mammalia; order Rodentia; family Chinchillidae; genus Chinchilla; species Chinchilla lanigera. The sequence goes on from NW_004955520.1 coordinate 3,557,181, forward strand.
GTACAGTATGAGATTTTGAGCCCAGCACCTTGCACGTGGGAGGTAAGCACTCTGCCAGTGAGCTACATCCCCAGCCCTTTTTGCTTTTTGTTTTTGAGGTGGAGTTTCACTGAGTTGCCCAGGCTGGCTTCACACTGGGAATCCTCCTGCCTCTGCCTTTACGAGTAGCTGGTAGTCCAGGGATGTACTACCACGCCTGATGTAGTTCTGGGTTTTTGGGAGCCTTTTCATCTTATGAGAATATTCTATTTAAGCACATGAACAGAGTGTTAGTTATAGAACAAATTAAGAAATGTTCATCTTGTTCTTAATTTTCAGAAAAACTCTCAGGGCTGGGGTTGTAGCTCAGGAGGATTTGATCCCCAGCATGGCAGGGAAAAAAAAAACAAGTTTTTATAGTTCTTACTTTTGAATGTTTATTCCCATGCCACCTTCATCTTAGGGCCTGGCATTCTGTAGTGGGGTGGGACTGTAGAGAGCATCCCACCCAGCCTCATGTCGGGCAGTGGGCTTGGAAAAATTGAGAGCCGTGTTAGGCACCAAGTCTGGATCTCAGGGTAGAGTTGAAGTGTACAGCTGACGCAGTTACCAGTACTAGAACTCTTAGTACTGCTCTGGAGATGCTGTTTTCACCCTAAATCTGTGTTCTACACCAGTTTCCATAAACTTAATAAAGTTCAGAATACAAAGAGTTGGTTGTAACTGTTTATTTTCTATTTCTTTGAGTGAAAATTTGCTTGGCCAGATACCACGTTTTGGGTTAGGTCAGCTGATTACTCCTTCGTCTCACTGGTCCTCAGATTTTATTTTTCTTCCATGAATTGTCTATTTGTCACGTCCCCCAAGTGTAGAAAAATCACAACAAGACATGGCATTTGTTTAAGTGCCATTGTATATCCCAGGGAACCGGAATCAGTTCCATATAATGGTGGATTCTGTAATTTGAGGTAAGAAGTGTATAGTTCTAACTGAGAAGGCAGTCTTGCAGCGATAGTGCACTGTTGCTCCAGTTAACAAGCATTGTTTCTCTTGGTGTTTTTTTTTTTAAAGACTATGTTCTAGAATGCATTCTTCTCCTTGTATTCACAGATTGATCACTGGCTGGAGTTTAGTGCTACAAAATTGTCTTCCTGTGATTTGTTTACTTCTGCAATCAACGACCTTAATCATTGCCTGTCTCTGAGAACATTCTTAGTTGGGAACTCCTTGACCTTAGCAGATTTTTGTGTCTGGGCCACCCTAAAAGGTACCAGCCAGTAATTCCATTTAATATACTCTATTTTCCTTCCCTTTCTCTCTCTCCCTCTCTCCTCTTCCTCCTTGCCCTCCTCCTCCTCCTCCTTTTTAAGTCTTGAGTACCTGAGACTATAGGAATGTACCATTGTGCCTAAGATATTACATTTTAATCACTTAATATTTTACGGGACAAGATGTTTGTACATTTCTCTGTATATGTGTATGAGTGTGTATGTAATATCTCTGCGTATGTATATATATATGAGGCACGATGTAGAAATACAATATTTTAGTTACTGTCTCATTGCTGGGAGAAAACACCTGACACTCACAAATTAAAGAAGGAAAGATTTATTTTAGCTCATAGTTTGTGGAGGTTTTAGTTCATAATCAGCTGCCTCCAAGGCAGGGCAGCATGGCAGAGGAGAAGCAGTACATGGCATGGCAGGCAGGAGGCACTGCAACTTCCTTCTTTCCCTTTGTGTTCCATCCAGGCTGTGAACCTACTGGTTGATGCCACCCACACCCGGAACTGTGCTAAATCAGTCAGTGGACCACTCCAGTATTATGTGCCCCTAATCCAGTATCCTGTACCTGTGATCCCGTCACTGCCAAAGCCCCACCTGTGAATTCATGAGGCTTTAGTAGGACATCTGGACTCAAGCCATAACATACAGTGAATATTTAGTTAAAAACATTTGTTACAGTAAAAGACGCATTGCCATGAATCCCAGTCACAGCACTCTCTCTTGCTTTGAATGCACTTACCCCCTCATTCGTGCCACTTTCTGAAGCAGATCTGGGAGTCTTTTCCTGAGTGTCTTTAATTATACCGTCCTGTCTGTCTGGATGTCCTGAACGGATTCAGCACGTTCACCTGTCACGGTCATTTTGAGTTTGGGAAGAGCCAGAAGTCGTAGGTGCCGGATCTGGCGAGTATGATGAATGAGAACGTACCGGGGTGGTGTCAGTACCCTGCTTTCCTGAGGGGGGGCACTTTGCAGCGGCATGTAACATATTTGTGATCACACCCTGTAAAGACACGAAGAAGGACTTTTAGAACTGCTTCAAAAATTGGCAAGAACGGTAGGATTAGTGTGTTCAAAGCAAGAGGCCTCAACAGCAATGTGTCTTCTTAGGCAAGAACTTTCTGCAGTGTACACTTGGTATATTCAGGCAGTGGCCCAGGCTTCCTCACAGAGAAGTGATCCTTCCCACTCTCCTGTGTGTTGTAGGTGGTCCCTGTCCTCTTCTGTCCCTCGGGCTCCCCTTTGCCCTTGCCTTTGTAGCTTCTGCCAAGGAGCCCCTGCCCCCTTGCCAGCACCCTCCTGTCTTGGCCCTTTTATTTTTTTATTTTTGAGGCAGAGTCTTGCTAAATTGCACAGGGTGTACTCAAACTTGCAGTCCTCCTGCCTCAGCCTCCCAGAGTACGTGGGTTACAGGTGTGCACTACCACATCCAGCCGTGAATGATTTCTTGTTCTCTCTAGTTGATGTTCTTAAAATTTTCCTTAATTGTGAAATGAAATCGTGGCCTCACAGTGGGTGAGGGCAGGAGGTAAAGACGGGATCCAGTATTAGAGAATGTCAGTAAATTGAACTTAATTCTATAAAACATATTGGGATATTAGCAAATATCCTAGGTTCTAAAACATTTCACTGTAGAAGCACAGCTTTAAGCTAATCTCATTTACTTAAATTAACAGTGACTGAATTTTACACTTGGACATTTATTGGACGGTTTTGAAATTGTGTTTGCTGACAGGAAATGCTGCGTGGCTGGAAGAGTCAAAGCAAAGCAAAGGCCCGGTGCACGTGAAGCGCTGGTTCGGCTTTCTCGAAGCCCAGCGGGTCTTCCAGTCAGTCAGTGCCAAGTGGGGCGTCGTGGCCAGCCAGGCCAGGGGGGTAAGCTGCCTCCTTTCTTTGTGACCGTTACACCTCAGTCTAGCTGAGACCATAGGTTTTAAAAGAAATGTAATTTCTGCTTATAAAGCTTATTTTCTTTTTGGAAATGGAAAAAGGATCTTCTTAGAATCCACCACTGTTAAGTCTTGGTTTGAATTTATCTCTTCAGCTATATAAAGGATCATAAAAGCCCTTATCTTTTTTTTTTCTTTTGGTACTGGGGATTGAACCCAGGGAGTGTGGAGCTACATCCCTAGCCCTTTGTATTTTGAGACAGGATCTTGGCAGGTTGCTCCAGCTGGTTGTGAACTGGAAACCCTCCTGCTTCAGCCTCCTGGCTGGGACGGGAGCCACGGACCACAGCGCCTGGCAAAGCACTCTGATCACCCCTGAGCTCCAGCCAGTCTTCAGTCTCGTTCATAGGTGTACAGTTGTTTTCCTAAATCTTCTGTGTCTGGTTTTGCTTTTGGCTGTACTGGGAGTTTAACCCAGAAATGTACACAGGCCACCACAGTGCTCTGCTACTAAACCCTGTCTCCTGCCTCTGTGGTGTGGATTTGTTTTCTGGAGACAAAGTCTTGTTATGTGATTGAGAGTGTTCCTGAATTCAGTTTGTAGGACAGGCTGGCCTCAAACTCAGGGCAGTTCTGCCTCTGCATTGCCTCCCCAGTGCTGGGATTGCAGGCGTGCACCACCACCCTGGACTCTGTTCTCTGGTGTCTGGACCATCGAGTCATGAGCTCATGTAGTCTTGTTGAACCCTCAGGCCAAGTAGCATAGAGAGGACAGTGGGAAGGTCCTCAGCCCCAAATAGTCGTTCCTGAAGATGAGCGTTCTTTGTCAGTCACGCATCGCCAAGTTTTCTTTACTGAAGATTTTCGGGTGCAGTGAAGTTTGCCAGCTTCTGTCTGTGTAGCTAAGATGCCACAGCTTACTTAGTTGGTTTTCCTAAGTGTTCGCTTGTCCTTCACCAGTTTTTGCCTCGAATTGCTCAGAAATTCCTGTTCTCATAGCTAGAGGTCTGCTTTCTGTCCCTCCCCACGGTACTGCTTTTCTTGGAGGACTCCTTGCTCTGTGCGCAGTTGAATGCCTACCCTCATCCCAAGCTTTGTCTGCTGCTTCCTCTGCGCTGTCCAGGGTATTGTTTTAGGGAATGCAGATAAATCATTCCTTTGCCTCTGAGAATTCTTCATGACCTGAACTGTGAAAGCCAGGGATAAGCACGCCTGAGGTCTGGACCTGGTCCGTGCAGCATCCTCGCCCCAGGCCCAGCACGGCTGGCCACGGCCCGCCCTCCCACCTGCGGCTGCCTTCTTGCACCCCAGGCCCTTTCCTCTGGCTGCAGGGCCGTGCCCTCCTCGGCCCAGCCTGCTGCTTGCTCCTCGGAGCTTTTCCTGGGACCCTTGGTGCTGCGTCCCTTTGCTGGCACCCTGCCGGCACCCGTGTGTCTGTTACGCTCCTCCTCAGATTGGGGTCCTTCAGTTAGGGGTGGTTCTGGCCACCATCTCGGGGTGCCTGGCACGTAGTGGGAACTGCGTGTTGGGTGAATATTCTAAGCGCTTAGCTGTGTAACTCCTGGTTGTGGACTTTGTGTTTTTAGGCACCTGAGAAGAAACAAGACGTGGGGAAGTTTGTGGAGCTTCCAGGCGCAGAGATGGGCAAGGTCACCGTGAGGTTTCCCCCGGAGGCGAGTGGGTAAGGAGACTTCATACGGCGGAGGAGCTGGTCTGTCGGCAAGTTTTAAATGAGTTGCCAGATATGTTTAATAAGCTGGCAGTAGGAGGACATACATTGTATTTTCTGGGCAGGGGGTAAAAGTCTAAACATTTCGGTAGTTTCTTAAGTATTAACATCTAGTGCTTATTTAATGGGCAGTTTTAGTTCCCTAATGAAACAAAGGAGGGTTTTTTTGGTTGTTGGTGCTGAGGATTGAACCCAAAGTCTGAGCTACATCCCCTGCCCCAGTGTTTTGAGATAGGGTCTCCCTGTATAGTTCAGACTGGCCCTGAACTCGCAGGGATCCTCTACTTAAGCTTCCCACGTGGTGGGATTACAGTTGTGCACGCCCCCCCGCTTTGAGACAGTGTCTCACTATATTGCTAAGTTGCCCGGCCTGGCCTTGAATTTGTGATCCTCCTGTCTCAGCTTCCCAGAGTGTTGGATTATAGGGGTATGTTACCAGAGGCAGCTTAACAGTTTAATTCATTCCGGAATTTTAAATGCAAAAAAAAAATGTGTATATAGAATGTTTTAAATATAAATAAGGTATCCATAAAGAAAATTTTTACATATATTTTGAGATTCTGGGACTTCTGTTTAATAAGGATTTGTGTTTATGTTCTTAATCCTTTCAATTAAGAGTAGATGTCGTGGTAGGGATTTTTTCCCGAATAAATGAGAGTGTTGAGCAATTGCACTTGGTTCTTTCTGTTCTTAGCAGGTTTCCCCACACCTTTAGCTCCTGGCGTGTGTAGAAAACATCTGAATAACTCTGATCTGGCTGGTGGCAACAAGCCAAGGCCTTCTTAGGCTCTGCCTGGCCTTTTCCGAGCTGGGGCAGCTATTTGAGCACCTGCCCAGCTGCGTCAAGGGCCCAGGCCAGGCTCTGTCATCGGGCCCTTCCGGCAATGTCAGTGTGAGACGTGTCTCGCTAAAGCAGTCGGCTCCACTTGGAAACTTGACTGATAGCAAAGTGTTGTTTGTGCTAGAACTTCGTAAATGAGGTGACTCTTTTCTCAGTTAGTTCAATTTCAGGTTTTCAGATTTTACATCCTTCTTTGTTGTTTTTGGTTTTTGGAGACATGTCTCTCTGTAGTTCAGGCTGGCCTTAAAGTCACTGTGTAACCCAGACTGGGCGCAGACTCACAGGGAAGAAGGAAGGAGAGATAGTGACTGTGGAAGGTCAGCAGACCCGATCAGTAAGGGATGGGTGGTTGAGTGTGACAGCTGTAGATAGCACTCACCTTACGGGCTCAATTCCCAGACGGCCTGGGCCCCGCTGGCCGCTGTTCTGTTCTGTGCGCTTGGTGAGCGGTTGCTGTCCTTCTGACTCCTGTCCTTTTTACCATAGGGTTATTTGTAGCTGTGCCATTTACCCTGTGTGAATCTTCGTGCACTTTGGTCACCATTACTTCTTAGCAGTATTCGTACATTACAATGTAAAATAGATTTATCTCTAGTAAGTTAATGTCCATTTCAGAGACTGCTTTTGGCCGTGGTTCAGTTTAGGCATTTGGTTATAAATCAGTAGTTTAGCTCCCAATTTGGATCATATCCCCCTTACACTGCTAAAGTGTTCTTTAGTTTTCTTTTTTCTGTGTACACAGAAGGCAGAAGGCTCCTTTTTTGCTTGTGTGTGTGTGTGTGTGTGTGTGTTGTGTGTGTGTGTGATAGGTACACACAGACACACTAGGGATTGAACCCAGGGCCTTGTGCTGAGCTACATCTCCTACACTTTTGAGACAGGGTCATGTTGAGCTGCCGGGGCTGGCCTTGAACTGTGGTCCTTCTGCTTCAACCTTCAGGGTAATGGGATTGCAGGCACGCACTCCCACACTTGGCTTGCTGTTTTTATTCTCAGCTAATGTGTATGTATCCTTTCACGGGCAGACATTACCGAGTGCTTTGCGCAGAGTAACTTATTAACCCTAACAGTGCTGCGAGGAAGGTGGTGTCACTGTTGTACAAGTGCTTTCAGAAACTGATTCATACACTTCACTGACTTGCCAGATTGAAACCTCCACCTGGCTGTAGAGTCTGCAGCTAAAATAAGCACTACACTGTCTATTATGTGTGGCAGGAACCTAATTCAGGATCCTTGCTCACTAGGCCAGCGTCACTTACCTTCTTTAGCTGGTGTGTTTAGGCTCCTAGTTGTGTTCTTCTGTTTCAGATTCTGATGTAGCTTCCTTTCAGGGTAAGGTTTGTTGTGGTTTCAGCACCGCTGTGCCTCGTGCTGGAGATGGAACCCAGGGTCCCCGTGTGCTGAGCCTGTGTTCTCGCCCGCGCTGTACCCCTGCCTCCCGCAGCCCCGGTGCGGCTCCTCACCTAGCTTCCGTGTATGTAGCTGAGCACACCAGTGGCAGAGAAGTTAGTCCGTCCTCTCTTCTTTTTGACCATGGAGATGGTCGTTATCGAGTACAACGTGCTGAAAACTCTACATAGTATTTCTTTTTCTTTCTAAGAAGTGACAGCCCTTTATTTTATTTCAGATAAACATTTAATTTTACAATACTTCAGATTTACAGGAAGTTCCGGAGGTAGTACAGAAATTGCCTGTATGTGATGTGCACAGTATTTTCTCTTACCAGTATGGTACATTTGTCATAATTAATGAGCCATTATTGATGTATTTTTGTATGGCTTTGTATGTATGTATGCATTTATTTATTTATTGTCTTTTTGAGACTTGGTTTTGCTATGCAGCTCAGGCTGGCCTTGAGCTCACTTTGTAGCCCATGCTGGCCTTGATCTTGCAATAATCCTCCTGCCTCAGCCCCCTGAGTGCTTGCTGGGATTACGGACGTGTGCTGCCACCACACCGGCTCTTCGTCTTTACCTAGTGTCTTGCTGCCTAGCCCAGGGTAGGCTCAGACTTCTTGCCTTCTTGCCTTCTAAACCTCCCAGAGTGCTAGAGTTACAGGTCTGAGCCACCGTGCCCAGCTCGATAGATCATTCTGAATGAAATTCATACTTCTGGGGCTTCATGTGTTTTTCCCTGATGTCTTTTTTCTGTATGAAGATCTCCTTTAGGACAGCACTTACAGTTCTTTGTTTTATGCAAGAAGCTTTAAATAACCCTAGCTGCATTACATGGTACTTGTCTGCATTAGCTGGTGCATATAAACCTTTCTGGAAATAAGTCATTTATCTGGAATAACGAGGATTTCAAACATTGATTTTGCGGATGTTCTGTTTTTCCTTTCATATTGGTAGCAACCGAGATGTGCCATCAAACTGTTTGGTTTGAGCACTGAGTTTTGTCCCCAGCTCTTTTTATTTTTTATGTTTGAGATAGTCTTGCTGCCTTTCCCAGACTGGTTCCTGATTCCCATCCTCCTACTCTACTGCACAAGCAGCTGGATGACAGGCGTGGATCACCACGAGCACCTAGGTTACTGTCTTAAACAGTGTGACTCTTGCCGTTAGCAGCTGAAAATAATAAAAACGGGTGTTAGTTACTTAATCATTCATACCTTGGAGACTTTTTTTTGTCTTTTTGAGACAGGATTTCACTATACTTGCTGGACTTGAACTCAACTTTGTAGCCCAGGCTGACTTCCAACTCATGGTGATCCTCCTACCTCAGCCTCCCAAGTGCTAGGATTACAGGGGTGCACCTGTATACCTGGCTAAGGCTGGAGATTTTTTTTTAATCTTTTTGATTCGTGTCTTGATTTTTGTGCAGTCAAGTATATTTTCAACAGTGGGGCTGTGGGATGTTGCTTTTTGCCCACTGCATTGACAGAAGAGTATTTTGATGAAATCTTCATCCATGCCCCTCAAAAATCAGCGCATTCCCAAGGGATCAGAGTGCTGTTTTCATAGATCCTTATTTGTGGAGTGTTGGTACTGGATGAGACCTTTGAAATCATTTGGTTAGGACGTTTTTATTGGCACTTGAGAAAACCGAAGCTTAGAGAAGTAACGTTGCTTAGCTTCGGCTTCGGCTTCGGCTTCGGCTTCGGCTTCGGCTTCGGCTTCGGCTTCTCCTATGCTCCCTGCCTTAGTCATCATGGTGACAGTGGTGGTGGGCTCAGCAGTGCTGGTCTGGAGGAGGAGCTAAGTGTCTGGACCTGGCACCATCAGGTGTTAGGAAAGACAGACCATCAGGGAGCATCGGGAAGAGTTTCCTCTAGTAAATTACTGTTCCCCTTGCAGAAAAAAAGATGCTACTTAAGACTGTGATATTTATAAACGCTTCCTTCCTTCCCTTCATGAGAGTGTATGTATGAAGTAGTTTCTTACCATTATTGTATAAATGTTGTACCCTTCTGTCTGTCAGTCAGATTTTTTTTTTATGATTCAACTGGAATACCAATTAGAAGTTGGGTTTAGTTCTCATCTCCTCAGAAAGGTGAGAGCTAAGTATTTAGTTAAAACCTGTTAATGAGTCTCTCTGTGGAATGTTTTTGTTGTAGTTACTTACACATTGGGCATGCAAAGGCTGCTCTCCTGAACCAGCACTACCAGGTTAACTTTAAAGGGAAACTGATCATGAGATTTGATGACACAAATCCTGAGAAAGAAAAGGAAGATTTTGAGAAGGTAATTAAAAGTGTAGTGATGACGTTTTGCCAGAAAAGCTCCTTACTAAAATCAGGGTGGCCTGGCGCCTTTACGGTGCGACACCAGTTTTGTTTTGGGGCTGCTTCTCTCGCCTCACTTGCGTGTTCTGTGTCTGTAACCTCAGACAAGAGATGCACAACTCCGGTAACAAAAATAGTCTTCTCTAATTATTGTAAAATTTATCTGAACACTTCTAAGAGTAACAGTCTCATTAGAGGTAGGTTTGCTTTCTGTTATATCTTTTACGTTTATGAATGAAACAAACACTAAATCAGTACTGGAAACTGACTTCCTCCTCCGCTGTCCTGTTATTCTGAGGCACTGTGATGCGTTTAAAGAGAGAGGAGATGACTGTCGGTCCGACCGCCAACCACCAGTCTTCCCAGAGCGAATGGGAAGCTCCGTCATGGGGCCAGTTCTCAGCTGGAGATTGGAACCTAGCATCATAAATAGCCCTTTCTTTTCTCACCTTATATCACACAACTTCCACAACCATTTTCAGGCTATTTAAGATGAATAGTGTTTTATTACACTTGCTCAAAACACAGTATCAAGGATTAAACCGCATAAGAGAAGAGAAAAGATGCACTGATGTTGTAATTTCTCATTGCAGGTCATCTTGGAAGACGTTGCAATGTTACATATCAAACCAGATCAGTTTACTTATACCTCAGATCACTTTGAAACTATCATGAAATATGCAGAGAAACTAATTAAAGAAGGGAAGGCCTATGTGGACGATACTCCTGCGGAACAGATGAAAGCAGAACGTGAACAGAGGGTGGAGTCCCGACATAGGAACAACTGTAAGGCACATTTAGTATTGCATATCTTAATTCACATTCTTGTGTTTTGCTTCCTTGGGCGTACAGGATTTTTTATGAGAGATGCTGATTTGAGATTGATTCATATGTTAATTCATCTCTTAGAAATTGTTTTTCTTACTCTTTTACCTTTTGAGACAGGGATTTGCTATGCAGTTCAGGCTGGCCTTGAACTCACTTTGTAGCCCATGCTGGTCTCGAAATCATGGCAATCCTGCTGCCTCAGCCTCCTGAGTGCTGGGGTTACAGGTGTACACCACCATGCCTGGATGTAATCATCTTTACGTTCTTACTGCCTTTTAACATTGCAGCTGCATATGAAGCGTCTTTGCCCTTAGTTTCCTCCTTAGTCTTTTGTGTGCATTTATTTCATTTGAAGAATTCCTGAGACATTATTTTGTTTCTTTGAGACAGGGTCTCGGTAAGTAGTCCAGGCTGTCCTTGAACTGATGGTGATCCTCCTGCCTCAGCCTCCTGAGTGCTGGGATTAGAGGCATGCACCATCACATCCACCATTAAAATGCCTGGTGTTCAGGGCTGTTAGTGCTCAAGTCATCTCAGTTTGTGGGAACGTGTGGATGCAGTGTCCAATCTCAGCATTACTCTGAATCCCTGAACTGAAAGCAGCCTTCCCGATTCATGACGTACTTCCTGGGCTTTTGCACTGGGCTCTTCACTCTGTCATTACGTTGTCAGAACTTCCACACTGTATTTAAGTTGTGACTGTCAAAGGTAGTGAATGCGTGGACTTTCAGGTGCACCTGATTCTTTGCGTGCAGGTGAAATGCTGTGGTGTCTGCAGTAGTCCACAGACAAGTGTTGCTAACAGCTCTTTCTCCTGCGCACGCGCCAGGCTTCAGGGCTCTGGCGGGGTGCGACCATAGGCACTGGGGAGAGGAGTACTTTTCCCTTTCCTGTATCGCTGTTTTCTGTCAGCTCTCATTTCCTTGGACCCACACGTTTCCTGCTTCTCCCTGGGCGGACGAGGGGACCTTCCGGGAGCTCCCGGGCTCAGGCTCTCAGCCCGAGCCGTGTTCTTCAGACGGGCACGGGCTGCAGCGCCAACGCCTGTGGGCCCCAAGGGCCAGGCCAGACGCTCTGTCCCCAGGCTCACGTGAGGCGGCAGAGGAAGAGAACGCGTCTGCTCCGACGGCCCTGCTGAGTGTGGGGGCATGAGGAGGGGGCTGGCGAGCCCCCCAGGGCTGCGTGTCCCTACCTGGGGGCCACTGAGGCCACAGCCTGTGCGGCCTCCCCTCTGCTCTCCTTCCGAGTGAGCTGCCGGGAGGGAGGGCGGGCGGGCGTCCCCGGGCGTGCTGTCAGGCGTCCTTCATAAGGAAGTGCTGCATTGGTGTTTGCTGTCAAAACCTGAAATCCCTGCAGTTTTTAAACCTGTGGAGTATGTTAACAGTTCAGTAGGAAACTTGGGTCAAGTTGTAAGACTGTTAAAGTAATTTTAGCTCCAGTAATACCTTAGGTAAGTTGTTGTATAACTGTCATTTTGTAGCTGTTGAGAAGAACCTACAGATGTGGGAAGAAATGAAAAAAGGGAGCCAGTTCGGTCAGTCCTGTTGTTTGAGAGCAAAAATTGACATGAGTAGTAACAACGGGTGTATGAGGGACCCCACCCTTTACCGCTGCAAAATTCAGCCGCACCCAAGAACCAGGAGCAGATACAAGTAAGTGTGTCTTGTCACCTGCCAGCCCCTTCTGCGCTTTCACTTGGTTCCCCATCCTCACGGAACGGAAGCATCAGAGCCTGGTGCCCTGTCTGTGCTCATGTTTCCCGGCCCGGTGGCCTTTCCTCCGGGCTTTATTCACTGCTGCTTATGACACCGGTTGTTTCCAGTCAGGTCACTGGTAGGTTATACCTTAGAGCGCTTCTGTCTGTGACGGCCTTGCTCCTGCCTAACTTGCTTTTCACATATTGACTCAGGCCCGTGGGGTGGGCGTGTCGATGAGAATGTCGCTTCTTGGCCTCCTGGCTAAGGTCAGGTGTGTAGATGGAAGCGCTTCTCACTCTGTGTTCTTTGTTGGGTATAAGTTAACTTTTAAAAGTCATAGTATAAAATTACAGAAGTGTGACCAATAGACGGAAGTAGCATTTTTTCAGTTTTTGATTAGATTTTTCAAGGTCATAGAACTTGTGCTTTTTGTTTGTTTGGAATGAGTTAACCCAAGGCTTTTGCACATGCTGGACTTGCTTTTCTTTAGATAGATTCCACTCTGCCCTAAATCCTTCTTTTATGTAGTAGCTATAGAATGTATTTTTTCAGTACTTTGAAGAAGGAGGATTGCACATACAAGTGCCAAATTATAACTTCTGAAGGAATTGGTGGGTGACATTCCCTCAGATGATAGCCTGGCTGGACCTTTCTTTAAATTTGGGGTGCAGATAGGTGTCCCCATACACGACAGACGTGTACTCGTATGGTTTGTATGTATATCTGTCTCTCTGCTCATAGCAATTGCCCTTTGTTTGAATAAGCATGTATTAATGCTCTTTGCTTTTGGAAAGAGAGTTTTGGATATACATTTTTGACTGCAAATCATAATGCAGTAGTAGGTTAGGTCTTACTTTGAAAACTTAAAGACATAATGCAGTAATATAGTATTTATAAAAGTGGCAAATTTATACTGCATATCTGTAACCTTATTTTCAGTGGATTTTTTTTGCGGGGGGTTCTGGGGACCAAACTCAGGACCTTGCATTTGGCAGGCAGGCACTTTTGCCGCTGAGCTATATCCCCGGCCCTATATAACCTTATTTTAAGCAGAAGTTATTTTGAAGACTACCCATCATAAATGGGATTTTAATTAACATAATTCATCTTTTATTTAACTTGTAAAACACTCTGCTCTTTTTTTCACCATTTGGGACTGGGTCTTGCTGTTGCCCAGCTGGCCTCAGCCTCTGAAGTAGCCAGTGTGATAGGCATGCGCCGGTGTGCCTGGCTGAGCGCTTCCTTCTCTTTGGTACTACTGGGGATTGAGCCCACGGCCTTGTGCATGCAAGGCACCGGCGCTGGCACTGAGCAAGCCCACCCTACCCCATTAAATGGTACACGAGGGTCTCACTAAAGTTGCACCGGCTGGTCTTGAACTTGCAGGCTTCTTGCCTCAGCCTCCCAAGTAGGCATGCGCCACCCTGCCCGACTAACACTCGGGAGTGCACCTTACTACAGCCCTCTCAAGACCCTGGGGTTTACCTCAAGGCTTAACAGTGGCATATGAAAGCTGAAGCCCCTCACAGTTACCCTGTATACCGTTGATTGCTTCCTGCTATGGTAAATGTTGGCCATTACAGACATGATTATAGAATTGCCCAAACCAGTATACAATTGTGTATTAAATCATAAATTTTGACTATTGAGTGAGCAACTGACTTTTCAAAACCTAGTAGTATCTTGATAGATTTTGAGTATTATGAGTTATAAGACCTGTTGATTTGTTTGTTTGAAACAGCTCTCAGCGTGTACTCTAAGCTGGCCTGTAACTCGTTGTGTAGCACAGCCTGGCCTCTGCTTGCAGTCCTCCTGCCTCAGCCTCCTGAGTGCTGGGACTGCAGACGTGAGCCATCATGCCTTGCTGTTAAAACCTGCCATCTTCTGAGGCGCTCTTAACTTAAAAAGAGTCACAGTTTATATGAGAATTGCTGCCTATAACTAATCTGGGAAGTATAGACGTTTCATGCTGATTTTCAAAAACATGCTTTTTTTCCAGTGTTTACCCAACGTACGATTTTGCCTGCCCCATAGTTGACAGCATCGAGGGTGTCACGCATGCCCTGAGAACCACGGAGTACCATGACCGAGACGAGCAGTTCTACTGGATTATTGAAGCTTTAGGCATAAGAAAGCCATATATCTGGGAATATAGTCGGCTGAATCTCAACAACACAGTGCTATCGAAGAGAAAACTCACGTGGTTTGTGGATGAAGGGCTGGTAGATGGCTGGTAGGTGTCACGTTACCTCGGGTTGACAGAAGCAGTGGCCAGGAGGAAGGGGCCTCTGCTGTTCCTGCTGCTGGGGACCGCCTTGTCTGGGGACTTGGCGCCTGGATGGAGGTGGGAGGCTTCTGTGGACCTGAGTGTACCCTGTGGGGCTTTCCTGAGAGAGATGAGTGGGCAGACAGAAGACGATCTCACAGCCACGTGTCCTGTGAATGCGGCCCACTCACATGGATTATCACACGCACCTTCATCAGCAAGAATTTATGTGTTAGTTCCTATTGCTATCAACAGCATAGTAACCAGCAAGTGTGTTACACAGTGCGTATTTTATACTGTTTCACTGTGGAGCTGAATTTGATAAAAGGCAAGCTTATCCTAAGTCTCATAAGAGGTGTCCCTACAGAATATTAATGGTCTGCACATTGGCCAGGGATATAGTTCAGTGGCACAGCACCTGCCTGGCAAGTGCAAGGTCCTGAGTTTTTTCCCAGTACCAAAAAAAAAAATCTGCATGTTTTTGGCGTGTGTTCACACATCTCTTTTCGGATTGTCATGGTCATATTAGAATAGAGACCTTGAAGGTGTGTTAAATACAATAAAATAAAAATATATTAATGCATGAGTTTTCCATATTGGAAAATAGAGTTGTCATATCTTTTTTTTGCGAGGGAGTACCAGGAATTGAACTCAGAACCTCACATATGCCAGGCAAGCACTGCGCCACTGAGCTAAATCCCTGGCCCCAATTGTATCTTTAAAATTCACTTTTACTACTCCCAAAGTGCATGTGTTATTGCAGTATTTGCCTAGAAGGCAGCTTTCTTTTCCATGAGCTTGCGCTCTCTGAGATATCTTTAATTCATATTTGAGCTCTTCGTCCGAATGTTTAAGGAGCCACATACTTGTTCCTCACCAAATACCTTTTGCCGTCCCTCTGAACACGTTGGGAAACTCCCTGGTGCTTACGCATGTCTGTGTTTCCCAGGGACGACCCGAGATTCCCCACGGTGCGCGGCGTGCTTCGGAGAGGGATGACGGTGGAGGGGCTGAAGCAGTTCATTGCCGCCCAGGTGAGCTGCCTGCCCCGCGCGCTCTGCGTTCTCAGGGTGCACTAGTACCCCCGCAGCCGTCGCTGCCTCTGTTCTCCCTGTTCCTTGCTTGTGCCATACCGTACAAGGGAAGAACTGCTCCTGAGGGAGTGAAGTTAGCACTGTTCGTGCTCGCGGGTGGCTGGGAGTGTCCCGCGCTTCTAAGCCAGGGATGCACGAAGGCAGCGCTGGCGCTTTACGCAGGTAGTATCTGACTTTGACCGACCGGTCTGTAGCCTGAGCTGTGACAGGGCACACACCACACACTGAGGTTCATCTCTCGGTGAAAGTCAGTTTGCAGTATTTATTGAGTTTGTTGCTAAAATTCTACTGAATACTTCCTGTCCTTAAAGTAATTTTACTGTTGTTTCTCAAGGGCTCCTCACGTTCAGTGGTGAACATGGAATGGGACAAAATCTGGGCATTTAACAAAAAGGTGTGTATCTAGCTCAGCCCTCCCTCTCATCTCTGGGTCTTGGATGATATACATGTGGAAATCAGTGTGCTTATACCGTAGTAGAGAAATGTGTGAATAATGGTATCGTTTTGCAGACTTTCAGGAAAATGGAATGTTTTCCTTTTGTAAAAACTGCACAGAGGCATAAAGCCTAGTAACTACCCCCACAAGTAACCGTAATTGAAACAAACCAACTTGGACTTGGGAAGCGGTAATAGCTTTTTCCTTAAATCTTTTATGAACACTCTGCATTTCATTTTTCTGCTTTCAAGCTGCGAGCTCTCTGTAAGAAGGTATTACTTAATGCTTTTATTTGCCTTAGCTTTAAGCATATTACATGTTATAATCTGAGATGTTACAAGCTTTGAAGCACAATCACATAAAACCCTGTAATGGAAACCTCTAATGCAAACATGTTAAAAATGCATTATTCCTAGTTTTTTGCTTTTTTGTGTGTGTGTGTCTTTTCGAGACAGAGTCTCACTATGCAGTTCAGGCTGGCCCTGAGTTCAGTTTGTAGTCCAGGCTGGTCTCAACTTGTAATGATCCTCCTGCCTCAGCCTCCCGAGTGCTGGGATTACAGGCTTGCGGCACCACGTCTGGCCCATTATTTGTAGTTTTATAAAATGTGTCCTCTGGTCTTCGTGACAAAGGAAAGACTCGCTTAGCTTCATTCTTCCATCCCTGTGTGCTGAGAGGACATGGAGCTTTAAAATGACATATTTCACTGAGTCACATTGAAGGTTCATTGATCATGATCCCTGTCTTTCTGAGTCCAGCTTTTTTTATTTTTTATAAATAAAGCGTTTTCTTAACTGAAAGTCAAATGAGGAAGATTGCAGATTGACATTGCTACTTCCTAATCAGAAGCAGATGCTTGGACACTATAATAAGGCAAACCATTGTGATGCCACGTTGTGACCTCAGCTCTGTGATTGTGTTCTGTGAACTCTGTGTTAGGATTGCTGCCTGAATGTGCTGATGTCTTGCCTCAAGAAGTAGTTGCTTGTCTTGCATGTGTCTCAAATTTTATTTATTTTTGTGTCTAGTCATTTTTGATACCTAATGGAATTATTAATTGGTTCTTTCTGTTGCTGCAGTTACTAATAATACATGAGTGGAATTTACAGGTGAAGTTAACATTGATGTACCTCTCAGTGTATTTTTTTGGTATGGGGAGTCGAAATCAGGACCTTGTGCTTGTTAGGCAGGCACCGTACCGCTGAGCTGTATTCCTAGTCCTCAGTGCATTTGTAAAGGTTTACACTTCGATACATTGTATGTGGACTGACAGCAGTCTAAATAAACATACAGAAAGCTTTTAAGTTAGAGGTGTACATTTAGCTTAAGTGTGTGAAGTCTGTTTCCCTTCAAATAGTTCTGTAGGCTCCGTGGGATGAACGGGCTCCTCTCCTTCCGCGTCCCCCCTGAGAGAACCTGCTTCCAGTCCTCTCGGGTGATTATTGTGGGCTCACTGCCCACAGTACTGACTGAACCACGAGTTTCTGCTCACTTTTGTCCTCCGTGTCCTCTGTCTTTCCGTGATTGCTGAGAAGGATTTAGGTATTTACTTTTTTCATCACCTTTTGTTTTCCGTGTAGTTGTTCAGTTTTCCCTCTCATCTGCTTACTTTCCTAATTTTTTCTCAAAGTCCAGGAGTTGACTCACTTTCCCACCAAGAATTTTGTATGCCTTGGGTACTCCTGCAGTTACACCTTGGGGACATCTTTTGTCACAGCCTTTTGTACTCCTCGTGGGTCTAGATTAGTGGCCTGGTGGCTTCTGAGGCACAGCTGTCCCCCCAGCTCTCTCTTCATCTCCTGGAATTCCCTTTGTTTTTGTCCAATGTTTACTTTGCTGACTTCCTGGCTCTTCCTTGTTCTTTTTGATTTGCTTGAGGCCAGGGTTCACTGTGTTGCCCAGGCTGGTCTCAACTCTTGGGCTGTAGCAGTTCTCCTGCCTCAGCCTCCTGAGTAGCTGGAGCTATAGGTGCCTGCCACCATCCCTGGCCATGCCTTCATTTTCATCACCCTCTTGGTTTGCTGTACTGTATCCCGGATCCCCCCCCCCCCCCCCGAGAAGGGGGGTATGCCATGAAGATTTTTGAGACCTTGTATGTGCCTGGTTTTTGTGGTAGGGGTGCTGTGCCATGGAGCTCTCTCTCCGGGGCTCTTTTTAAGTGTCTTGTTCAGAGACAGGGTCTCGCCACGTTGCCCAGTGGGGTCTGAACTTGCAGTCCTCTGCCTTTGGCTTTCTGGAGTGCTGGGCACCCTGGCGCCACCCGCACCGGCTCTGGGTCCTCACTCGGACATTCGTGGTGAGCCCTGCTGTGCTCCGCTTCCCTCCGCGCCCGCCGGGACGGGGCCCTCACCAGGGTGTGCGCTCCTTCCGCGCTGGGATGCTCTCTGGGATTTTCTGCTCCTTCACTCTCCTTACCCGTTCCTTCTTTCCTTCTGAGCTGGAGGGCGAACCCCGTGCTCTGCTGCGCTCGCCTTCTCTCAGAACTTGTCTGGGCTTCTGGGCCTCTCATTTTACTTTTCTCTCACTTTCTAATTGTGTTTTGCCTGTATTTTCTGGAAGATCTGCTCAACATTATTTGCCTACCCTCTTGAAATGTTCGTTCATGCTATGGAATTTCCAAGATTTCTCTTCTCTGAATTTTAAAAATACTTCCTATTGATGCTTCAGGGTGATGGTGTGAATAGTCAGTTTTTGTTGGTTCTGCTGGTACACACCTGCCATCCCAGCTACCTGGGAGGCTGAGGAGGGAAGATGGCAAGTTTGAGGCCAACCTGGGAAGTTTAGGGGAACCCTTCTCAGATGTAAAAAAAAATTAAAGGGCTGGGGATATAACTACTCAGTGGTGGAGTACCTCTGTGTTCCATTCCTAGCACTGCCAAAAACAAATCGCTTTTTCCTGTCCTATCCTGTCCTCCAGGTTGGTGGTTTGGGTTTTTCTCTTTACTACTAAGGCAGTTCTCGGATGCCGGTGAGCTTTGGTTCTCTGCCCAGATTTAATACTGGAGGCTGCAGGGGTGATCAGAGGGCCGGAGAGCAACAGCTGAGCTTCCCTGCAGGCTGACCGGGTGGGCCCGTTCTGTGTCCTGACTTTCATCTTTTGGGCCGAGCAGTGCTTCCAGAGGGTTGTGTTGTGGTCATCTCCTGCAGTGGGGTAGAAGGGAGACTGGAGGGCTTGCCTACGCATCGTGCCTTGGCTTGCTTGCCGGGGCCTCAGTGGGGCCCTTGCCCTGGCTCCTCCCTCTTCTTCCCACCTGGAACACGGGTGGGGGACAGGCGCTGCCTGGCTGTGTGCCGTGGGGAGAAGGGCCCGGTCTGCTCAGCCTCCAGGGTTGGTCACACTGACCTCCTGGGTTTGTCTGCTCCTCCTTCAGGGTGCATGCCTCTGAACAGAGCAGACCCTTCAGGTCTTTTTATCGTGATGTGGGAGAGGTGGCGGAAGAGGAGTCTTCCGTCCGCTTTGTTCTGTTGAAGTCTAGGATAGTCCATCCTAATGTCATCCTCAAGCCAGGACGCCTGGCATTTGGATCAGTGGTGAGGTGAGGTCATCTGATCATGTGCTTGTTTTCTCAGCTTGACTTTGCATCTTGACAGGAAGCTGTGTCATGTTTCTGTGTCAGGGTTACATGTCCTGTCATGTAGATCCACTTTGAAAAGACCGCACACTTCGCTGTCTCACCAGGAGACATTTCAGAGGCTGGCTTTGCATTAACCTTGCTAATTTTCCTCTTGGTTTTTACTCACGTGTTAAACTTTCCAGTCCAGGCAGAAAAGTCACAGCTTCCAGCTCTTCATTCATTCAGAGCTGCTGTGTCTGTCAGCCTTCATTTACTGCTTTGATTTTTAAGGTTTATGTTAGTATTTTAGTAGGGAGATAACAGTTTTTCTATAAGTCTTGTTCCATTCCTCTTGTAGCTACCCCTAGCTGGTAAAGGGTGTTTCTCCCTGGTCCCCACATTTGGAGTCTGCCAGTGAGAAAAATAGTTAGGCTACACCATACTGTCCTGCCCTGTGAGATACATGGATTGATAGATAGATAGATAGATATAGATAGATATGGGAGCTGGCAACTTTTAGGACTCTGGGGAGTAGTTTGAAGACCACTGCCCCAGAGTCTTTAGTAACTATAATATTGGAGCTGAAAAGGAATTAAGTTTAGTTCAAGGTTTCTCAAACTTGCCTGACCCTAACTGTCCAGTGGAATGCTTATTAAAAATAGACTTCCAGGCTTTATTTCAGACTGTTAGAATCATCGTTCTGTTCTGTTCTACTTTGTTTCCTTAATTCTTTGCTTCCTGCAGTGCTGTGGTTTCTGCAGGACTTGGCTGAGTGCAGGTGCTCTGCTCTTGAACTGCACCTCAGCCTCAGAACCCCAGTTCTGTGCTAACGGTGACCTGTGATTAGCCCACTGTGCGAAGCAGGCTTTGACTCTTCGTCAGCTGAGGACGCTGAATGAAGGTCCTCAGACAGGGTTGTCTTCAGTTTCTTTGAAGAAATTTTCAAATTTCATGCTTTATATAGTATCTAAACACTACTGTCATGATTGGTCATCATGCGTAATTTCAGTAGTGAGGTGGGAGAAGGGCTCTCCCTACTGCTGAGGAGGTAGAATAGATGGCGGCATGAGTGAGGCGCATGTCTGGGGAAGCTTAGTTGACTACCTCATGTACCAGGCCTTTGCTAGGCCCTGGGAGCACACTGGTTTATGTGTATTAGTTCGTAGTGAGTGTCCTTTAGCCAAAAATGTTTCAGATTCTGGATTTTTGGTTCAGGGATGCCCACCTGTATGTGATATATTACACTTTTAATCTAGAATTGCCTTATTATAGTGATGAATGCCATGCTGCTTTTGATGGCGATGTGTTGCCTGACACTGGTTATGGGAAATGACACTGAAATACAGATACCTGGATTCTCTTAAAGTGGAGTTCTCCAACAATGCATAAATGAGCATCTCATTTACTTTGAAAGATTAATATAGAGCCCCCAGGGTTCTCTATGGCAGATACCAGATTGAAGGATTATTTTCAGACTATTTCTAATTGGTTTTTTTTCATTTGTCAAGAGTTATTCTTGGAAAGAATCTCTAAATCCTTCCTGTATCTTGGCTTATGATTCTTTTTCTTTTTGCTACTTGAAAATTAAATATTACTGAAGCAGTGTCAGATGAATCAAAAAATTAGTAAATGCAGTAACAAAGAAAGCCAGTTGCCCGTGCTGTGCTTGTCCCTTCTTGTATGTGTGGTGGTTTGCAGTCTCTGCTGTGACATGGGCCGTGTTTGTTGCAGGTCATCGACCCCGTGGCCCCAAGGTACGTGGCACTGCTGAAGAAGGAAGTGATCCCCGTGAACATTCCTGAGGCACAGGAGGAGATGAAGGAGGTGGCCAAACACCCGAAGGTCTCGCCAGTGTTTTGTCTATTAAAAGGAGCCAGATAATAAAAACAAAAACGGTGCTTTCATAGCAGTAGCATTATTTGGGAATAATTTTCATTCAGCATCACTTGTCAGGATTTGGTACTAATTGAAGTAACCATTTTTATGGGTTTATTCTAGTAGCGTATCACACAGAATTGTTACGCTCAGCACTTCTTGTTCTGCAGCGACAGCATGGTACTAGAGACTTGAGCTCTTCCTGGAGCCACTGTGAGAGCTGAGGTGCTGTACTCCTGTCTTCATATGGACTCTGAGATGCATTCTGTTTAACCGGACATTTTAAACCTGCTTCGCAGTCCCTGCATCTCTGTCTTTACAGTGGAGCATTAGACCTGCTAGTACTGAATCACAGCGTGACTTCAGAGTCTGCTGCAGTGCACACAGCAGCCTGTCTGCTCTGTAGTGGAGATTCTCTTTGAAGTCACAGTGGAATCTGTCCGTTTAAATTCTGATTATAGATCTCAAATACAGACAGATTTCCTTTTAGTTAAGACAAGATTATTGTCTTGGGTAGTCATGACTACTGGCTTGACAGTTAAAGCAAAAATTAGACTAACTCACCTCTGTGTTAGACTCATAGACTAACTTGCATAGTGTAGTACACACAGTGGAGAGCTGTCGGCATTCTAAATTGTAATCTCTTACGATTGCCTGTGGATGGCTTTACCTGTAGTTTATTTTTTATTTTACTTTATGTTACGCTACATTATTTTATTTTTACTTTTTAAAAAATCCGTGTTTCAGAGATTTGACCCCTCACATAATTTGGGAACACAAGGGTGTTACGTAGACGGCAAAGTAAAGCCTGCTGTTCTTCCTGTAGCAGTGCATGCTTGGTGGAGTAGCACGGCGCTCGTTCTAGCTGGGGTGGGATGGAGGAGGGCGGGGGTGAAGGGTCTGCGCCCTGCTCAGTGACGCCTTCCCCCTGTGCCGCAGAACCCCGAGGTGGGCCTGAAGCCCGTGTGGTACGGCTCCAGGGTGCTCATCGAAGGGGCCGACGCGCAGACGCTCGCAGAGGGGGAGATGGTGACCTTTATCAACTGGGGCAACATCAACATCACTAACATCCACAAGTAAGAACCTCTGCTTGGGGCAGGGAGCTTGTTTATGTACTGAACTAAGCGTTGCCTGAGTCAGCCCCTCATTTGCCTGACTCACTGTCTCACGTTACCACCTGGCTGCCAGTCATAAGAGTTCTACATGCAAGTTCAGTGCTTTGAAGTACATGCTCCGGTGTGCTCAGGCTTCCAGGATATCTTTTATTTATGGTATTGAAGAGTGTTCTATGTAGATATAAAAATAACTACATCGTCATTATATAGTTGCCTGGTGGGGAGATCTTTTGGATAAGATTTATTTGTAACTTAATCCTTATCATAAGAGTTACTTTAAAATTGGTTAATGTTGATGAATTTTACTTCCTAGCCATTGTAGCATATAACATTTGATTTTTAGGTTATGTAAATGGAGCATAGTACATTTACGATTTGTTTATGTAAACTGTAATGTTAATTGTGTAGTCATTACATATGATTGCAAGTGTGTATTTCTGATTTTATACACTTACTGCAGCGGACTTTAAATCCAGTAGGACGTGCAAGTTCTCCCTCAGGTGTCTGTTGGGTCTGCTGTCCGGCAGATTAACATCTTGGTTGCAGATACTGTATTTTACCTATGAATGGATATGTTTCACATATTAGAAACTCAAATAGATACTTGATACGTTTGATTTAAGTTTTTCAAAGGAAATTCTTTAGTAGTTTACTTTGTATTAATCCATTTATAGTAAGTGTGGTTTTTCTTTGAATACTTTTCAATCTTCTACCTAGAAATGCAGATGGAAAAATTGTATCTCTTGATGGAAAATTGAATTTGGAGAATAAAGACTATAAGAAAACCACTAAGATCACTTGGCTGGCAGAGACCGCACGGGCTCTTCCTATCCCAGCCGTCTGTGTCACTTACGAGCACTTGATCACAAAGCCGGTGCTGGGGAAGGACGAGGACTTCAAGCAGTACGTCAACAAGAACAGCAAGGTGATCTGTGGAAGAAGCCATGTTCCCTTTTGCCTGTTAAATGAGCTTTTCTTCAGAATTTTAAAAATTAATATTATTTTAGACTTCTCAAACAAAATAGAAAAGCTCTGTAAAATTCTATTTAAATGAGCAGATGTGGGGCTGGGGATTTAGCTCAGCGGCATAGCGCCTGCCTGGCAAACGCAAGGTCGTGAGTTCGATTCCCAGTACCGGAAAAAAACAAAAGAAGTATGAACAGATGTGAGGGAATAAAGAGAAACAGTGTGAAGTTAAGCTGGCTGCCGGAGGACAGCCAGCCAGGTCCTGTGGCCCCGGCTGCTGAGCCCTGCCCTGGCCACTGGACCACACTGCCCTCCGCCTGGGTGCTTCTTCCATTGCAGTTTGTATTTATGGTAGGAAGAGTAGTTATTTTCACAGGACTGTGACCTGGTTATAAAGCATTTCTGAAGCCAGTCAGTTTACACATGTTAACTGTTTAAATGTGATAACTGGACAAAGTGCAGTGATGCACACTTATAGTCTCAGCTGCTCAGGAGGCTGAGGCAGGAGATTCACAAGTTTGTAGACAGAGTGAGCAAGTTAGTGGACCCTGCCTTATTTTTTGTTTGTTTTGTTTTTGCCTTTTGGTACTGGGAATTGAACTCAGGACCTTGGTGCTTGCCAGGCAGGCACTGTGCCACTGAGCTGTATCCCTGGCCCCAGATCTGCTTTAAAATAAAAAATTAAAAGGGCTGGTGGTGTAGCTTAGTGGCAGAGCATGTGCCCTGCATGCACAGGGCCCTGGGTCAGTCCTCATCATTGCCCCGGAAGCGGTAGATGCACCTGACACTGTTTTGTTGTGTTCCGTGGTCATAAACTTTAGAATATATCTGCTTAAAGTGAGATTATTCCAGCTACTGGAAAGACTGTGCCTTTTATTTTAGGCTTGTCTTAATTCTGTAAATGGAAAAATGTTTTGGTCTCATATCGTCTTTGTAGCGTGAAGAACTGATGCTGGGGGATCCCTGCCTTAAGGACTTGAAGAAAGGAGACATTATCCAGCTCCAGAGGAGAGGCTTCTTCATCTGTGACCAGCCGTACGAGCCTGTTAGGTGAGGGAGTGCAGTGGGCCTGCGCAGGAACACACAGTGCTTCACAGGAGGGACTGGTTTTGTTGTTGTTTTTGTTTTTTGAGGGTCTGGTTATGCAGTTCAGGCTGGCCTTAAACTCACCATGTAGTCCAGGTTGGCCTTGAACTCAGCGTGATCCTCTTGCCTCAGCCTTCTGAGTGCAGCATTACAGGAATGGGCCACTACACCCGGTTTATGAGGAATAATAGAAAAGCTGAGCCTTACCACAGTGCTGTGCTGGACAGAGTTCTCCGTTTGATCTGGTCTTCTGGATTTACTAGTTCCGACTTACAAAGTGATAGCTTTGAAATGGTACACCGTGCAATGCCCACTGCTTTCTGGGCAGAGGCAGGAGAAGGTCCTGAGCCCAGGAGTTCAGGGCCAGCCTGAGGAGTGTAGTGAGACCCTGGTGTGTAGAGAGATACAACTCACAGAAGGGGAGAAAGTAATTGTTTGTATCTCTTGATAAGGAGCTCGAATCCACAATAAAGAAGTTTTGCAACTGAAGAGTGAAAATGCCCCAACTAAAGTGAACAAAAGATTTTAAAAGACATTGCATCAAAGCATATATCCATAGTCAATAAACACGTGAAATGCTCAGCATCGTTAGTTATTTAGAAAATGCAGAGCAGACCACAGGTCAGCTGAAATACAGACAGGCGCTGACACCTGCTGGCTAAGAAGAGGGGGAGCTCAAGCTCTTCCATTGCGGGTAGGTCTGGAAGGGTGCAGTCACGCTGGCAATCAGCTTGGCAGTTCTTCCAAAAGGTAAAGACAGAGGGACCGTTTGACCAGCAGCTGTATTCCTGTGTGCACACCTAGCCATGGGTACAACACATCAGGCAAAAACTTGTACACACAGTACTCAGGGTTAGCTGCCAAAAAGGTGAAACAACCCAAACGTTCCCTAAGTGATGCATGCATAAACAGTATATTCATATAGTGAACATTCATCTGTAAAATAAGTGAAGTACTGATTTGATTCATGCCATCATGAATCAGTGAAAGAAGCCAGTCACAGCGGACCACGTGTCCAGTGATTCCATTTCTGTGGACGTCCAGGGTCCTGCCTTGCTAACAGCAGAGCACGCCGGCTGTGAGCGGGGACTAGGGAGGGTTGCTGGGAGCAGTGAGGGTGGGAGGTTTCTTCCTGGCACCGTTGCATAGTGGTGGCTGTGCAGGTTTATAGAACCGTTGGATCGTATACTGAGAGAATGGACTTAGGTGGGGATTGTGTCAGTAAGTGTATTGAGATGGAGTCCTATTGTTGCCAGATTGTTTCACTCTTTTCCTTGTAGCTTTTACCACACAGTTTGCTTATGAGTAGCCTCAGGGACTGTGCATTATTGCTAATTACTGTATCTGTCGGATTCGAGAAACATACATTTTACAGAATTTTTCTGCTTGTGGTAGTGTCTTGGTTACTTTTCTCTTGGTACTGAGACAAATTACCTGACACCCAAAATTAAGGAAGGAAAGGTTTATTTAGCTCACAGTTGGTGGAGGTTTCAGGCCATACTCAGCTGGCTCCAAGGCAGAGTGGCACATGGCACAGGGCAACTGTTCATGGTTGCAGAAAACAGGAAAGACAGCAAAAAGCGGGGAGAGGAAAGCAGAGAGCAGCCTTCTTCCCTCCCTTATGTTGTATCCAAACTACCTGCCCCGGGGCGAGTGTAGCACTCACACCCGTAATTCCAGCATTGGACCATGAATCAGTCAGAACTCGAGAGGCCCACCCCGTGACTGCGTGAGGCTTTGGGAGACATCCAGACACAAAGCACACAGGCAAATGAGGTGTAGAAGGTAGATGCATCTCTTCAAGTCGGGGCCACGTTAACCTGCACTCGTATGTTTCTGGGGGCAGGGAGGAAGGTCCTGTGGCCCTGGGCTTAGCTGCTTCAGCTCTATGAACACTCATGAAGTGGAAGTTTGTGATCAGAGCTGCATTTTTATTCGTGTGCTTACTGTTCTTAAACTACTCTAAAGAGCCTCTGATCTGAATTGTAAGAGAGTGGACTATTTGCACTTTGAAAAGCATAAACTCTGCTTTCAGTTTTTCTAGGGATTTAGTTTTAGTTGCTGTTTAATGTATTCAAGGAAACTTTTTTGCCTTCACTTTCTTTTCAGCCCATATAGTTGCAAGGAAGCCCCGTGCATTTTGATATATATTCCTGACGGACATACAAAGGAAATGCCAACATCTGGGTCAAAGGAAAAGACCAAAGGAGAAGCCACAAAAACCGAGGTGAATGGTGATGTGTTTACACTTGTGTCTGCGCTCGGTGGTCTTTCTGTCCTAGTTTTTAGATGTATCTTCTTACATTTGACACCGAAGAAGAGAATGAGTATCTTGCAAGCCAGCTTTCCTTGTTTATGTTTTTGAAACAGAGTCTCAGTGTGCAGAGCAGGTCAGCCTTGAGCTCAGTCTGTAGCCTGCCCTGAACTCACGGTCCTTCTTCTTCACTGCCGGGATTACAGTTAGGAATCATCACACAAAAATCTGGCACAAAACAGATTTTTAAAAAAATAATTTTATTATGTCCAAAAGTAAGAAAGGCTAGGTGAGAAGAGCATGTGTAGGAAAGCTGTGTTTTCCTGACGGGCGCGGAAGTGGCAGTGGTCCGGGTTTTCTGAGCCGTGTGTTCTGGTCCGCATCACGTCGAGCTGAGGGGTGGAGGGTGTGTGGACCGCCTGTTTCCAGATTCTTAGCCAGTGAGGAGGACGGTATCCTGGCCTCTAGTTCCCTGCTAACACTTCCCCATCCTCCCCTGGGGCCGATCTTGAAGTGTCAGAGAGAACCGCGAGAGGAGATGCTGTGTGTGGTGGGAGTTGTTTCCTTGCCTTTAGAGAGTGACTGGACGTTCTCTGTCCATTTTCCCCTTGGAGGAAAGTAATCTTGAAAGTAATCTAGAGTGTGTTAGAAATTCAGCTTCAGCCAGGTCTGAGGCACCTTCACGCGGAGATGCGTTCTGTCCTTGTCACACGGGGCATGGACTTGAGAGCGGTGGGGTGCCAGGGTAGCTGTGCAGGCCAGGGGCCCTCAGACTCCTCAGTTTTTAGCATTCTTGGCTTCTCAGAAGTATTTTCATGGTACCCCAGGCGACATGAAATTCCCAACACTCCCCTTATTAAGTAATTCAGCGGAAACAACTACATACGTATTTACGTCATAACAATGTGGTAGCCATTTGAAAAAATAATACTTAAAACTGAAGAAAAAATTTTGCATTTCATCCTGAAAATATTTTGTTCTTAAATGTTAAAAATTTGTTCCTATTCTTAAAGTAATACATATTGAAAGAAAAAATACTGCTTCTTTCTTGAACCGTGGATTCAGATTGGACAGTACCATGCTTATTTCCTGTCCATGTTGAGTTTTCGTTTGACATTGGCATTTCAACCCAGCAGTTATCGAAAATGCAGCTTTTCAGAGGAATTCAGGCAAAGGAATACAGCCCACTCATGCTAATCTCGAGCTACTGTGACATGGCCGCACATGCAGTGCTTGGTGGGTGTCAGGTCTGCCGGGACCACCGGCACCCCACGGCACTCCTTTGGACTTCCTGTGGCTCCTGGGAGTCTCTCAGTCTGTAGTTGGCAATCTATGGGTAGTAGGGAGTCGTTGCAGATTTGATAGTGGTGCAAAGATTTCTTGAAAACCATTCATGGTGTAGATGAGATTATTTGGAACATTAGGTGGCAAACCATTAAGGAAAGTCATGGGGAAGATTTGGTTATGCAAGCTAGGTTTATTGGTTTGTTTGGAGACAGTCTTACTGTGTAATTCAGGCTAGCCTTGAAATAGATATAATAACTTCAAACATAAGATCCTCCTGCATCTGCCTCCTAAGTGCTTGGAGTAGAGGCATGTGCCTCTCTACCCAACTGGAAGCTGGGTTAAAAGTTGGAAGGGTTTCAGTAGGGATGACAGCATGCTAGGCTGAAGAAGGCGTGACGCTGAGCGTGAAAAGAGTACCCTATTCACTTGCTGGAGATGACAGGCAAGTTACTTCTAGATTTGTTGCGCATCCTTACATAGAAACCTGCATCTCAAGTGTGTGCTGGCTTTTATGCAGAGGCGATACCCCACAGTGATGACATAGGATTGTGTTCCGGTACTTCCGGGAGCTCTTCCCTAATCAGCATCCGGATACAGCTCATCTTTTGAAACAACATGGAGAGTGATACCTGATTCTTGTATTCTCAGCCTCTGTGAAGGACCTCACAGGGACTTGCTACTTCCTGTTTCCCACCAGCCTGCAGGGTTCACCCGCGTGCCTCTTCTGGGTCGCGCTGCAGTGTGTCGTTGGCAGTGTTGGGCTCGGGCTTGATAGCTGTCTTGTAGCTTCTTTCATCAGCCCCTAAAAATAAAGATAGAGGCTTTCTTGTTTTTTTCCTATGATAAAAATGCTTTAGTGAGTGTTCATGTACCTTTACCTGTTCTTACTTGGGTTTTTTCGTTAAGATAAATTTTTAGGATTAGTTTAATATAATTTTGTGGGAGGACGTTTCCCATGAATTAATCATTTTACTTTTGGCTCTCTGCATCTGTAGGTGATTCCTGCTCCTAAGGAAAGAGCAGCACCTCCTGTGAATAAATCTTGTGCTACGTCTGAGGCTTCCCTCGTCCTTCACAACAGAGTGGCTGCCCAAGGGGACGTGGTGCGTGAATTGAAGGCCAGAAAGGCAGCCAAGGACGATATAGACGCCGCGGTGAAGCAGCTTCTGGCTTTGAAAGCCGAATACAAAGAGAAGACTGGCCAGGAATATAAACCTGGGAACCCTCCTGCCGCAGGGGCTCTGGGTGCTTCTTCTCAGGTGCCAGCTGCTGCCAGCATTCAGGAAAGCAGGTCTCTGTACGACAGAGTCGCCGCACAGGGGGAGCTGGTTCGAAAGCTGAAGGCTGAGAAGGCCCTTAAGGTTGGTAGGCCGGCGGAGGCAGGGGGCGTCTGTCGCGTGCCACATGGTGACGTGGAGTGCAGCCTGCCAGGCTCTTACCTTCTAATAAAGCAGCTTGTGTCAGATGCCTTCGTGGGCACGCTGAGCCAACGGCACTCACTCACCCCTGCCGTGAGCCAGGCTGTGGGAACGAGAAGCTTGCACGGGGGCTGTGCTGCGAGACACCAGGCGCGTGGTGTGTGGGTGCAGCTAGAGCCCCGGGGATGCATATAAATCCAGCGGCGAGGCGGCGGCTCTCACAGGTGTTGAGGTGCTCTGGGCTGAGGTGCGCTCAGTGCGAGTGTGCAGGTGCGCAGATGCAGACCTGCGCGCTGAGTCGTAGCAGCCCTGCGCGGGCCGCAGAGTTCAGTGTGGAGCCTTCCGAGAGCAGGGCCTTGACGCTGAGGTCTGTCTGCATCGGAAGTGCGGCAGCGTGCTTGCTCCTTCAGGGTCCTGCCCCGGCCCAGAGCGTGCATTTCTGACAAGCTGAGAGGCTGCTGCTGCTGTCCAGGGCCCTGTCTGAGAGCTGCTGCTCTACGCAGCGCCTTTGCTCAAGACAGCGCGGCGGACGGTGGCGGCTGCGTTCAGGAAGTAGCAGCTGGTCTGTCAGAAGGCGTTTGACCGGTGACCGTCTCAGACTCTTCAGAGGGGACCCGTGCGGTGACGCCATGTCTTGAGGAACGTGTAAATGTCACTGCTGCATGTCCATGGGGCGGAGATACAAGCGTGGAGTGGGGTCACTTGGCGTAGGTAGGGGATAAGGGAACGCACTGTGAGAGGAAAGTCCTGTCTAAAGAGAAAGGAAACGGTTCTGCTCAGACAGCAGCGTGCTTCTGAAACACGAGCAGATGAGCGCACTGACGGCCGGTGCTGTCCTGACAAGCTGCCCCAGGTGATAGCGTTGGGCTGCAGCTTCTCAGGCGCTGTGCCCCGCTGGCCCGACTCATGCCGCGGGGACAGTGCTGCGCTGGTGTCCTGTCGCGTCGTGGGCGTGCTCGGGAGTGAGGGCTTGAGGTGTGGGTTCTGCAGCGTAGGGGCAAGGGGCCAGGCCTGTGGCGGGGGGCTCGGCGCCCACGGCACCCTCATCGGTGAGTGAGCGCGTGGCCTCTGCTCAGGTGCGGCAGTGCTTTCTGTGCAGGCGCGCACGCTTCTGTCTCCACTGTGAGCCTTATCTGTGGCACGCCTTCGGGCTGCACAGCCGTGGTCACCTGGACACTAACTGGACCCTTTCGTGGACACAATCGCAGGGAGGACTTCAGTCTTCACATTTCTTTATTCAGGGCAGAATACACTGAAATTGTGTGTGTGGCAGGTGACTCCATGCCCTGTCCTATGGAGTGAGTGCTGCGCATCGTACGTCATGAAGTCAGCCTGTGATGAGAACAAACCTGTTTCTTGGTGATTGAGCGGGTACTTCGGCTAGGTGTCATCCTGCTGTACCCCTCCGTGGTGCTGGAAAGTCAGAGTCCAGCTCACACCGCTGTGTGTGAGCTCACTGCTTGTACTCCTAGACGCCGTACCAGTCAGCAGCGCCCTCCTTTCAGAGAACGGGCCCGCTCCAGGGTGGGCCTGCTGCACAGCCTGCTTCTGACCTGGCAGTGTCCCTCGGTGGTCACAGAGCGCTGCTCTTGTTCACTCGTTTGCCGTAGTAACCAGTGAAGGTGACTTCCTGAAGTTCGCAGAGCCCAGCTTTGCCTTGTGACAGGTTCCCAAGGGAGAGCCCGTTAGAGGGGGGGCAGTAAGGCAGCAGAAAGTGGGTTGATGGTGGCTGTGGTTTGGTACGCAGAATTGAAGTCTCTGTGTGGGTTGTTTCTTTCCTTGCTAATCTCCAGCAACAGTTACTTACTGAAAACTTTGTGTATAGTGGCACATGGTTAGACACCTGAGGCTCAGTCCTGAGCATGTGTTCCTAGGCCTCTGTCATGCCGAAGAGCGCACCTCCAGCTTTCCTTTGCATGTGGCTTTCATGTGCAAAGCAAGGATATTAAGAGAGTAAGTATTTAGTATTAGCATTTAGTATTAAGAGAACATACCTCCAGCTTTCCTTCACTTCTACTTGTTGGGAGTTTTTTTTGTTTATTTTTTGTCTTTTTGAGACAGGATCTCGCTGTGCAATTGAGGAGGAACTTGAGCTCCCTTTGTAGCCCAGGCTGGTCTTGAACTCACAGTGATCTTCCTGCCTCAGCCTCGCGGGTGCCGGGGTTATCAGCGTGCGCTATCACACCTGGCCTACTTTGTGTTTTAAGAGTTACATTCAAAGCAATACTCGGCTCTCTTTTGAAAAACAGTGTTCTCGACAGGTTGGGATTGGATCGTGGTTTCCTGTCTCGTTTAGTGCTGTGCAGGTTTGGCATAAGCTCTGGGGCAGAATGCCAGTTCTGCCACTTACGTGCGACGTGGGGTAGAGCACTTGTGTTCCCACGCCTTGCCACTTCTGCCGCATGTGCAGAAGGCTTATTTGAAGAATTCAGATAATTCATGTACAGCTCTTAGCGGTGTATGGCATAGAATAAATACGCCTTGTTCTCGGGGTGATTATTTTTGTATTCATAACTCTAATTCCCTCAAGAATCTTTGAGTACTTTCCAGATCGTCAGGGAAAATTGTGTAGTGATTATTACAGTTTTATTCTTTCTTCAAAAAAAGAAACATACATAATTTTTTCCCTCGCTCCCTTGTTCCCTCCTGGTACAGTAACATTAAGATTAAATATCTGGAGAATCTCATTCAATATTGAAACATTTAGTTCCCCTTAATTTTCTCATGTAATATTTTAAATTAGCATCTTGTCAAACAAGGGTGTTTTGTTATTTTACTATGTAAAAAATGGACCGTTTGACTTCAGACTGGTGAATGTTTGCTTATAGTGTAAAATAGAACCTCTTTCAGGTGGTCCTCTTTTCTAGAGATGTTTGGCAGAAAGTCTCGTTTTCCATTTTCATTCTTTTAGCTGATGGAAGTTTCTTTCTTGCTTGTTGGTGGAAGTGTGCTCTTTGTTTAGGTAAAGGTAGGTTCTACTGTGAAGTAACTACTAATTCTACCAGCAGAGTATGACGCAGTGCCAAGTCAGGTCCAGGTCAGATGCCTGCCTAGTCTCCTCTCGCTCTCTCTGCCTGGTTCCTCGTGAGACAGATGGGACAGGTAGGCCGAAGAGCATCGGGTCTTGTAGTTCCTGGACGGTAAGACTGGCAGGGGCTCCGGAGCTGCGCGGTGCTCTTCTGTATGCGGCAGCGGCAGTGGCCTCTCGCTGTGCTGCTTGGCTTCTGTTGGGTTTCTCTCAGCTTCTGGAGCGCTGGTCTGTAATTACAGGAGCAGAGAGCGTGTCAGGATGGTACAGAGGAGTCCCGTGGGAGTACTTCCTCCTTAATACCCTGGTTGGTGCCTAGGCCTGTGGTTACACAGCCCCGTCATTTGAGTAAGGCAGCCACCTCGAGCCCTGCACCCACGTTGCTGTCCTCTCTGGTAGTGACCTGTGAGTCTTGGGCTCCCTATGGTCAGGTGTAAATACACAGATGAGTGTCTCGTTAAAAATGTCAACAGTTTCTTTCCCTCTCCATTCCTCCAACAATGAAGGAAGGGAGAAAAGAAAGAAGGAAGGAAGGGAAAAATATATATACATAATATATATACATATACACACGATAGCTAAGAGGATTGTATTATTAATTTCTTTTGGTTTATTGAAAGGAAAAGTTAATGCTTAATTTTTTTATCAATTTTGCATGCCTATATCTGGTAATCTGAGCAACTGCTTTGAAGATAAAAATACTATAACGACCATGGTTAATTTCCACTCATCTTGTTTTGAAATTCTGTATCGTTTTTAATGTTTTTAAAAAATGTTCTGTTCTCTTTAAAATAAAAAAGTCAACATACTTTCTTACTTCATTGGAAACTCTTCAGAGTGTAACTGTTTTTCTGTTGGCCTCATACTTTTTTCCTAGTGCTGTGTTTAAGGTCAGTTCAGGAGGACGGAGGGCTATATATGTGAAGGCATTTGGCTTGTCTTCATTCTCATTTTTGTGAACTCTGACTTTGCTGTTTACAGAATCAGGGTCTGTTTTTTTTTTTTTGGTTTTTCTCCGGTACCGGGAACTGAACTCACGACCTTGCGCTTGCCAGGCAGGCGCTTTTGCCGCTGAGCTAAATC